>NC_053159.1:165026668-165334585 GCF_016835505.1 Polypterus senegalus
TTTTTGAAGTGAGTTGGATGAAGTGATGAACAGTGTACCCAAGGGACAGAAAGTGGTGATTGGAGCGGATTTCAATGGGCATGTTGGTGAAGGGAACAGTGGAGACGAGGAGGTGATGGGTAGGTATGGTGTCAAGGAGAGGAATGAAGAAGGTCAAAGGATAGTGGATTTTGCCAAAAGGATGGACGTGGCTGTGGTGAATAAGTATTTTAAGAAGAGGGAGGAACATAGGGTTATACACAAGAGTTGAGGAAGATGCACACAGGTAGATTACATCCTATGCAGAAGAGTTGATCTGAAGGAGATTGAAGACTGCAAAGTGGTGGTAGGTGAAAGTGTAGTTAAGCAGCATAGGATGGTGGTCTGTAGGATGACGTCGGAGATCAAGAAGAAGAAGAGAGTGAGGGCAGAGTCAAGGATCAAATGGTGGAAGTTGAAAAAGGAAGACTGCAAGGTTGAGTTTAGGGAGAAGGTGAGACAGGAACTGGGTGGCAGTGAAGAGTTACCAGACACCTGGGAAACTACAGCAGATGTAGTATGGGTGACAGCAAGAAGGGTGCTTGGTGTGACATCTGGAAAGAGGAAGGAGGAAAAGGAAACCTGGTGGTGGAATGAGGAAATACAGGAGATTATACAGAGGAAGAGGATGGCAAAGAAGAAGTGGGATAGTCAGGGAGATGCAGAAAGTAGACAAGAGTACAAGGAGATAAGGCAAGGTGAAGAGAGAGGTGGCAAAGGCTAAAGAAAAGGTGTATGATGAGTTGTATGAGAGGCTGGGCACTAAGGAGGGAGAAAAGGACCTGTACTGATTGGCTAGACAGAGGGACCGAGCTGGGAAAGATGTGCAGCAGGTTAGGATGATAAAGGATAAAGATGGAAACATACTCACAAGAGAGGACAGTGTGCTGAGCAGATGGAAAGAGTACTTTGAGAGGCTGATGAATGAAGAGAACGAGAGAGAAGAGGTTGGATGATGTGGAGATAGTGAATCAGGAAGTGCAACGGATTAGCAAGGAGGAAGTAAGGACAGCTATGAAGAGGATGAAAATGGAAAAGCCGTTGGTCCAGATGACATACCTGTGGAAGCATGGAGGTGTTTAGGAGAGATGGCAGTGGAGTTTTTAACCAGATTGTTTAATGGAATCTTGGAAAGTGAGAGGATGCCTGAGGAGTGGAGAAGAAGTGTACTGGTGCAGATATTTAAGAATAAGGGGGATGTGCAAGACTGTAGTAACTACAGGGGGATACAATTGATGAGTCACAGCATTAAGTTATGGGAAAGAGTAGTGGAAGCTAGGTTAAGAAGTGAGGTGATGGTTAGTGAGCAGCAGTATGGTTTCATGCCAAGAAAGAGCACCACAGATGCAATGTTTGCTCTGAGGTTGTTGATGGAGAAGTTTAGAGAAGGCCAGAAGGAGTTGCATTGCGTAACTTTGTGGACCTGGAGAAAGCATATGACAGGGTGCCTCGAGAGGAGCTCTGGTATTGTACGAGGAAGTCGGGAGTGGCAGAGAAGTATGTAAGAGTTGTACAGGATACGTACGAGGGAAGTGTGACCATGGTGAGAACTGCAGTAGCGGTGACGGATGCATTCAACGTGGAGGTGGAATTACATCAGGGATCAGCTCTGAGCCCTTTCTTATTTGCAATAGTGATGGACAGGTTGACAGACAAGATTAGACAGGAGTCCCCGTGGACTGTGATGTTTGCTGATGACATTGTGATCTGTAGCGATAGTAGGGAGCAGGTTGAGGAGACCCTGGAGAGGTGGAGATATTCTCTAGAGAGGAGAGGAATGAAGGTCAGCAGGAACAAGACAGAATACATGTGTGTAAATGAGAGGGAGGTAAGTGGAATTGGGATTCACATTTAGACCACAGGGTAGATGTCCCCTGCTGACCTCACCAAAACCTCTTCCAAGAGCAGCCCAAGCTTTTTCCTGGTTCTTCTCCCATCCAAGTACTGGCGGGGCCCAAACACACTTGGCTTCATGTGGGTGACCTCTTCTGAAGTGCAGGTGGCATGGCTGCTTGCTAAATCTGCTGGGATGTTACCCTTCAGCCACAGGGGGTCTCCAGACTGAACATGAGAAGCAGTGCATTATTTAATTGCGTAGGGGTACTCACTGAAGGGATGAGCCACCAAAAAACAGATCACTTTCTTGAAAGTTGGGCCCTCTGGCATTCCATTTACAATTACAGTTGTCAAATGGAGCCCAGGCAGGTTAGGAGATCCCCTCAGGGTCACACAGTGAGCGAGCACCAGTGATTGAATGGCACCCTTGGGGTGTTACGTCTAGCATTTTACCACCTTGGATATGTTTTTTAGTGCCATCATGCATTGAGGGGTTCTGTTTTGGGCATATCAGGCCTGTGGTGGGTGCTGAGCTCTCCTTCACCAACCAGTTTGGGATGTTTAAGTAAGAGTGAAGGCACCAGTGAAAAACAATCCATTTCTGTGGTGTGCCAGTGTCTCCAGCGTGCGCTGCTGTTTTTCAGTTTATACAAAGGCACATCTTTAAATTTATACAAAGGCACATCTTTAGGTCAACAAACTTTCTTCCGCCTACCACTCTAAGGAAAGACCCAGACGGACAGCCAGCATGTGGGTGGCCTACCAGAGGAAGTTCCTTTCCTAAGTGCTGCCTTCTGTTTGAAGATAAATAAACCCGAATTGCAGATGGAGGGCGCAGCTGAAGAAAGGGCCTTATACCTCCGTGCCTGGAATTTCCTAGGAAGTTCGTGACGGACTCAGAGACTTTGTGATTAAAAGTGTTCTGTGGAACTAAACTTAACCTCATTGTCCCGTCTGCATCACACACACACACACACACCATGGCATCGGGGCACCAAGCAAGCAGTCACGCCACTCTGCACACTCCAGAGACCACCAAGTGTCCTCACAATTACACGCACAGTGGATTCGGAAAGACCCCTTCACTTTCGTCACATTTTGTTATGTTGCAGCCTTGTGCTAAAATCTTAAGATTTCATTTTTTTCCCACATCAGGTAACACTCAATGCCCCAGAATGACAAAGTGAAAGCAGGAGGACCGGAATTTTTGAAAATGTATTAAAAAGTAGCTGAAATACTCACCATTGCCCGGCGGGGAAATAAAGTGTTTTAATTTTTTTTAATTGTTTGAGAAAAATATAATAATAAAAACCACAACTTTAAAAATAAAAATAAATGAACAAACAATGAAGACTCATTAATGTGCTTGTATTGGTAACTGAAGTGCCTTGTTATATGCTAACAGTGTTTTTAGTTTTTCCATCTTTAGCCAATATCTAAAAGCTCTCAGGACTTCGTACCCTTGAACACGCCACATAAAGTAGTCCATGTGAGAAAGCGGCCGTGTCCAAACTGAGTCCTGCGATTCTCAACGACAGTCCAAGCGTTCTGAGCGTCAATAACAGGCTTACAAGACTGAAAGTCCAATTAGCTTCTTCCAATTGAATTGTTTTACAATGAATGAAACGTTAAATATTTTACCTATATAAATAAATATTATAAGTTAACTATCATAGCTATATTTGGTTTATACTTTACCTTTGATTTTTTGATTCTGAAAGTATTAAAAAAATTCCTTTTTGCAAAAATTGTAACACCAACACGTTAGCTACTCAAAATATAATTGCAGAATACATTAAAAGTAGTGTAAAAACGATGGGAAAAGCAAAGCCTCTTTTAAGGTTTTTTGACAGATCCATTTATGTTTTGTGGTGTAATTAAAAGGTTTTACATGCAGAATTTTTGATGATGTAAAAAAAAGCAATTAAATTATTATTATTATTAGGTTGATTTAATTCTATTACCACTACAACATTGTTACAATAAGAATAATGTAAGATGAAAATATAGTTAAAAACAAACATTAAACGACAAACAAATAATACTACAGATTTTTCATGATAAAACAGTCGATTGCTTTTATGGAGCACACTAGAAACATTCTGAGCGTCAACTGGATGATAGATAGATAGATAGATAGATAGATAGATAGATAGATAGATAGATAGATAGAAAGGCACTATATGATAGATAGATAGATAGATAGATAGATAGATAGATAGATAGATAGATAGGAAAGGCACTATATGATAGATAGATACTGATAACAAACACACAAGACTGCAAGACTGTTATAGAAGATATATTTTTATACAGTATATGTATATATATATTGTGATATATGCTCATCCTGGCCAATACCCCTAGGCCGCCAGAGGGAGACCTCCCTGCAGCATGGAGGTGTCCCGAAGGCCAGTTTTTATCCACAGCCCTGCTCGATACCATGGGGGCCACTAGAGGACGCTGCAGGGAGGAACAAGGAGTATTTTCCCTACAACCCGGAAGTGCGTCCTAGTCACGTGGACACAGGAAATGACGTGCTTCCAGGTTGAAGAAAAAGGAGTTTTTATAGTCAAGGACTATAAAGGATTGTGGGAAACCCAGAGGGTTGAGCTGAGCTGGGTGGAAGGGTGGCAACGTGTCTGGGAGTGGAGGATTGGTTTATAGAGAATTGTATTGTGTATTTGCATGAGTATTGTGGAGAGGAGGGTGCTTTGTGCACTGTTAATTAATAAAAAGTCAAACTTTTGGACTTTTACCTGGTGTCTGCCATATTGTCTGAGGGTTCAAGAGGACGATAGCGCCCTCTATCTGTCACAATATGTATGGTGGCTAGAGTCACAAAGACAGAATGAGTCCCAAAAATAGCTGGGATGCCAACCCGGTCAACTGTATTTAATTTCAACAGCAACAGGGGTGCGGTGGTGGCATTCAAAACTAAAGATTGCTGGCAGGCACCTCCAGTTCGCCCTCTGGTGGTCGTTCCAAGTGTCTACTGGATGATAACGTGCATACAAGACTGCAAGATCACCCCCACCCAACCCAGAAGGGTGTGGGTTAGGGTTGATTTCACCCTAAATGTATTTTTAGTTGACCAATGAGAAACATGTCTACCAAGTTTCATGAAAATCACTCCAGTCTTTCAGAACATACATACATAGATACACACATCATTCACTTTTATATACAGTATATAGACTAGAGGGCTCTGCCCCCTGCTCACTTTGCTCGCCCAACCCCGTGTTTGGTTTACCGGATATACAATTTAAAGAGATTGTTATTTTCATGGGAATTGTTACATATGCATTATTTCCACTTTCACTTTAAATCTCTTTCTCGCAGGACATATAACGCTGCTCGCGTTGTGAAGGGGGTAGCAGAACGCACACTAAGGAGAAGCAGTTGGATCATCTGCTGGCTTGTTGCTGCCGCTGCTGGCGCACTGCATGTTGATCATTTAAAAGCCTGTACAGCAGCTGTCCTTTTGCCACTTCGCGTCTCTGCCGCTCGCGTTGTGACGCTAAGGAGTAGCAGTTGGATCATCTGCTGGCTTGCTACTGCTGGCAAGCTACGTGTTCTGCATGTCACATGTCACTTTTAAGAGCTGGGCGCATATGATGTCTGTCTGCCTGCCAAAAGCATTCCAACAACTGCTAGGTTAGATGACCGTGGACTTGTTTTAAATGTTGTCTCACTGTCTTGTCTCACGTGACGTTAAAGTGACTCTTGCAGGATGTCAAATCGTCTTCCGAGAAGATCAAGTCTCATCTCCCTTGTCTCCCTCCCAAGATGTTTTTTTATAACAGAGAGAAATAAAAAACTGAAACATCCTGATGGCCCTTTGTTTTGACACTTGACATATGCCATTCTACTGATGACCACTGAGATGTTCCTGCTCCTTGTTTGGTGTCCACTTGTGGTCAATTTAGTTGATTGTACTGATTAGGAAAGGCACCCACCGGTCTACAGAGGGTCTCATGGTTGAGCAAAAGCTGCAGAGCTTAGAGACAGGATTGTGTTGAAAAAGGCTACAAACTTATAAACCTGCAGCCTTGAAGGCTCCCCAGGGCACAGTGGCCTCCATAATTCTTAAATGGAAAAACATTTGACCAACCAGGACTCTTCCAAGAGCTGGCCACCCACTTCTAGCAAACAACCATGGGAGGACGGGCTTGTTAAGAAAGGTGACCAAAAATGCACTGGTCACTCTGGCTGAGCTCCAGAGAAGCTTTGTGGAGATGAGAGAAACTTCTAGAAGGTCGACCATCACTGCAACACCTCACTGGCTCTGGACTTAATGGCTGAGTGGCCAGGTAGGGGCCTCTTCTCAGTAATAGACGCATGGAAGCCCACTTTGGACTTTGCAAAGAGGGATCTAAAGCACCTTGTAACTGTCAGAGAAACAAGAATGTCTCACCTGATGAAACCAAGATTAGCATGAAGAAAACCAGGGACCCCTGATACCATTCTAACATGCTGGTGGCAGTGTCCTGCTGTGGGATCACGTTTCAGCAGTGGTGATGGGGAGACAAGGCAGGGTCGAGGGAAAGCTGAACAGAGCAGAGTGCTGAGATATCCTTAATGAACACCAACTCCAGAGCACTGCGGACCCTCACACTGGACTGAAAGTTTACCTACCAACAGGACAAGGACCCTCAGCACAAAGCAAAGACAGCACAGGAGAGGCTTAGGGACGACTCTGAGAACGTCCTTGAGTGAACTCATCTCTGGAGAGACCTGACGGCCTCCATCCACCCTGACAGAGCTTCAGAGAAGAATGGCAGAAAGCCCCCACATGCAGGAGTGTATCTGAGTAAAGGGTCTGAATTCTTGTGTCAGTGTGAGATTTCAGTTTTTTGCTGACATTTCTAAACTCCCGTCTTCACTTTCTTGTTCTGCCGTATTGAGTGTTGCTTAAAGAGAGAAAAAATTAATTTAAATGATTATTGCAGAAGGCTGTCATGAAACAAAATATGTAAAAAACGAAGGGCTCTGAAGTCTTTCTGAAGGGAGTTTGCACATCGTGAAGCACACGAACAATCAACATGGAGAGCTGTTGCTACAGTTAAACCCTTTAGTAAATATTGAAATATAAAATGCAAATGTTGTACATAATAAATTTGATAGCATCTCTTTTTTTCTTATACTGGTGAGTGAGGAGGTGCCAGACAAAAAAAAAACTGAAGTGATTTCAGAGCATTTATAATTAATTCTTATGAACAGAAAAAAACAGCAAGAATTAAAAAAATGCTCAAAAAGAGCCAAAAGGCAATCCGAGGTGACCAAGTCCACTCCACATTATGAAAGCAGTAATCCAAGAACAAGAGCAGAGATCTTCACAAAACTCCTACTGCATGCTTTCAATGAGCTGCAGGGGACTCACTCTCTCTACCTGTCTCTAAAATCTGGGGGGCGGTGCCTTGTTAGTGATGTAAGGTTGACTCCGCCTTTTGGCAATAAGCCCACAGAGCACAATATAACAGAACATAATTACACACATAGAACTGAGCCTAAGGATCTGCGCTTGGTATCTGGAAGGTTGTCGGTTCAAATCTTGTAACTGCAGGAAGGACCCTTGAGCAAGACCCTTAATCTGAAAATTGCTCTGGGGCGCGATACAATGATTGATCCTGCGCTCTGACCCCAAGGCAATTACTCTTCAGGGATTAGTATAGCATATCACAACCAAACATCAAAAATCAACAAACAGAAAATACATAATTAGACAAATAGAACAATAGTACGAGAAACGATCATATGAAATGAAATGAACAAAAAAGACAGAAAACAGAAAGTTAAACATAAGCTGTGGAGGAGCCGTGGCTAAAAAACAACTCCATACAGAGAAGCAGTAACACCTGCATGGGGCCCAGTTTCTTGTGCTCTCCTGACTTAAAGAGTGTACTCTCAGTCCAGGTAGAAGGACCAACACCTGGTCCCACCCAGACTGCTGCCACCCCCACACCTAATAATAATAATAATTCTTGGCATTTATATAGCACTTTTCTCACTACTCAAAGTGCTCAGCAATTGTAGGTTAAGGGCCTTGCTCAAGGGCCCAACAGAGCAGAGTCCCTTTTGGCATTTACGGAATTTAAATCGGCAACCTTCCGATTGCCAGTGCAGATCCCTAGCCTCAGAGCCCTGCCCAGACTGCTGCCACTTCAACACCTGGCTCCACCTAGACTGCTGCCATCCCCACACCTGGCCCTGCCCAGACTGATGAGATTCCAACATATGGCCCCGCCCAGACTGCTGCCACCCTCACACCTAGCCCCGCCCAGACTGCTGGTACTCCAACATGTGGCCCCGCCCAGACTGCTGCCACCTCCACACCTGGCCCTGCCCAGACTTCTGCCATCCCCACAACTGGCCCCACCCAGACTGCTGCCACTCCAACACCTGGTCCTCCCTAGACTGCTGGTACTCCAACATGTGGCCCCGGACTTTCACCATGCCCCACCCACTCTGTGAAGTGTTTACAGATGGCTGTTTTTCAGTCCTGCCTGTAAAGCGTTTCCTACGTTCTGTTATTCTATTTCAGACCCAGTGATGGGCACTAAGTAATTTATACCAGCAACATACCAGTTAGCCTAAAAATGTGCAAAATATTTGTTTATGTTTATAAAACTAAAATATACATTTTTGGGGTTGGCTTTATGGAGGTCTAATGAAAAGTCCCTTTGGGTTTGGAGGTCTTCTCACCATGTGGGGCTTGCAGAGTCATTCCTTATTCCACTGAGTTTTGTGAAACTGACTCTAAAATTCATTCTGCATATAAATTCTCATTCACAAACTGTGGCACTCACGGAAAAGAGTTTTTTGGGGGGTTTAAAGTTTTTGAGGAACAAAGAATATTTCTCCATAAAGCCTTGGTCACACTTCTGTAATTACTCTCAGGTAATCTTTTGGATTTCCTAGCAGATGCCCTTTTCTGTTTCTTCATTCCCAGGTATCTCTAGTGGCAGCCATCGGAATGAGGCTATGGATAAATGGGGTTAGGGTTAAGGGTCTCTCCCCGTCTGTATTTTCTAGATGTCAAATGTTTTTTTGTTCCTGCCACACAGGATCCATCGCTGAGTTGTCTTTAGGATTGCAATTGCTAGGCCTGTCATTAGAATTGCCTTTCCCGAGGTTTTTTCCATTTTTCCCTACAAGGTTTTTATTGGGAGTTTTTCCTTGTCTTCTCAGAGAGTCAAGGCTGGGGGGCTGTCAAAAGGCAGGGCCTGTTAAAGCCCATTGCGGCACTTCCTGTGTGATTTTGGGCTATACAAAAATAAAGTGTATTGTATTGTATAATTGACAAAGCGGGCATCGTACTAAGAGAACAACCACAACACACGTCACATGGCTCAGCAAAACTACTACACGAAACGGGAAATGAGTCCGGTGATTATTTTCAGCAGAGAACTTTATTTAAACACTAAATGGCAGCAAATGCTATATTACTAAATATAAAATTACTAAAATACTAAATAGTTTGTTGCCTATCTAGTTATCACCCCACTGTGTCTAGGAGTAATTTTTCTGTTTTTAAAATTTTCTTTGAAATTCGGATGTGAGCGTCAGTAGGCTTTGATCCCTAAGAACCACGTTACCCAAACTATTCTGTAACATTTCAGTAATTATTTCCCCCTTTGATGCTGATCTTTATGATTATAAAATAGGTCATTACAATAGCAATTGATGAGCAGAATTCATAATTAATTGCAGAATTACAGGAACACTTAAACTTACAAGGAACACTTTTTAATGAGAGTTTCACATCACGTCAATGAAACACTTCTGTGCTATTGATCTGGTCAGTTAAGTAGCAGAGGGGCTTATTAATCAGTTTCAGCTGCTTTGGTGCACTAGAGGGGCAACAATGAGACAACCCCCAAAACACGAATGGTTTAACAGGTGGAGGCCACTGACATTTTTCAATCCTCATCAGTTTTTTCTCTAGTTTTGCATTTGGCTACTGTCAGTGTCACTACTGGTAGCATGAGGCCATACCTGACCCTGCAGAGCTGGCACAGGTAGTCCAACTTCTCCAGGATGGCACATCAATACGTGCCATCACCAGAAGGTTTGCTGTGTCTCCCTGCACAGTCTCAAGGGCATGGAGGAGATTCCAGGAGACAGGCAGTTACTCTAGGAGAGCTGGACAGGGCTGTAGAAGGTCCATAACCCATCAGCAGGACCGTTATTTGCTCCATTGGGTAAGGAGGAACAGGATGAGCACTGCCAGAGCCCTACAAAATGACCTCCAGCAGGCCACTGGTGTGAATGTCTCTGACCAAACAATCAGAAACAGAATCCATGAGGGTGGCCTGAGGGCCCAACGTCCTCTAGTGGGCCTTGTGCTCACCGCCTGGCACCATGGAGCTCGCTTGGCATTTGCCATAGAATACCAGAATTGGCAGGTCCACCACTAGCGCCCCCGTGCTTTTCACAGATGAGAGCAGGTTTACCCTGAGCACATGTGACAGACGTGACGAGGGTCTGGAGGAGCCGTGGAGAACATTATGCTGCCTGTAACATCGTTCAGCATGACCAGTTTGGTGGTGGGTCTGTGACACAGACTGCTACAGGCTAGACAACGGCACCTTGACTGCCATTAGGTATCGGAATAAAATCCTTGGACCCATTGTCAGACCCTATGCTGGTGCAGTGGGTCCTGGGTTCCTCCTGGTGCACGACAATGCTCAGCTTCATGTGGTGAGAGTATGCAGGCAGTTCCTGGAGGATGTAGGAATTGATACCATTGACTGGACCCCACGTTCGATTGACCTAAATCCAATAGAACACCTCTGGGTGGGACATTATGTTTCAGTCCATCTGACCCTGCCAGGTTGCACCTCAGACTGTCCTGGAGCTCAGTGATGCCCTAGTCCAGATCTGAGAGGAGATCCCCCAGGACACCATCTGTCGTCTCATTAGGAGCATGTCCCCCTCCCACCAATGTTGTCAGACATGCATGCAAGCACGTGGGGGCCATACAAACTACTGAGTATGATTGGAAGTTGCTGCAATGAAGTTCCGGCAGAATGGACTAGCCTGTCTGCCTCATAATTTTTTTCCTTTGATTTTCAGGGTGTTTTTGAATTCAGCCCTCTGTAGGTTGATCATTTTCATTTCCATCAAACGACGTGGCTTCCTTTCGTTCCTAACACTTTACCATATCAGTCCATATCAGTAGAGATATCCAGAAGGATGTTTTTTTTTCCCATTGAGATCTGATGTGTTTTTAAAATGTTCCTTCAATTGTTTTGAGCAGTTTATTAATTTTTGTAAGTGCACTGAGGGTTAGGGTCTTTTCTTTAATGTCACCTAATGTGCTCAGGTTCAGTTAACTTAAAACAAGGTCTTGACCGTTTAATCCTACCATCAATCAACTCATTTGACTACTGATGTAATCGGGGCTTGGGCTGTTAGTTGGACGCTCTACTATCTGGCAGCGGTTGTCCATTTAGGGATGTGCATTTCAACCAACCAAGCTGATGAGCCAACAAAACATCCTTAAAGCCATTTGGTCCAATGCAAGGGTGCTGGGCTCTGGAGAATATCCCAGGCAGCACTGGCGAGGGCCCGCTTATTCATGGCCACCCACCCAGCACCAACTAACCCAGAGTGAACGTCTTTGGGGATGTGGCAGAACAAAGTGGAGTAGCCAGAGGAAAACCCATGCAGATATGGGGAGACCTTACAGACTTGACATGGAAAGACCCGACCCGAATGTGGAGGTTTGGACCCCTGAAGCAGTAATAACACCCACAACACCCCCCAGTGACTGAGAACTTGTTATGAAGACTGAGTTCCCACAGGCGACACCCCTCCTAGTGAGCCATGTGGGGTGATGATGACGACTACGCCAACTTCTTCTGCTGCCCCACCATGGCCACCTGGCATGTCCTGACCTTTGGCCGTCTGTGTGGCACACACTTCAGGCGGAATGTCACGGTCATGTGACTGAGTGGTGGTTCGTTCAGGGATGGTTCCTGCCGAGTGCCCAGGCTCCTGAGATCCCTCTGACCCTGAGCGAGCTGACGGTAAGTGGGTTTGAGGATATTGTGTTGTACTGGCTGGACACTTGCCCAAAAGCCCTTTCATTTTTGGTTTAGGCACCCTTGAAGCAGTTATTCAGGCTGAGGCCTGTGTCAGCGAAAAAAACAGGAGGAGAGAAAACTGTCCATTTTGGCAAAAAAAAGTGGGATTATTCCTGTGGAGACGAGCTGAAAATCATTTACTCCAGCAATAAGCAGAAATGCTCAATAAAACGGTACGACTTCCCGAAATTGCAAGCTTGATCTCCAGGGTCCACATCTCTCGCTCTCGCTCTCTCCGTCAGCACTTCTGCGGCTCAGATAGCCGTCAGCCTACCCGTAGTTTTCTCATCTCATTTCTGAACATGCCTGCCCTGTAGACACCGTCAAGTGTCCTCCAGCGGGCGGCTGAGTGTGAAATTGTGGGGTGGTGTGACACAAACAAGCGTGGCATCTGTAAGGATGAGTCGAGCAGGCTGGGACGGGCAGATGGAGCTTCAGTTGAGGTAAAATGGTGGAAGGCCGGCTCGATATGCACTTCTGGTGTAGCAGGACAGCCCATGGAAGTACAGGTACAGTGAGTTCAGTCGTAGCACTTGCTGCTTTTCTTGCCCATTCTGTTGTGGTATATAAAACAAGAGACAGCAGGAAGATGAGCCCCTCTTTTATTTGTGAGGTCCAAATCAGCCACTTTATATGACTTCTTTTTGGAGGGGAATGACTGAAGTTGACTGAAGTTGCTGATCTTGTCAGTATCCACCTCAATGAAAGCTTACGTGTCTGTGTGTCTGTCTGCCTGCTAAGTCGCTGCCATTCCAGCAGATGGCACTTTACAAACATTTGTAGTAATACATTTTATTACAGCAAATGTTGTGATGTGCCATTTGTTGGAATGACAAATGCAATGATAGATAGATAGATAGATAGATAGATAGATAGATAGATAGATAGATAGATAGATAGATAGATAGATACTTTATTAATCCCAAGGGGAAATTCACATACTGCCTGTTATTACTACAAATGTCTCTGATGTGCCATCTGTTGGAATGACACATACAATGCATTCCATTACTACACTCATTGCAAAATACATCCCAATAGATAGTGCACTGCTCACATAAATGCTGAGACTGGTGTTAATTATTTTAGATTTCAACCCATCTTAGATGGTCAGAGTAGTTACACAAGCATGCTGCCATTGTCTCCTCCTCGCTAAGATTACATAAATGAAGTCTGCCACTGAAAATCATTTGTAATGTGACAGGGCCTTAAGAGAAAATCAGACCTGTCAGGGGGAGTCGTAGACTGATAGGCCTGGGTTGCTGGGTATGTCACACTACGAATCACTAATATTATGTAGATGAAGTCTACCACTTAAATATCATTTGAAAAGTCGTGGAATGTGACAGGGCCTTAGGAAAAAATCAAACCTGTTGGGGGGAGTCGTGGACTGGTAGGACTGAGTCACTGAGTATGTCACACTACATGAATGGCGGTCACAAGAGTGGCTGTGGTTGCCTCCGACTCACTAATATTATGTAGATGAAGTCTACCACTGAATATCGTTTGAAAAGTCATGTAATGTGACAGTGCCTTAGGACACAGAATTAGAATGGTTAGTCTGAGTCACTAGGTATGTCACATTACATGACTGCCAGGCATGAGAGTGGGCTGTGGACTTTTCCCAAATTTTCCCGACATCACCCGACTCACTAAGATTAAGTAAATGAAACCTTCCAAGTCGTGTAATGTGACAGCTCCTTCGGACAAAATCGAACCTGTCGGGGTGACATACAGCTGGGTGGACTGAGTGGACAAGTGGTGGTCACAGGAATGAGCTGCGACTGCCCCCCAACTCTCTAAGGTTAAGTAAGTGAAGTCTTCAAATGAAAAATCACTAAAAAAGTCACGCAATGTCACATGACTTAAAACAAAATAAAATCTGCTGGGGCAAGTCGCCAAATCGGTGGGCTTGTGATGTTACTCGATGGGCTTCACTGGAGCACCCCACGATGGCCTCTGACTCACCTAGATTATATAAATGAAGTGTGCGAATGATAAAGTAGTCTAATGTGACATGACACCTTAAGACACCTTAAGACGCGGCGACTCATAGACTGGGTGGGCTGATTTACTGGGTATGTCAGACTACACAACCGTAGTCATGGGAGTCCGCCACCACTGCTCCTGACTCATTAGAATTAAATAAATAAAGTCGACAACTGAAAATCACTAGAAAACTTGTTGAATGACTGCAAATGCTTCCAGAATGTCCAGCCAAAATTCAAAAGAGGAATCGATGTTTGACGGTTAGAAGACAACAACCAGTCAGCAGCAAAATGATCTGGGGGTGTCAATAGGGGTCAGACAGCTTAGAAAGAAATGGGAAACTCCAGTTAGGTTTCCTCCTCTCATCCATTTCTGAATTTGCTTAATCCCATTAACACACAGGGCACAGGCGGTACTTCAGGCTCTTATAGGGCACGGTCAGTCATATCAAGGATACAGAATGGGCAATTAGACCAGCAAGCAGAAGAGGGCGTCATTTGTAACAATTTTATCCTCCCTTACCACCACAGAACCCTTCCTGGAGCGTTGATGTCACTTCCTTTGGCTCTTCAGCAGAAGATCCACCAATTCCTCCTAATAGTCCATTTAAGGAGCCATCAGGGCTGGAGTGGGTGTTCACAATTGAAACTCGTATCTGGGTGTCATCTCGAAGTACCAGGAGTGACTATTTTTAGTCATCCCGACTGACATTAATGATCTTGATGTACTATTGTGCTGTATTTGACCTTATTTTTTTCTTTATTATACACAGCATTCCTTGGGGTACCACAGCCCTTCTTCATGTGTTTCTTCTCTTATTACAGTGGCGTAGTCGGCAGGATTTAAATTTCCAAAGAATGACAAAAACTAGTGAACCTTGTGACCGTTGTATAGACTCTGGTAGAACATGTGTGTCTGCTGCATGTGCAGGCGGCAGCAAAATGAAGGGATCTAGTGGAAGTATTTGCTATGCATGAGAATCCTGAGTAGAGAGTCCTCACAGATCCTGGCGGGTGCTTATTTCTTTGTGCTGTAATAAGGACGAATGGAGTCACAAAGAGGTTTGGAGATTGCCAGCCCGTATACTTGAAGAAACTGGCAGAGAAAAAAAGAAACACACATCTAAACAGAACTAACTAACAGGCTGAAAAGCTGTTCGATAAATATGGCCGAACGGAGGAAGAGGTGGAGTGAGGGAGGCCAGAACAGGAACTGACGTGGCAGGAAGAGGGGTTCTGGGTACCGGAATATGACATCATCAGAGTGTGCTGGAAGTGATGTCATTGGGAGGCAGGACGAGGGACGAAAGGATCAGGTGGCAGCCCCAAGCCCTGGTCTCCTATGTGCACATGTGTGACAACACCCTCGGCATATGGAGGTATATTTGAGAGAACTGGTCCTAAGAAGAATGGGTGCACATTCTGGCCCCATAAAGGAAATGCCCAACAAGCTTATAATGACCTCAACGTAAGAGCTGACGAAGACGACGAGGTGGTGAAGTCAGAAGAATTAGCTTGATACGAGTTGACCCCTGATGCTCATGATAAGAAATGCCACAAATGGTGGTCTGACATTAATAGGCCACTGAGGGCACAGACTTTTGATTTACGGGGCAGCGTGGCGAGGCCTGAGTTGCGGGGTACGTTACAATACACGAGTGCAGTTAGCATGCATGCTGTAGCTGCTCCAGACTCACTAAAATGAAAATAAATGAAGTCTGTGACTGAAAAGCCATTACTTGTGACTTGGACTGTAGGTGTCGATGACTGTAGATGTTTCCAGAGTATGCAGCCGAACTCTAAAAGAGACAACAACCAATTCATTTGGGGAGATCAACGGGGGGCAGCGTGCAGGAAAAAATAGGAAACTGAGGTTGGGTTTCATCCATTTTCAAGTCTGCTTAATCCTGCTAAGGGACACGTGGAGCTGCAGTCCGGTCTGGCAGCATGGGGCTATTACAGGGCACATGTGCTCGTGCCAGTCTCACATCCTGAATTAGCCTGATATGCTTGGCTTTGGGTAGAAAAAAGGGAAAATGTGCAGACAAGGGGCAAGGGGCAGAATTAGGGTCTGTGAACAAAAATCACAATCCACTGGGTCACCATGCTGCCCTCCATCCTTCCAACCATCCATCCTTCCATTTTCTCAGCCCTCTGTTTTTCACTACTGCAGCATCAGGCACATGCAGGTATCTGAGAAGCTCTTAATTCAGCTGGTGTGGCCCCTATGGAAGTGCTTGCTTTATGCCCCCCCCTTCCACCTCTTGGCCCACTGTCCGTATGTTTTATGCCTTGTTTCACCTTATTTCATACAGTGCTGTGCCCACTCAGTGACGCCAGGTTTATCTTACTTTGACTCCCCGTTTCCACATTCTGTCAGTTTAATTGCAAGCCTGCAGTAGTCATGCAGGAGCCCGACAGGAAATGATCGGGGGTCCGTGGACAGTAAGACATCAGTACATGTCAGTCAGGAGTCACAAGTGGGCTGCTTTGCTTCATCTCATAATTCATCATTCATGATTAAAGCAGCACTCTGAAGAAATAAGTCACGGGGATTACTGAGAAACACAGTTACCGCTGGTTAGGAGAGGAATGACGGGACAGGCTTTCAAAGGTCACCCGCCGGAGACAGGAAGGGGGTCCGGCCACTTGAAAGGAGACTTCAAATTATCTTGACACTATAAACCTGCAAAAGCCACTTTGTGCCTCTGCTTGTCTGCAGATGATTTTAGTGCTGGGGCCTCTGCCTCCATCCACAAAGGCAACACACACGAGGGAAGGAGGGCAGCAGACACACCCCAGCAGCTCCATGTTTAGTTTACGGATGGCATTGTAGAACTCGGGGGCTCCGAGAAACTCCAGTTAGACAGTAAACACAACTGGAAGACCTGGGCAGGGATGGAGTTTGAAAATTTAAATCAATATCAAATAACGACACCCATCAAATGGGAGAGGCGATAATCTGTAGGAAAAGTAAATCAGGCTGACCACTAAAATGAGGTGACGCAAGTGAAGGGGCTCAAAACAGAGACAACCGAAGAGCAGGGAGGGGTCAGCTAAGCAGGTACTACAAAGAAGGCCTGAACATCAAAAAACAAGAAGAAGAAAAAGAAAAAAAGAAAAAAAGAAAGAAAGGATTGTGGGGGAATTGAGGTGGGCTGGAGGGAGGGTCTTCAGAGAGAAAGAGAGAGAGCGGGATGGGAAAGGCACTACATAATGGAGAGAGAGACAGCGAGACAGACCGGCCAGGTACTGCGTAATAAACTAACAGACAGACGGGAAAGGCGTCATAGATATAGAAAGGGCTATAGAGACAGAAAAGGCACTACATAATGGAGAGAGATAGATATAGGGACAGAAAAGGCACTATATAATGGAGAGAGATAGCTATATAGATAGGAAAGGCACTATATAATGGAGAGAGATAGTTATATAGATAGAAAAGGCACTATATAATGGAGAGAGATAGCTATAGGGACAAAAAAGGCACTATATAATGGAGAGAGATAGCTATAGGGACAGAAAAGGCACTATATAATGGAGAGAGATAGCTATAGGGACAGAAAAGGCACTATATAATGGAGAGAGATAGCTATATAGATAGAAAAGGCACTATATAATGGAGAGAGATAGTTATATAGATAGAAAAGGCACTATATAATGGAGAGAGATAGCTATAGGGACAGAAAAGGCACTATATAATGGAGAGAGATAGCTATATAGATAGAAAAGGCACTATATAATGGAGAGAGATAGCTATAGGGACAAAAAAGGCACTATATAATGGAGAGAGATCGCTATAGGGACAGAAAAGGCACTATATAATAGAGAGAGATAGCTATATAGATGGAAAAGGTACTACATAACGGAGAGAGAGATAGCGAGACAGACTGGAAAGGTAATATATTATAAATAGATGGATAGATAGGGAAGGTACTGTATAATACATAGATAGATAGGAAAGGCATAATAGATATATAAATAACTATAATATAAATAACATATGCGGAGAAAAAAGACACTGTATAATAAAGAGAGATAGCTGAAAAGACAGGAAGGGCATTATATTGTGGAGAGAGAGATGACTAGATAGAGAGCTACCTAAAGGAGAGAGAGCTAGACAAATGGGAAATTTCTTCACAAGATACTCCATAATAAACAGATAGGCACATAGGAAAGGCACTATATAACAGATAGAGAAGAAAGGCATCATAAAGACATTATACATATTTAAACAGCTATATGGATAGGAAAGGCACCATATAATGTATAAAGAGACCGATAGGTAAAGTGCTTTACAGTAAATAGATGGGTATGACAAGCATTGTTGAACAGATAAAGAGGAATGACATTACATAATAGACAGCTGGGTAGAAAGATAGGCTGATGGGGTACCATATAATAGATAGATAGATAGATAGATAGATAGATAGATAGATAGATAGATAGATAGATAGATAGATTGGAAAGGTACAATATAAGAGAAAATGGATATACTGTATAGCTCAATAAGAAGTGCACCATATATCAATAGATACACAAGGTGCTATATAATAAATATATAGGAAAAGCACTACATATTACATTCAACAGACATGTAAATAAAAAGGAGGTATATAACAGTTAGATTGCAAGGACGCTGTATGAAAAACAGACGTATAATAATTACACTATATAATAGATGGGTAGCTAGATAGTGTAGTGTGAAAGGTGCTGTATAATAAATAGAAAGACAAACAAGAATGGCACAGTATATTATAGCTAGATAGGAAAGGCACTATATATCATATCAAGAGATAGATAATAGTGGTGCTATATAGCAGACAAATAGCGAAGATGATTTGTAATAGGTAGAGAGATAGAATGGCACTCTATAACAGGGACCCTCATTCCGCTACTGGAGATGCTCATCCAGCCTGGCCATCCGCCATTTCCTGTCCACATATGAACGCTCACCACACACACACACACACACAGATGTCATGTTCAGACCCTCCTTTTGCTTGAATATACGGGATGTCAATTGTTTTTTTTTTTGACTCAGAATAAAAGCAGATCATTTTACAGGATTTTCTGCACAGAGGCCTGTAACGTTTACCGACATCAGACAGGTCTAGGCAGCCATATTAGATATTTTGTTGGTTTTTTTTTTTGTTTTTCAGGTAGCCCTCTAAGTCTGGCTGCCATCCTGCCCCAGTATGAGGCCTCTTGTGAAGGAGGTCCCTACAGTAAGTTCACGTGAGTTCAGCTTACATAATGGGTTGCCTGGAAGCAGCCCTGGCTAGTCCTCCCCTGATGATCAATCCAGTAAACGCAGCACGAGAGGAAAGTCCCCCGCCGCCTGGCACACCTGACCTTTCTCATCTTTCTTCCTGGCATGTTCCTCTTGAAGCCGCTGCCCTGCCGCTTATCTCACACGACTTATTTTCTTCTGCCATTGCCTTTATCTTTCTGTTCCTTCTCTACACAGTTTTTGTGCCCTCACTGTTTCCAGTGCTGCTGCTAATGAGATTTGGGAGCCTTGAATGTGACCCTGTAGGGGGCTTTTTTTGTTCCTTGTCTAAATTAAGGACCCCAATTCAGGGTCACAGGAGTCGGGAGCCTATCCTAGCAGCATTGGGCACAAACCTAAAATATGACCTGGGAAGGCTGGCAGTCCATTGCTTGAATTGCCTCCCTCCCTCACACACACACATACAAGGCCAGCCTGGCATCACCCAGTAAGCTGTGTGGTATGGCGGTCAAGGCTTTGGTCTTCAAACTCTGAGGTTGTGGGTTCAAATCCTGGTACTGACACTGTGTGTGCTAAAACTGAGTAAACAGAAGCAATGTAACCAGATGTACCTCAAATGCTGTAAGTCACCTTGGATTAAGGTGTCAGCCAAATATCACTGTCCTGATCTGATAACCTACACCAGCGGTCTTTGATGATCATACTGTAGGAGGAAAACCAGACATTGGGAGCACGGGCACCATGAGTGCCAAGGTTTGAGATTCTGTTTGAGGGCGTGGGGTATAATGCAGGTGTCAAAGTGGCACATGGTGCCAATCCCTCTCAGGGTACACTCCCTCATAGTACCACTTCACTATTCTGGTCCCCACTTTTAGCACTGACCCTGGTGGGTCCAGTTTGGAGTTTGCATGTTCTCCCTGTGCTTGAGTTTGCTTGAGTTTAGGTTGTAAGGTGGGAATCGGATAAGTGTAGATGTGAATGTGACCGGTCATGGACTGGCATCCTGCTCTGAGTCTGAGGCCGCTCCTCCGCTCTATTAGAATTACCAGGTTGAAGACCCAGACAAACGAATGACAAAATGTTAATAGCATCACTTAGAAGATGGGACCCAACCCTGGCAGCAGTGCCAGTCCAACACGATGCACATGTGCTGACCTACACAAAACACCCGCCAGTCCAGCCTCCTAATGAAGTGACCCGTGTGCCAGTCAGATGTGGGAGGGAAGCAGGGCACTCACAAGAACACCAGGAGAGCATTCAGAATTCGCACCTTCTCTCTGTAAAGGCCGAGGCTGTTCCAGATATTGAACCTTGCTCCTTGGACTCTTTCATAGCCTCGCCTCATTTCCTATTTTTTCCAATGCTGTGAGAGGACCAAAACGAATCCAGGGGATTCGAATCTGGCGATTTGAGTAGAAAGGAATTGGATGTTTATCCATTATTAAAACAGGAGTTGACCCAGCAGCAGTGAGAAGCCAAAAGGCATGCCAGCCTGGCACAGGTATACAGTACAGTACGTGCACACTACAAGTCAGAGGCTGGCCTCCATATCCAGGAATGAATTTCCACTGTCTTTAATGTCTTCAATAGCAATGAAGCATTAAATATTTGGATATTGCACTTGAGACCCCAAGACTGAGTTTACTGTCCTCAGTTTTGGACAGAAAAGTGCATGGCGGCACAGAGGTTAATGCAGCTGCCTCACTGCCCTGAGACCAGGCTTCAATGTCTGTGTGAAGTTTGCAAGCTCTCCCTTTGGCTATGTACATTTTTACTGGATCCTCTAATAATAACTCTAAGCTGGGCCACCATGGCCTACGGTGCATCCCCAACCTCCCACTGGGTGGGCTTCCATCTCGTTTACAATGTCATCTCAATGAGTGCCAGTCACCGAGATCCTGCATTGGAAGAGGTGAGCCGGGAAAATGAAGGAATGAATGGAAAGTCACTTGACAGTGTGACCAGTAGGGGGCGTTGCAGCACCCTGAACCCCAAACACAACCTCAATGGCACAAGTCCTGTTATAAATAAAGGTGAATTAAGAACAGTACATGACAAACCGCTGTGCAGTCACAAATGCTCTCTTTTCCTTTCTCTTTCTCTCTTTTATTCCTCCCCACCAGATGAGTGTTATCCAGCTCCTCTCCTGACTCCGACTTGCATGGACAAGGCAGTACGCTTCTTTTTACTGAAGACCTGGTAGTACTTCTGGTGCCAGGGCATTGCCCATTAGAAGCACTTTTGGGTCATCCAGAAATCCCATAAAGTACAGAGCATAACTTCCTGCAGTTCCCAGCATTCCCAGCGGGTGTCTGAATGGGTAATGAAGCTCAGGAATGCTACCATCTAGAGGGTCAAGGGAGCATGCTGCCTTCATGCAGAGCCTCCCTGATCTCCTTAGAGAATGGGGCCGATCCCAGCAGGGATGCCAGCCCAAGCGTGCCCATCCTTTACAACAGAAAGACATGCTGGTGGTCTCCAGAAGATGTTAAATCTATGCAAGTGACTGATGGGAGGTCAGATAAGGCGTAACAAAGTGGACCAAAGTGTGAGTCAACACCAGAGGGGCAGCCATTCCGTGGCAGGGTCAATGTATGCACACATTCCTACTTATCCACACTGGACAGCTTGGAGCTGCTGATTACCTTTGAGAGGGAAAAACATGGAAGTGCAGGAAAGCATAAGCAGGGCTGGGATTTGAACCCAGAAACCTGGAGAGCTGGGGCTGTGCTGCCCTTGTTAGCTTGAATGCTCTCAAAGCCAGGTAATACACTCCTGAATCAGGGTGGTGGTCGTGCTGACAGCGTCTGGGTGTAAGGGCAGGACCATCCTAGGAGGAGATGCCAGTCCATCGCTGGGCACACAGTCTCCCATTAATCTAACTTGTATGTCTTTTGGAGGAGCATTGCAGTACCTGCAGAGAAAGTGATGCAAATATGGGGGCAGAAAGTGAATTTGGAGCCAGGACCCTGTAGCTGTTAGGCAGCACCGCTAAACAGCCTGATGTTTTTAAGCGTCAGATCTTGGAGAAATTACTACAGAAGGACATTAAATATTTATAAGCAGGAAAGCGTCCTTTGTTGAGATGTCACCGAAAGGCGTCACCCTGCTATTAAGCGACATGATATGTTAACGTTATGCCGCGTTATGACAATCCAGTAAAGCGCAGAACTGAGCACTTATCCATGCTGAAAAGATTACTTACTTAAGCATTGCTAAAATATTCAAGAGAAACTGGCATCCAGTCCAGCGTTGTTGCTGCTGCCAAGGAATAGTTTGCCACCTAATGGCCCTGGGTTGGAAATGCAGTTCTAAAAATGGGTGGACGGACATCACGACCCATCATGGAGACGACAAGGGGCTTGGGAGACAACCAGCACTAGAATATGAAAGAACAGGTGGCTCATTTCTCCGAAGGTGATGGCGGCATTAAGTGTGCTCCTCTTGGTAGTTGGTGGCATGTGACAAATGAGGTGACCCATTATAGAGTGGACATATATTTTAGGTGCCCCTGTAAATGTGATACAACATCTATGTGCATTAGAAATGCAACTTCAGTGGATATGGGGGGCTCCTGCCACCTTTGCACCCATAAGGACGCGTTCTGTTGCCTGAAGATAAAGCTTTACAGTGATGGCTTATGCTCTTTAATTCATACTTGCAAGATGCGGCTAAGTTCTGAAGAGGGCAATGGAGAAGTACATCCAAGATAGAACAGGGGGTTAAAAAGGCCCCCAAAACAGCACCGGCCAATCCTTCACGTCGTCACCATCTAACAATCCATCCATTATCAGGCAGGGTGGTGCAGTGGAGTTCAAACCCTGAGGCTGTGGGCTCAGATCCTGCCGCTGACGCCGTGTGACCCTGAGCAAGTCACTTCACATGGACCCAAGAGCACCCCAAACGTAGTAGGCCACCTTGAATAAAGACATCCCCAAAAGAATAAGTCATGAGAATCACTGACCAATGCCCTTATTTCAATTTAGGGTGGTGGGGGGGCTGCAGCCAGGAGGCCAGCATGAAGAAACACAAAGGAAACAAAACCAAATCAGCCGGCAAGCCACACGCACGAGTCAGCCTAAGAGCAGTGAAGGCTTAGACTGGAGGAAACCTCGCAAGTCAAAATGAGGGCCCAGCAGGCGTTCAGAGTCAGAGGGGCACCCCGGTGGGTCAAATGATGGTTACAAAAACACTGTTTAGACTACAATTTCTGACACCTCCAGCTGAGCGTCACTGGCACAAAGCTCTGAACTGTCTGAGGCACAGGAGGAGGCCCACGTGCAGGGCTTTGGATCGAGAGAGACGAGGAGGTGGAGGAGAGGAGGAGAGGAGGAGAGATAAGGAGGAGAGGAGGAGGAGATAAACAGAAAAACAGCAACCACTGCAGGGCTTTTCACATCCCTTGATCGACGATATGCTGCCTTTCCTACCTGCCGGCCATTACACATTATTTTTGTGTTCATGTACCTGTTTATTATATATTGGTCTGTCTGTCTGTCTGCAGGGCCTTCACCTCCTTGGGAGTCTCCACATGCTCTTGTTGCACAATATTGATCCACACTGACTTTAAGGTGGCTTTTTTGGCGCTGATCAACAGAAAATGACTCTTTAATGTCAAAGTGAAAACAGATCTCTGCAAAGTGGTCTAAATAAATATAAAACAAAAAATAACTGGTGTGGTGGACGGCCGGGGTCCGTGCCTGTCCGGGACGCCCCTTCGCTGTATTTTCAGGGGGAGCAGCCCTGGACTGTGCAATACCTCCCCCCAGATGCTAGATGGCCCCCCTGGGTTGGAGCAGTGCCTCGGTTTCCCGCAAGGCTCCATGGGAATTGGAGTTGGGTGCAGCCCTGTTGGGTCCCGCAGGCGTTGCCAGGGGGTGCTGCCGCTGGAACTCCTGAGCCCTTATGGGTAGTGTATTCGCTACACCTGGATCACTTCCGGGTGAACTATAAAAGGGGCCAGCAGCCACCACACAGGGGCCAGAGTCGGGAGGAGGAGGACGAAGTTTGGAGGAGGAGTGGTGCTGCCAGAAAGAATGTTTTGTGTTTGTACTTGTGTGTTTACTTGTGGCACTGTGTTGTGCCTGTGGGGATCACGGAGAAGACGTGCCCCACAGGTGAAGAAAAATAAAAAGTTTGTTGTGTTTATACGTGCCTCCGGTGTGAGTTTGTGTCGGGTCAGTTGCCTCTATAGTGCCTAGTTACACTGGTCATGCAAGGTTCACGTTGGCAGAATTTAGTTGCTGCACCTTTGCTAGCCATGCCGGCCTTGAGTCTGTGTGCTCAGGTCTCTCTTTCTCTGTCTGCTTTGCACAACTCCACACTGCCATTTTCCCTTCCTTCTTTGTAAAGCTGCTCGGACTCTGTCAGGCTGCACGTTGATCCTGAGTGAAGACCCTTTGCCAAGTCCAGCCACAAACTGGATTGAGATCAGGACTCTGACTCTGCCACTCCAGAACAGTAACATTGTTGTTTCTGAGCCATTCCTGTGTCACTTTGGATTTATTCTTGGGCTTGTTGTCTTGTTGGAATACAACTCTCTTCCCTTCTTGCAGACTGCATCAGGTTTTCCTCCAGGACATCCTTACATTTTGCTGCATCAATTTTACTCTCACAAGCCTTCCAGGAAACGTCCCCACAGCCTGAAGTGGCCACCACCACATTTCATGGAGGAGATGGTGTGTTTTTAATAACGTGCAGTGTTCAAACTGATGGCCAAAAAGCTCATCTTTGGTCTCATCAGACCATAGACCCTTCTTCATCTGACTTCAGAGTCTCCCATGTGCCTTCTGACAGACTCTGTCTGAGATGTTCTCTGGGGTTTTCTCTTTGCCACTTTATTACAAACTGATGTCTGCGCAGTCCCTCCAGTCTCAACCACTGTTGCTTGTAACTCCTTCAGAGTTCTCACAGGTCTCTTGGTGGTCTCCCTCACTCTTCTTCTTCTTGCACTACCACACAGCTGTGCCATACTTTCAGACATTCAGTGACTTGGATATTTTCTGGTCTCCATCCCCTGACTTGTGCTTTACTGTCACTTTCTCATTGAATTGCTTGAAGTGTTCTTGTGTCTGTAATGTGTAGGTCAGGCCGCCATACTGAGAAGGCACATTGCAGTCCCCAGACAGGAGACCTCAACTGACCTAATTCTTCTTCTTCTTTCGGCTGCTCCCGTTAGGGGTCGCCACAGCAGATCATCTTCTTCCATATCTTCCTGTCCTCTACATCTTGCTCTGTCATCCCCATCACCTGCATGTCTTCTCTCACCACATCCATAAACCTCCTCTTAGACCTTCCTCTCTTCCTCTTATTTGGCAGTTCCAACCTTAAGTGAAGGAAATCAATGTGTACCATACTCTAATCGAGGGTTGTGTTGGCACAGGCAGAGACTGACGCGGTGTATAAACTGGTGGGCAGTGGTGTGAGGGGGCAAAGAGAGAGAGCACGAGCAGAAGAGAGAGCGAGTCCAGAGGATGGCGTGAGGGGGCAGATGGTGGAGGAGATAGACAGTCCACTGACAACGCTGTCAAGATCACTCGAGGGACGTGCAGGCTGGCTGACAAGACGAAGACACGCGGACAGTGAGACCAACCTCCAGTTTCACCAGAGGGACGCCATGTCCAGCGAGAGAGGGGAGACAACTGAGAAGACCGAGTGAAGCATAGAGACAAGAAGCAAACATTCACCGAACAGAGCAGGACAGTTGGAAGTCCAATCATTGTGTTAACACAGCGTGCAACTTGGAGTTCGCAGCACCAAAGGCTGTACCCTCCACTGTTATGTGCTAATGGACTTGTCAACTGTGGACTCTGTGCTCTCTTTTTATAGGTTTTCTCTCCCGCAATTTTTAGATTTTTACTTACTATCACACACAGGTTCAAATAAGTGTGTTTGCCCTCCAGACCAGGGGTTGGTGCTGTCCTCTAACTCTTTCTCCTCTCTCTCTACAGAACAACAAAAGAAACCTCAGCCTAACCATCACTTCCGGTCCCAGAATGCCACATACTCATGATGTCATTTCCTTCTGCTGACCATATATACACCCATCACCTGCATGTCCTCTCTCACCACATCCATAACCCTCCTCTTAGGCCTTCCTCTTTTCCTCTTGCCTGGCAGCTCTATCCTTAGCATTATTCTCCCAGTATACCCAGCATCTCTCCTCTGCACATGTCCAAACCAACGCAATCTCACCTCTCTGACTTTGTCTCCCAACCGTCCAACTTGAGCTGACCCTCTAATGTACTCATTTCTAATCCGATCCATCCTCGTCAAACCCAGTGCAAATCTTAGCATCTTTAGCTCTTCTACCTCCAGCTCTGTCTCCTGCTTTCTGGTCAGTGCCACCGTCTCCAACCCATATAACATAGCTGGTCTCACTACCATCCTGTAAACCTTCCCTTTCACTCTTGCCGATATCTGTCTGTCACAAATTACTCCTGACACTCTTCTCCACCCATTCCACCCTGCTTGCACTCTCCTTTTCACCTCTCTTCCACAATCTCCATTACTCTGTACTGTTGATCCCAAGTATTTAAACTCCTCCACCTTCACCAACTCTACTCCTTGCATCCCCACCATTCCACTGACCTCCCTCTCATTCACACACATGTATTCTGTCTTGGTCCTGCTGACCTTCAATCCTCTCCTCTCTAGAGTATATCTCCACCTCTCCAGGGTCTCCTCAACCTGCTCCCTACTATCGCTACAGATCACAATGTCATCAGCAAACAACACAGTCCATGGGGACTCCTGTCTAATCTCGTCTGTCAACCTGTCCATCACTATTGCAAATAAGAAAGGGTTCAGAGCCGATCCCTGATGTAATCCCACCTCCACCTTGAATGCATCCGTCACTGCTACTGCAGACCTCACCACGGTCACACTTCCCTCGTACATATCCTGTACAACTCTTACGTACTTCTCTGCCATTCCTGACTTCCTCATACAATACCACAGCTCCTCTTGAGGCACCCTGTCAAATGCTTTCTCCTGGTCCACAAAGTTATGCAATGCAACTCCTTCTGGCCTTCTCTAAACTTCTCCATCAACAACCTCAGAGCAAACATCGCATCTGTGGTGCTCTTTCTTGGCATGAAACCATACTGCTGCTCACTAATCATCACCTCACTTCTTAACCTAGCTTCCACTACTCTTTCCCATAACTTCATGCTGTGGCTCATCAATTTTATTCCCCTGTAGTTACTGCAGTCCTGCACATCCCCCTTATTCTTAAATATCAGCACCAGTACACTTTTTCTCCATTCCACAGGCATCCTCTCACTTTCCAAGATTCCATTAAACAATCTGGTTAAAAACTCCACTGCCATCTCTCCTAAGCACCTCCATGCTTCCATAGGTATGTCATCTGGGCCAGCGACTTTTTCATTCTTCATCCTCTACATTGCTGTCCTTACTTCCTCCTTACTAATCCGTTGTACTTCCTGATTCACTATCTCCACATTATCCAACCTCTTCTCTCTCTCGTTCTCTTCATCTACTTCTCAAAGTACTCTTTCCATCTGCTCAACACACTCTCCTCGCTTGTGAGTACGTTTCCATCTTTATCCTTTATCACCCTAACTTGCTCGGTCCCTCTGTCTAGCCAGTCGGTACAGGTCCTTTCCTCCCTCCTTAGTGTCCAACCTGTCATACAACTCATCATACGCCTTTTCTTTAGCCTTCGCCACCTCTCTCTTCACCTTGCACCTAATCTCCTTGTATTCTTGTGTGTACAGTCCGGGGTTCAGATCCGGCCCTGGTCTGCTGCTTGTGTGGAGTTTGCATGTTCTCCTTGTATCTGAGCAGGTGTTTTTTCTCCTAGCTTTCTGTTTTTCTCAATCGTTCCCAAATCATTTGTATTCCGTGAACTGCCTACTGTCAACCGAACCACTGTGAATGAGCATCAATGGCGGTGTAAATGTGGCCTGGGATGCACTGGCGCTGGATTAAGCAGGTTTGAAAATGGATGGATGGCAGTTTATCAATCAGAATAATCAATATATTGAATGTGGATTTTTCCAGATGTGTTTGGGTAGGAGGAGAGGCCCTAAGGCCGTGTGCCTCGGCTTCTGCTCGCCACTCACAGTGCTTCTCAACAATACAAATCAATTAGAGTCAATCAATTCAGAATTCAAGCCCCACAAATGCTTCTATCTGATTTATGTTAATTGTTAATTGTCAAGCCACTCACCTCCAAGGGGTCCTGACCCACACCAAACCTTGTATCACGCCATGCTAAACTTTGAGAATCTCGCCTCCAGTCCACATAAAGGTTTCAGAATTTAAAAACAGCACCCAGTCATTTCCAAGCCAACTGACTTTGCTGTTTCTGGGTTCATTGGCTGGAGTGGAGGTTCATCTCCCAGTCTTAGCTATATAATGAGAAAGGCACACACCCGTCTGTCAAGTTAGCTTTATCTGTGTGTGGAGAGGGGGTCTTTTTGAGTTTTATCACTTGATTGGTGACATGCAGGCCTATTGAGTGTTCCAGTTCAGGCACACAGGCTGCCCTAACCTGTCCGGACAGCACTGAGCACAAGGTAGGGCACAGAAGTCCATCGCAGTGGCTAATTTAGGACCACCACCTGTCATAACGAGAGCAGCTTTTGGGAATGTGGGAGCAAATCTCCCCTGGACATGTGCAGGATGTGCAAATGCTGAGCAAATAAGAACTAAGCTCAGGATTTGAACCCAGACTGAGGTGGCAGGGCTATCTGTGCACAAGAGGAGCCAATAATAATTAAAACCTGCTTGCAGGAATGAGTAGAGCACTGGATTACGAGCAGACCCCGGCATGACATCAAAAGACCACTCAGGTTATACCCGTGGCCATCATGGTCCAGAAGAGGCCTGCTTGCTGTTCATCATGATGCCGCAGGCTTCAAGAATCAGCAGAATTCTCTCTAGAGAGCACATTCTGTGCCAGCAGCATATGGCAGAAATGGGCACCTCATCAAGTCCAGGGAGCCCCTGGGGTCGCCTCTGTAAGTTAGACGCCTTCTTCCGTCAGTTCTTTCTTGGCCTATACCTGCTCTGTCCAATTCAGGATGAAGCTGACCTTGGCAGTGCTGAGCGCACTCAGGTAAATGACCCCAGGGATGGCAGCGCCGCACACCCACCTACAATCGCTCATACTGAAGGAGCCACATAACGTAATGTGCACATCTTTGGCATGTTGGATGGAAGCTCAGAGAAAAACCATGGGGGGCAACATGAAAACTGCACACAGGCAGGAGTTGAGCTGGGCAGGAAACCCACGGGCAGCTAACCACTGAGCCACTGTGTCATCCATTTACAGCTTTAAGTCTCTGAGTGCCGTCTGTTACATTTCTGCCAGGATGCATTTTTTTGTTATTTTTGTGTTTTACGCAATTCACATTAGTTTATTGTTATTGGTAACGGGTGTCTGGTCACACTTAGAGTTAACTTAACCTCAGCACAATTAACATACCTGGCTACGCCACCCAGTTTTATTAAGAGTCTGGGAATTCTTGAACTTTAAAGATAATAGCGCACAAGCTTCTTTAAATTAGGCGGTCAGTAAACACACAATGAAAGACACAGCAGGAATCTGAAGAAAAACAACAGAAACTTGCATTACAGCAGACAATATAAAATCTACCATGAAGATAAAAGTGCTATAAATTAAACACAAAGACAACAGCAACCTCCCATATTCTGTAGATGTCAGGCAAAGGAATAACGTCTTTACAGACTGGAGTCCAAAACAAAACTGATTATTGCCACCCTGATGTCACTCACAGAGGCTCCGCCCCTTACCATTGTGTTGTGGGCACACTGGCTGGTCTGGCAGTAGGTGTTAGGAGGTTACTGTCAGTTTTCTTTTCTTTTGATAGGTTTGGTTTGTATGGATAATTGCTTTTGCGTGTGTGTGATATGCTACTGGCATTTCTTCTTCTTGAACCCAGACATTGATAGTCAAGACAGTCGAGACGAGCCAGTGCAATAAAGACAGATAGTACCAAGACTGGTCCAAAAACTGCATTTTATTTGAAAGTAAATAAGTGTCCAACAACAAAATGCAGTGGAAATTTCTTCTTTAAATGAATAAATTATCCAATCAAAACAAGTGCATCCTCATGGTTAGAATGAAAGGAATTAGTCAGTCAGTATCCAACCCGCTATATCCTAACACAGGGTCACAAATCCCAGGCAGAGTGCCAGCCCACCGCAGTAAAGGAATTAATAAATAAACAAAAAATACTCTAAAAGAATAAAAACAGGAGTAAAACCAGAAGTATAAAATCAGGGCTTCTCTCTCTGTCTTCTAAGCCTTGGAGCCTCGGTGCCTCTCTACACCTTGTCAGCCCCAGCCCACCCAGCAGGTGACACACTGACAGGCCCGCTCAGCCTTTTTAAACCTGACTTGTGGCCACGCCCCCTCAGCCAGACTCGATCGCCATCTCCCCCCACACCCCCCCACCCCACCATCACTCAATGATCCTCTAAGCCTTTTTGTCCCTCCGGCTCCCTTGGTGCTCAGCAGGACTGACCATACCCCATGAGTGCCGTCCCACTCACTCACCCCGGGGGGTCAACTCCAGACCACCAAGCCCTCTGCCCACTGCACCAGCCAGCTTTCCTTGCTGTCCTCACAACAAAACACTTAAATTGTCCCTTTCCTCCCGTTTAAGCTCTTGCTGCGTTTCTTGTCCTGTCGTGTCCCCTCTTGTTCTGCTCTCCCCCTCTAACAGGCTCTCTTTATACTCCCTTGACCTGCGGAGCGCCAACGTGGAACAGCTGAACTGATTGCGCCAGCACGTTAACAAGCAAGCAGCCTGCCCCCTTACCACATAGCTCTGCGGCAGCTGTTCTGTTTCAGCCAGAGTCCCCCAAGAGGTGGGACCACCTGCCCTCAGCCCTGTAAAGATGAAGGTTTCCCACAGTCCCTGTTGGTTCATTCCAAGCGTTCTTCAGTGCTTTTGTGTTTTTTTTTCTGGATTCTGACCCTTTTTCATTTTGTCTTCTGACCATTCTGCTAAAAACTGCTAAAAACCCATTACTTTAACATGGCTTCATTTTAGTGTAACCCTGATATTCTGCATATACATTGAATTATCATTTTCTTCATGGCTCCACAATCCTCACTAACCCCATCTTTCTCTGCTGTTCTTTTTCTGTTTTTCTGTGGTAGCGATCTGTGCCAGCACCACCTGATCAGGGCACCGTGCTGCCCCTACATTGATGGAGGGAAGACCAGAGGTCCACATGACCATCACATCATCAAGTTCTTCCAAGGGGAGCCTGAAAACTGCTAGATAGATAGATAGATAGATAGATAGATAGATAGATAGATAGATAGATACTTTATTAATCCCAAGGGGAAATTCACATAATCCAGCAGCAGTATACTGATACAAAGAAACAATATTAAATAGTAATAAAAATGAAAAAAATTAAAATAAAATTAATGTTAGCATTTACTCCCCCGGGTGGAATTAAAGAGTCGCATAGTGTGGGGGAGGAACGATCTCCTCAGTCTGTCACTGAAGCTACTCCTCTGCTTGGAGATGACACTGCTCAGTGGATGTAGTGGATTCTTCATGATTGACAGGAGTTTGCTTAATGCCCGTTGCTCTGCCACAGATGTTAAACTGTCCAACTTTACTCCTACAATAGAGCCTGCCTTCTTAACAAGTTTGTCCAGGCGTGAGGTGTCTTTCATCTTTATGCTGCCACCCCAGCACACCACCGCGTAGAAGAGGGCACTCGCCACAACCGTCTAGTAGAACATCTGCAGTATCTTACTGCAGATGTTGAAGGATGCCAACCTTCTCAGAAAGTAAAGTCTGCTCTGACCTCTCTTACATAGAGCATCAGTATTGGCAGTCCAGTCCAATTTGTCATCCAGCTGCACTCCCAGATATTTAAAGGTCTGCACCCTCTGCACACAGTCACCTCTGATGATCACGTGAACTGTGAGGACTGATTGAGATCATTGATGTTAGGTACAATGCCCAGTGCAGGCTGGGTGGTCTCGTGGCTTCGGGACCCCTGCAGATTTTTTTTTCTCCCACCATCTGGAGTTTTTTTTGTTTTTTTTCTGTCCTCCCATCCATCTGTGTTACTTTGTATTGCGTAATCTTATTTTTTATAAACTTTTCTTTCTTCATCTTGTAGAGCTACGCCACTTGTATGAAAATGTGCTGTAGAAATAAATGTTGTTTTTATTCTTTGGATTCTGCACTGGGACTCGGTTGCTTTGGCTTTTGTACTCGTCAGAGCTTCACGTTGTGACAAAGCGTTATGTGAAATAAATCTTTTATTTTATAAAGATCCTGCACTTGTCCTTATATCTAACTAGGGTTTGATGGTAAATGCCTCATTATTTTGGAGTATTTTTTGAGAATCTTTAGTGTTTCGCAGCGCCCACAGAACCCCAGTACCCCTGATATGCCACAGTGTTCTTAGAGTCTGCTGTCCGGATTGCGTTTTTTGCACTTGTTTACCTTGGATTGTATTTGAAGCACATTTGTGTCACTTTTTTGATTTATTGAATGCATTTTGAAATTCTAAAGATATTTTGTTTTGGCTTGTCCCCACTAGTCAGAGGTTTACTGTGATCCTCTCCCTTGTAAGGTATTTCTTTTCTGATCTTTTCTAAGCTAGCTTCCCATTTTGGGTCAGGGTAGGCTGAAGCCTGCAGGTGGTACTTGGGAGTTGGCCCCCATTTCTGGGCAGGTCTGGGACTGCTGATGGAGGTTTGTGGAGACATCACACCCTCTTTTTGTCCTGCTCTTGTGTCTAAATCACAACACTGTCACATATTCATACTGGCTTGTTGTTGACCTTAGTGAGTTCAGTTCAATTTCTTGAATTGTTCTCCTCACGAAGCACATTGCAGTACAAAAATGGAGAAGATTTGCATACCCAAATACACACATCAAGGTAAGCAAACAGTGAAACAGAAATCAGTCTAAAAGGCTAAACATAAAATCATGCCAATTTGAAATCCTATTAACATAAGGATTGAGAAGTGGGAGGTAAATGAAATGTCTAGCAGAAAATAAAAATGTGGGTGGCCCGCAGTTGCTTATAGTAGGTAATGTCACAGGTCTGTGGACCCCGGCCAGCTGGCTGTCCTTCCACTTCTTGCTCATTCTACTCTATCACAAAGTTCATGCTGGACAGGCTATCAAAAAGGGGGTCTTAGTTCTCTTCTCATTGATTTGAAATGCTCCCAATTTTTGTGGAATAGTAGCAGCCTGGCACCAAACTCAAGGAGCGCAACACAGGAGGGTCAGGAACCGTCCATAATGATCATCACACTGATATGTTTGCACGAATGACTATTGGACAAAGATGGAACACAAACAGCTCAGCTAATTGTCCTGTTTTTGGATTTATTTATCATTATTATTATTATTTTTTAGTTTTGCATTTGTTCCTGTTGTGAATAAGGGACACACATATGGCAAAATCCGGTGAAACGACCCCAAAAAGACCCACAAATCAGCCCGGTGTTATATATCTGGCACTTCACGCACTGTGTTTTCTGTTTAACGCTTCTGCTTATATCCATCCATTATACAAACCGCTATATCCTAACTACAGGGTCACGGGGCTCTGCTGGAGCCAATCCCAGCCAACACAGGGTGCAAGGCAGAAAACAAACCCTAGTTAGGGCGCCAGCCCACACACTAGGGACAATTTAGGATCGCCATTGCACCTAACTTGCATGTCTTTGGACTGTGGGAGGAAACCCACACAGACACGGGGAGAACATGCAAACTCCACGCCGGGAGGACCTGGGAAGCGAACCCGGGTCTCCTAACTGCGAGGCAGCAGCGCTACCCACTGCACTACTGTGCCGGCCCCTGCTTATATCCTTTCTGTTTAATTTAAGTTGCTCTTTATATGTTTATAATAGTTATTCATAATATTCAATCCCAATCCAGGTGGTCTGTTGAGGGATGGGTACAGCACCTGACCTCTGTGTTTCTATGTGGAAGGAAGTGTTCTGCTATGTTGTGTGTGCCTTGTGGGTGGATCCTCAAGAGGCAGGGCCACCTGCCCATCACCATCAGGGGCCGCCCTCACCCCATAAAGGCGGAGGAAAACCTGCAGTCCCCTGCAGTTCATTTAAATGTGCTTGGTGGTTTTGGTGAGTTGCGGTCATTTATTGTGCTTTGTGTATTTTCCTGGATGTTTGACGTTAGAAAGTTAAAGCTTTAAGCTAAAGACTGATTGCTTGATTCCTATTGACCACTTGCAATCAGATTATGGTATAGCCTTTAACCCCCTGCACATTAACATGAGATAGAGCTGAGAAGGGTCTATCTGTAATACCGTGCGTTAATTCATTCAGTTTGGAATTAGGCTCTCAGCTCACATGGACTGAAAGACCCATTTGCAGTTTGTAACTGGGGTAGGCAGACAGTTTTCTGACCATTTAGAAACGGTTCGACTGTATGAGCAAACTTAAAAAATGAAACAAGATATGTAAGCTTTAAACAGAACTTTTCTTAAACAAGAACTTTTCTTTTCTTTGCTATATTAAATTTTCTCTATTTTTGTGTGAACTGTTTTACTTTGAATTTTTATTAAAGTTTTTTAAAATGAAGATATTTTGTCTGTGGAATCATTTCAACACGTCAAGCTATTGCCGGAATCCCATGAAGCAATCTAAAGCTGCAGAACTTTGGTAATTTTGGGTAAACGCCGCTACAACCTTTATGCTCTGTTTTGACCATTCTTGTTTCCTTTGGGATTTCTGGCAACTCTCAATATGCCTTTTGCACTCCTCAGAGTTCTTGTTAAAAAGTGCATTCTTATGCATGTCACACACGTGCAATTGGGAGACAGGCCTGAACGACAGTAATTCCACACCAGAGCAGGGGGCGACGAGGGGCACCGATTGTCTCTCTCTCAATCCCATGCAGACCATCCACGGGAAATCCCGCAGGGTTCTGACACCACTGATGACATCACTTCTGGTTCTCGATGCGACTGATTCTTGGCATATAAGGGCGCCAGCTTTTAGCTACCTAAATCAGTTCGGTTTTGGACTTGTATCTGTGAACATCTCTCATTCATTTAACCGTTTTTGCAGCCAAGACACAATGTACGGGTGGCTGCCCCAAACCTTTCTTGATGACTTTGTGTGATTTTTGTGACATGCATTGCATTTTTTTTTTTTTTGGTTATAAAGAACTGTCCTTTACGTTCACAAGCCCAAGTCTGACCAAACCTTCCTCTTGTGGCGGCTGTTTGTTACAGTGTTTAGAACATTTATGCTTAGATACTCACAAATTCATGATAATTAGGGCCTACTTAGAGAAATGCCTCACACCAGGCAGCCTGACCCAAACCTCAAAAGGCAGGCTGTGGCCATCACAGGCCCAAAATGGGGACCTGGCTTATCAAGTTTAAATACAGGGCTATTCAAAATGAACGAGAAGATTTCAAAATTCATTTCAAACAAACTGTATAAGACAGAAACACATTCCACACATCACTGCGTAGAGGAAAGTTCAAAGTTTAGAAGCCCGCCTAAAAGCCAGTGAATGCCACTGAGCACTGTTTCTCGTTTATAGCAAAATGGTGACAACACCACAAGAGCGATCACAAAATTGCAAAGTGTGAGTCCATTGTTGAAGTGCAACGTGAATACCTCAGAAGGTTCAACAAACAGCCGCCTCGTCAAAAGCAAATTTACGAGTGGCATAAAAAATTCGTAGAAGAAGGTTGTATATGCAATCATAAAAGCACTGGTCATCCACACACGTAAGATGAAATTGTCAAACGTATCCGAGGTGTGTTCAAAACAGAGCCCTAGGAAATTCACGTCACGGGCAAGCATTGAACTTGCAATTCCTCAAACAATGGTATGGCGTGTTCTTAGACAGCGTCTGCATATGAAGCCTTACAAGTGGCCATTAGTGCAGGAATTGCGTCCTGACGACCACGAGGAAAGGTTTGAATTGTACACTGCAATTCTGGAGGACATGGAAGAGGACAATTTTCCCGAACAACTAATTTTTTCAGATGAATCAACTTTCCATCTCTGGTAAGGTTAATCGCCACAATGTTAGAATGTGGGGGTATTAAAATCCTTGCATAGTCGTTGAACATGAAAGAGACTCACCGAAGGCAAATGTGTTTTGTGCCATTTCTGCAAGCAAAGTTTATGGACCTTTCTCTCTTGCGGAGCAAACTGTGACTGGATTTTCCTACCTGGACATGCTACAAAACTTGTTGTTTCCCCAACTTCAAGAAGATTCGAATGACTTTATTTTCATGCAAGATGGTGACCCGCCTCATCTCCACTTGGAGGTCCGGCGTTACCTGAACGACACCATTCCAGGACGATGGGTTGGAAGAGGTGGACAACAAGATCTTGCTCATCATTATTGGACTCCAGACCTTACCCCCTGCGATTTGTATCGATGGAGATACATTAAAGAAAGAGTGTTTGTTCCACCTATGCCTGCTAATCTTCAAGATTTGCAACATTGAATTGAGGAAGCTGTGAATTGAGTAACTAGGGACCAGCTGACTCGTGTGTGGCAAGAAATGGTCTACCGTTTTGATGTTTGTCGCTACACATGGTGCTCATGTTGAGTGCTTGCAACTTGAAGGACCACAGGACCAAACTTTGAACTTTCCTCTATCCAGTGACGTGCGGAATGTGCTTCTGTCTTATGCAGTTTGTTTGAAATTAATTTTGAAAGCTACTCTTTCATTTTGAATAGCCCTTGTGACAGATTAGGGCTTTCTCGCACCCTTGTACCCTCAGACCACTCGTCAGACACCAGATAAAAAGTCCAATTATTATTTATTATAATAATAATGTGCACAAAGCACACTCCTCTCCACAATTCTCTAATAATCAAATAAACAATAACCAATCACAACAATAATCCTCCAAACTCCCAGATGCTTAGCCACCCTGCCTCCCAACTCAGCTCGTCTGTCTGGGATCTCCCACAGTCCTTTATACTCCTCGACCCAGAAGTGTTTCTGAGCCCTCAGTCCATGTGATTATCCAACACTTCCGGGTCGGGTAATCTTCTCTTTTTCTTCAGCCCGGAAGAATATAATTTCTTCCGTTTCCGCGATTGTGAATTACTTCCGTGCTATAAGGAAAGTATAAGTCCCTGGGCCTCCCTGCAGTGTCCTCTGGTGGCCCCCATGGTATCCAGCAAGGCTGTGGTGAAAAACTCCAAGTTCCATGATGCCCTACTGGAATTCGGGGCCCTTCCATATTGCAGGGATGGCTCCATCTGGCGGTTTGGGGTTGTTGGCTGGGATACACGGCCGGCAATTCCTCACACCCTTTATATGCTTTACATGTTCCAAATACACAGAATGGCCTCCAAGGGAGAGGATAAAAGATTAAACCTCTGGCATAAGAGATGAGTTCAATAGATAATCTTTATAAAGTAAATAATTTACTGAAATAATTAAAAGAGGCACAAAGAATATAGCAAAACAGAAAAAAAGGCAAAAAAGGGTTTGCTGAAAAAGTCCAAATTAAATCCAAAGAAAAGAAAAAAAAAATCCACAAAAATAGAAAATCAAAAGAATACTTACAGGAAATGCTTCCAATGCCTGAGTCAACAAAAAACAAAAGAGAGAGAAGGATCAAGAAGATAAAACGTACAAGCAAGGGTCATAAATGGAGGGCCACAATATGAGCATCAAAACTTTTAAACAACAATAAACAATGTTCAGTAATATGAAGACCACTTGTTTCCTTTAGAAGCAAAAGCTCCCTTGTTGGAATAAGTTATTTTAAATTGCGGCATTTTAAGTAACCGAAAATATGGAGATATGATATTAAAAGGTGATATCCCTCCCATAGTGATTACGGCGGTACAAACAAAGAATCACATGAGAGAATTATCCTTAGCTTTCTTTAATGACGATTTTATAACAGATAAAAGGAAGCCATAGCAGGACAATATCAAGGTATGATCGTGATATTTAGAGTCTGCCATTTTCGTCACTGCGCTGAAAGGTTTTTCCGGACAGATGACATCATCAATCCATAGGCTTCAAAGGGTTTGGCAGCAGTTCACGCCTTATATACTGGTTTCTTCACATGCTGGTCTTCTCTGGTCTCCAAACAAGGACAGTAAACTCAAACCCCACCTCCAACAAGAATAGCACAATGCTCACACTGCAGTTTGTCTCATTCTCCAAACTGCTGGGCAATGGTTTCTAAATGCAGCCTAGCCCCTTGTCCACCATACTTGATCTGCCTTTATGAATGAATCCATAACAGTGTGCACAGAGACAGCGACATTAAACTTAATATTATAACAAACTGCTTATAACACCACTCTAAAGAATCACTAGAGAGGTGTAACTGTCCTGTGTGACCGCGTGAACAGACCCAGGATGCCAGAGAAATGGTGGGGTGCCACCTTATTTAATGACTGTTGAAGAAAATAACCAAAAGGTGCCAGTCACCCTTGACTAGTGAGGTCTCGCAGCCTATAGTATGGTAGATGAACTGTAGCTCCGCCTCCATTGAGACCCTGGTCCAGAAGGGGCATTGTGGGAGGGGCTAGGCACTATCCCGGGACGTCCTCCTGGAACGGTGGGGGAGTAGTCTCACATTCGTACTGCTTACCTGTTCAGAGACTGGAAGGCTCTTCATAGGGCAAGAAGGCATGACACCCGTCACCTGCCATGTTGTAGTCAGCTTGTGTTTAAACTCACGATTAATTCTTTGTTGCTCATTCTTTATTCTGTAATTACTGTTGCTTATATTAATATTTTATATTAATACTCATACATCCATCCATTATCCAACCTACTATATCCTAACTACAGGGTCACGGGGGTCTGCTGGAGCCAATCCCAGCCAACACAGGGTGCAAGGCAGGAAACAAACCCTAGGCAGGGTGCCAGCCCACCACAGTATATTAATATTGTTAGTTCGTTTTTGTCTAATTATATAAGCTATGCGAGTTTCATTATTTAGTATCAGTTCAATGTGTATAATCTTGTTCTCCGTTATGTCCCTGTATTTTATGGGTGGACCGCACCAGTAAATTGCTGCTAGGGTCTGCCACCTGCCACAGAAAAGGAATCCTGGGAAATAAAGTGCCTTGCAGTTACCTGAAAACTCAACCTTTTTTGAGCTTTTGATTCCTTTTTTTTCTTATTAAATTAATATTTTTTTCATTTGGAAAGATTCCTGCAGACTGTTTTGCAAAGAAGGATTTCGCTCTAAACGTACCTGGAAGCCAGTGTGAAGCCTTTAGGACAGGCATTATCTGATCACACATCCAAGTTCTAGGAAGAATTCTGAATAATTCTGAAGTGATGACTTGAAGAGCTTCATTTAAGGAACAGCATGGGCTCCATCCTGGGACAGGTGCCCTCTAGTGGCTGGGAGGTGTTGCCATCTTTGATCTTCCCCCCTTTGGTTGGCTCTGCCCTCTGGCATTCTGGGGTTGCAGTTCTTCCTCTTTAAAGGTGGTGTTCTTGCATGTTGCAAAAGGAGCCCCAGTTGCTGGGATGACAGGAAATTGGCACCTTGGCAGCACTGGGCAAATGCTTGAACCAACCCTAGAGAAGCATAATAAAGATGGCCAAAATCAGAATTACACAAAGCTGAAGTACGGGTGATATTGACTGGAGACCACACAAATCATCTATTTTTTCTTTTTTATAATATTTTTATTGTATCAAAAAATATAAAATTGTAACAAAATCAGAAGTACTAGGGTGTTGCACCGTGTTAGCCAATACGGATTTAATGACCAGTCAAGTTTATTGGCTAACTGAGCAGATTACAATATGTGAGCTTCTTCAGGCGAGATGGGGCCTGAGTTGCCTCGAAAGCTTGAATACTGTAATCTTCTTATTTAGCCAATAAAAGGTGTCATTTTGCTTGACTTCTCATTATAACAAAATCAGAACAAACTGAAATCCATAATCATGTGTTAAGTGAGATAAACAAAATCACCTTGAAAGTTAGAACAATAAAACACACAAGTCACCAATGCCGGTCACCATGATGGAGCCTCACGGTCAGACGGCAGCAGAGAGAGAGAGAGAGAGAGTGCCCTGGAGAGCCAATGAGAGCTCTGGAATCAGGTGGGCACTGCCATGCTGTGTCGCTGATGTGCCTGCCACATTATACTTGTCTGGAGTGTCGTGTCGCAGCTCCTTTTGAAATCCGTCACCCACCCCTCCAAGCCCCTCTTTGAGTCAGTCAGCAATTTGATTTCTGATGCTCCTTTTGATACTCGCTGTCACCCTGTCTGTCACCATTGTGACAGGCCACTCTGTGTAGTTTCATGCCGTAAGTTGGACTCGATTTACTGAACTCCTTCGGGCTGCCTGAAGTGTGACGTGGTGGCTGAGCTCTGCTGGTTCAGTTCCTGCCTGTTGTGTGACCCTCGGCAAGTCACTTAACTTTATAAATATGAATATGAAAATGTTGCAGCACAGATATGTGCCTATAAAGTAATTTGGGATGGTGTTGCCAGCAGGTAGGCACTATATAAGGTAAAGGCTTCTGGGTGCTTGTGAGTGTTCTGCCTTCTGAGATACAGTATTTACTGTGACTTCATCTCGAGACTTTACGCTTCTTCTGTAAAATGCCTCATGAAGCTGCCTGCTGTGAAAGACGCTATATAAAGTAATGATTTAATAGCTGAGAGCTGCACCTTTGACGATGACAGCAGCCCGTGCAGATGACATGATGCACTTGTTGCGTTGGGGTCGAGTCAGGATTTTGAGCGTCTTGATGTTATGGTGTAGCTAAGGTTATTTCCCTGGCTAAAGTTTACTCTTTGTGTATTTAATATTTTTGTTAGTTTTGTTTTAACTTTATATAAAATTATGTCTTCCTTCTACGGTGGGCTAGCGCCCTGCCCGGGGTTTGTTTCCTGCCTTGCGCCCTGTCTTGGGTGGGATTGGCTCCAGCAGACCCCCGTGACCCTGTAGTTAGGATATAGCGGGTTGGATAATGGATGGATGGATGGATGTCTTCCTTTAATAATGTTTTATTTAACTCTTTGATTTATTAGTGTTATGTTTTTAAGTCTTTTGCTTGCACACATTGTGTTTTGTGGGTGGAACCCCAGGAGGCGGAGCTATGCAGATGTCAGTGCTGAAGGCCCGCCCACATCCTCCACTGTAACTGCAGGATGTGACGTTCACAGAGCGCATTAGTGAGTGTTCATCTTTTACATCTCCTTGGCTTCATTTGCATTGTTCTTGTTTGTTTATTGTTTAATTACATATCTGGACGTGTTTGCTTTGAGTTGCCTTTATAGGTAAATCCTTTAGGCCTTATTTTATTTCTTTTTGTTAACTATTTATGTAATTTAAAAGTAAATGTGTTCCTTTATAACAATTCTGTTTGGGACTTGTCACTCAGTCCAAAAGTTTTTGATGGCTCCTCTCTCTTGAGGGGGCATTGGGACATTTAAGTCCATTTTGAACTTTTAACGTCAGGACCCGATTTGAGGCCTGTGCAGATAAAAGCGTCTCCGGAGTATGGGGTCAGGCTGCCTAGGGATGAGGCCTTTCGGAGGCTTCACACCTGAGCAGACGTATAACAACACTTGAGATTTTGGTCCAGAGGAGTGGGAGAGGGGACCGAAGCCAAGTATTCTGGTGACAATTCATAGATAAACTGAACGTTTCCAGACCTGCTTGATCCACCTCAGGTGGTAGTACTGGAGACTATCGCAGGAGCATTTGGCACCATGCAGGAACCAAGCTGAGGCTGGAGCATCAGAGGACATTTGATGGACTTCTCACAGGGCACGAGTTTTTGTCCCAGTGGTTTCACTTGGCCAGTTCTTTCTGGTCACCACTGTAGCAGCACCAGCTGACATGATCTGTCAAGCCACCTTTTCACACTGCTGCCCCTTAGTGGCTGCAGACTCCTTAGCGGAGTAAGAGAATGTAACTTATTAAACATCCAAGCAGTTCAACCCTGATATTATTGTGCTGTGTTCTTGTTATGGTGGTCACTGTGAAAAAATACAATGAGACAAAATGACTTGGTGGGCCAGTGATTGGTCTGGCAGCATTGGTGCATTGGCTGGTGATGATGGCCTCACCACTCTGGGATCCTGGGCTCAGTGCTTGATTTGGCTACATTCAGTGTACGCTTTGTCTGCTCCCATAAGAGTCTTTGGTCCTTTTATCTTTTGCACATTTCAGCCTGTTTGTTTTCCAGGTGTGGTCCCATTGCTTTTGTCATGTCCTCCAACACCAGGTGGGAAAATTAACTAATGAAGTGGAATCAAAAGATGGATGGGAGACTGGATAATGAGGTTCATAACATGATGGAAGTGATGAATTTAGAAAAAGGATGGATAGATAGATGAGTGCAGAAGAAAGACAGATGGGTAATGAAGTTCAGTAGATGATGAGGTCCACACAATGGACGCATTGATGGGTTCAGAAAAAGAATGGATGGGCGGAGAGGGTCAAAAAATAAATGAAAAGATGAGATCACAACAAGATTCACTTAAATAACGATTGGGTTCAAAATATGAATAGTTGATTAATTAGGCTAATACTGTAAAATGGGTGCCTGTATGGTGAGAATCATGAAATGGGAGAATAGATGGGTTCAAAAGATAGAAGGCTAGATGGAGAAATAAATGTAGAATGAAGATGGCTGGATAATGAGGTTCATAAAATGGGTGCATGAAATCAGAAAATACATGGATGTAAGGGATGAGGAGGGTAATACAATAATGAAATAGAGAGGTTCAGAAGGCTGTGGAAAGAAGATGGACAGGTGGGTGGGTGGATGATGAGGTTAATACAAGGGAGGCTTAGATGGGTTTAGAAAATTCAGAAGAATGGTGAATGAAAGGATGGAAATGCTCATAAAATAAGCAAACAGATGGATTCATGATAAGGTTCGTCAAACTGTTGTGTTCAAAACAGGAATGGATTAATGATTATGCTATAAAAATGGATAAATGAATGATGAGATTTTAGAAGATCAATGGATGAGTGTGGAAAGATGATGGATGGATGGATGAATGGGTGGATGATTAGGTTCATAAAATGATGGAACAGACAGGTTTAAAAGAGTGTGGAAGGAAGATGTATGGATGGATGGATGGATGGATGGATGGATGGATGGATGAATGATGGAAGGAGGGGTGTTTGATAAGGTTCATAAAATGATGCAACAAAAAAGTTCAGAAGAGTGTGGAAAGAAGATGTATGGATGGATGGATAATGAGGTTCATAAAATGATGGAACAGACAAGTTCAGAAGAGTGTGGAAGGAAGATGTATGGACGGATAGATGGATGAATGGATGGATGGATGGATGAATGGATGGATAAATGGATGGATGGTTGGATGGATGGATGGGTGATGAGGTTCATAAAACAGGTGCTGAATTCAGAACATACACGAATGGATGATGAGATTCACATATTGGAAGCTTAAATGGGTTTAATAAATTAATGGGTTCTTTCAGAAGAATGAAGGATGAAAGGTTCAAAAAATAAATAAACAGAAGGATTCATGATAAGGTTTGTCAAATTGTTGTGTTCAGAACAGGAATGGATTGGTGATTATGCTAAAAATTGTAGAAGTGGATGATGAGGTTCATAAAACAATGGACTAAACAGGTTCAGAAGAGTGAGGAAGGATGGATGGATGGATGGGTGGGTGGATGATGAGGTTCATAAAATGGATGATAAAGTTCAACAGATGATGAGGTTCACATATTGGATGCTTCTATGGGTTTAAAAAATTAATGGATGGTTTTACAAGAATGATGGATGGGTGGGGAGGCATATGGATGAACTAATAGCAAAGTTTATTCAGTTGATGGCTCAAAACATGAAAGACTGGATAATTATGCCAGAAAGAGGAATGATAAGATTCATGAAAAGGTTCAGAAGATCGATGGATGGGTGAGTGCAGATGGAAGGTGTATGGAGTGATGACAAGTTTCCTTAAATAAATGGAGGATGAGGTGAATGCATAGATGGGTTTAGAAAATGGATGGACGGGTGGTAAGGCTCAAAAATAAATGAGCGGATGAATGATTACACTAATGAAAATGGAGAGATGGGTTCAGAAGATGAATGGTGATTTTAGAAGCTGGATGGGCCTATAAATCTACAGGGTTCACACAGTGGCTGGGTGGGTTGAAGGATGAGTTTCATCAAATGGATGGAGAGATGAACATGTTAAGAAAACAAATTGATGAGTTCAGAAGATAATGGATGGGTAGGTAGATGGAGAGTTCAGAAAGTCGATGTGTTGGTTTATAATTAGGTTTATAAAATGGATGGATGTGCTCAAACGTTGGATTGATGATACGACAGGCTCACAAAATGAATCCACGGACGGGTTCTTTCTGTAGCTATAACTGGTTATATTAAAATGTCTGTGCCACTGTCCCATAATTCTCTGCTGCCGGCGGCTTCTTTCCCTCTGATGGACGTGCTCAGCTATTTTTTCTTTTTTTCAAATTACAGGCTCAGCGTTTTCTAATAACGCCTTACTTTATATTTTATATTCTCAATAGGCACAATTAAAATAAATTCAGATCTTCCATCTCGCTCAAAGACACCTTTGGGTCCCCTGCAGCTCAACATGTAATTCTCTTCCCCTCCTTTTGCTAACACCCAGACATTCGCAGATGGCCGTGCCATTTGTCTCAAGAAGAAATCCATCAGAGGTGTCATCACTTCTGGCAAGCAGGTGACGACCTGCACACCTAATCGAGGACGAGGAAGAAATCTGCTGAATGCTGTGAAACGGCAATCGCTCTTCGGGAGTCTCCTAGCAGCGCAGCAAATGATTAACGTTCATTTTCAGGTGAATTGTTAAGTGTGCCCCATGATGGCTCATTTCTGTGTTGGTGAGGGGCCACCACTGCCACATTGTCTCCTGGTTGTTATTCCCTCATGAGGAGCAAATTAAAGTAAAGAGGAGCTGAGTGTTATAATATAAAATAATACACAATGGCAGCTTTTTCCCATTTTCCTATCTGCAGTGAGTGTTCTTCAAAATTTGCAGTCACAGCTCTACTTATGGTAGTGTGAGGGCCGTCTGCTGGATATGAGGATGAACTGGAGAGAAGATGGCCCAAATAACAAGAATCACAACATGTACCCCAAAAAAGAAGAATTCACACTTGAAATAATGTATGATGAAGGTGGAGAGTGTCAGCTTCAAGTGCTACACCTGCCTTCTGTCTGTCTGCATGTTCTCCTTGTGTCTGCGTGAGTTTGTCTCTGGGTGCTCCATTTCTTGAAGATGATGTAAAACAGCACTTCTAACTCTTTGTGGCCTGTAGGGGGTACATAAGAGCCCCAAACCCCAGATACAACTACATTGACACAGTCCTGAACTTAAATAAACCTCTTTATTTGATACAGTACCTTCAAATAGGCTTCTTCATTAAGTCACAGTTACAGTGACATGTTCTTCTCTCCTCTCTTGGTGAGTTTTGTCCTTCTGCCACACCCAACTCTGACTCCTTTGATAAGGTGGAGAAGCCTCTTTTATCCTGGACCTGGGAGTACTTCCGGTGCCACAGTCTCAAAACCATGAAGCTCCACCCTGGCGGCTGCCAAGAAACCCAGCAGGACTGTCCAGCGGGACTTCAACTCTCATGCCACTGTGTGGGTATGTACACCAGAGATCTGCCAAGAGGATACTGCCACCCATTTTACTGAGGGTGTACATCTATCTATCTATCTATCTATCTATCTATCTATTATATAGTGCTTTTCACATATCTATTGTGATAAATAAGAACACCGGACATCATAAAGGTTTGGGGCAGCCACCCATATAATATGTCCTGGCTGCAAAAGATTGAGATTTCAAAAAGAGTTGTTCACAAGGCTGAGTCCAAAACAGAACTGATTACCTAGATGCAAGATGGTGGCTTTAAAGGCCTGTAGAGGAAGTGATGTCATCGAGGTGGACAAGACCGGAAGTGCTGTCATCGAAGGTGCTGGAACCTGGCAGGATTTACCAGAAAGGGTCTGCAAGAAACTGAGAAAGACAGTCAGTGCACCCCGCCACCCCCTGGTCTGATGTGGTATTACAATTACTCAAGCCCTTTAGCTGCCTCCTACTCGTCGCATGTGTGACACTATCTGTCTATCTATCTATCTATCTATCTATCTATCTATCTATCTATCTATCTATCTATCACTTTTTCCTCCCTCTGTCTCTGCAATAGCGATGGCCGCTCACTTGGCCCTGCTGCTGCTGCAGCTGCTACTTCTTGTGTGTACAGTCCGGGATTCAGATCCGGCCCTGGTCTGCTGCTTGTGTGGAGTTTGCATGTTCTCCTTGTATCTGAGCAGGTGTTTTTTCTCCTGGCTTTCTGTTTTTCTCAATCGTTCCCAAATCATTTGTATTCCGTGAACTGCCTACTGTCAACCTAACCACTGTGAATGAGCATCAATGGCGGTGTAAATGTGGCCTGGGATGCACTGGCGCTGGATTAAGCAGGTTTGAAAATGGATGGATGGGAGGATGGATGGCTGTCTATCAATCAGATTAATCATTACATTGAATGTGGATTTTTCCAGATGTGTTTGGGTAGGAGGAGAGGCCCTAAGGCCGTGTGCCTCGGCTCCTGCTGGCCACTCACAGTGCTTCTCAACAATACAAATCAATCTGAGTGGAGGGGGGGCAAAGCCAGCCCCCCCCACCCCTTCAGAATTCAAGCCCCCCAGATACCTCTATCTGATTTACTGTATGTTAATTGTTAATTGTCAAGCCACTCTCCTCCAAGGGGTCCTGACCCGCACCAAACCTTGTATCACGCCATGCTAAACTTTGAGAATCTCGCCTCCAGTCCACATAAAGGTTTCAGAATTTAAAAACAGCACCCAGTCATTTCCAAGCCAACTGACTTTGCTGTTTCTGGGTTCGTTGGCTGGAGTGGAGGTTCATCTCCCAGTCTTAGCTATATAATGAGAAAGGCACACACCTGTCTGTCAAGTTAGCTTGATCTGTGTGTGGAGAGGGGGTCTTTTTGAGTTTTATCACTTGATTGGTGACATGCAGGCCTATTGAGTGTTCCAGTTCAGGCACACAGGCTGCCCTAACCTGTCCGGACAGCACTGAGCACAAGGCAGGGCACAGAAGTCCATCGCAGTGGCTAATTTAGGACCGCCAGCTGTCATAACGAGAGCAGCATTTGGGAATGTGGGAGCAAATCTCCCCTGGACATGTGCAGGATGTGCAAATGCTGAGCAAATAAGAACTAAGCTCAGGATTTGAACCCAGAGTGAGGTGACAGTGCTATCTGTGCACAAGAGGAGCCAATAATAATTAAAACCTGCTTGCAGGAATGAGTAGAGCACTGGATTACGAGCAGACCCCGGCATGTCACATATCTATCTATCTATCTATCTATCTATCTATCTATCTATCTATCTATCTATCTATCTATCTATCTATCTATCTATCTATCTATCTATCTATCTATCTATCTATCTATCATTATATAGCTCCTTTCATATCTATCTATCTATTGTGGACGCTGGCCCGGACACAGACAGACGGACAACGGTTTCTCACCCAACACACCCATTTATTTACAATATTTACAATGTTCGTGCACTCACAAACCCCAGTATCTCCAGCACAGATTCCCCCAATGTCCAGGCCACACAGTTCCACTGCCTTTCTCCTGGCCGCCTCTAGTCCTCCCTCCAGCTCCGTCCTCTTCCACCCGACTTCTGCTGATGACTGGATGGAGGCGGCCCCTTAAATAGGAACCCGGATGGGCTCCAGCTGCTTCCCGGCATTCCTCCGTATCCACGCCCCGGTGTGGCGGAAGTGCCGGCTGCGCATCTGGAAGCCGTCCGGGTGTCCCCTGTTGTCTTCCCCCCAGCACTTCCTGGTGTGGCGGAAGTGCTGGGTTCCCGGGATATTCAGGCACTGGGGCACCGCCTGGCGGTGGCCACGGGTCCTTACAGGGCTGAGCTTCCAAGCCCTTTACCCAAGGCCCCCAACATAACCAGGGCGGACGCCCCCTCGCGGTCTGGAGGAGGCACAAGCCCTCCTTTGGTCCTCCTGGGCATCCCGGCCGGTACCACACTATCTTTCTATCTATCTATCTATCTCATCTGAGATCCTGTGTGCGGGTTTGCCCTCCATGTCACAGAGAACTCCTAACAGACTTAAAGAAAGGACCACTATGTGATTTCCAGTTACAGTCTGTGAGTAAGTGCTGAACTGAAGAAGCAGCCTGCACTGTAAATGGTTGTTGTAAGGGACGTGTAAAATGATGAAAAGGGCTAATAGGCTAGGAGGCTGAACTGGAAAAGAGGTTTTGAAAATGGATGGATGAACAGATGTCAGCTGTTACTGCAACAAGACAACCAGAGCACAGATGGAAGTTACTTAAAGGGCAAAATTCACAGAGACATTACGAAAGGGTCTGGAACAAACTGCCAAGTAGTCTGAAACGGAAAGTGTGACAAATTCTAATAAGTATATTTAGACAGCTTAGCTGTGAGCTAACTAGATGAGATTAATGGACTGACCGGTCACTTCTTGTTTGTCAGATTCTGGTTGTTCTTCTGCTCTTCTCCATATGCACAGCTGTGGGTACATGGAGCAAGGCCGTGTGTAAAGCAGCCCCCCATTTTTTTGTAAACCGTTGACACATATTTTTAGAGAGTCACTAGTCATAAGATCCTCATTGTTGGGGACCCGAGTGACTGGACCAGGCAAAGGAGTTGCCCACGTAACACCTGGCTGCGGCAGATAGAGGGTCATTTCTGGAGGGTGGGACTGTACCGCGTGTCTGCCTGGGGGGTTGCCAGCTGGGATCCAGAGTGGTTTCGTCGTGTAGTGGGTGCGGCAACGCACTGTACCAGTGCATGCTCCCCAACTTGACTGCACATTCAGGACATTGTGAAGGCTGGAAGATGGCAAATATTATCCTGTCAAAGGGTGAACAGGCAGATCCAAGCAGCAATCGACCAGTAAGCTTTATGAGCATCACAGGAAAATTAATGGGTGGAATTATTAAGGAAAAGACTGAACTACGCATGGCAAGAACAGGAGTTTTACTGAACAGTCAGATGGGTTCAGACGAGGAAGGTCGTGTTTTACTAACATACTGGCATTCTATGAGGAAGCAACAAAAGGGTATGATCAGAGTGGAGCAGAGGAGATTATTTATCTTGACCTTCAGAAAGTATTTGATAAGGTGATAAATCCAAATCATATTATGTGATATCATCTACTGTTAACTTCTGCTCTGTACTTGTAATATTTTTATTTTTTATACTGTATATTGAGGATTACTTGTGTTCTGTTCTGTACTGTATTTTATTGACCCCCTTCTTTTTGGCACCCACTGCACGCCCAACCTACCTGGGAACTGCCTTTCCTGAGGTTTCTTCCATTATTTCCTTTCAAGGGTTTTTTTTTGGGAGTTTTTCTTTGTCTTTGCTGGGGGGCTGTCAAGAGGCAGGGCCTGTTAAAGCCCATTGCGGCACTTCTTGTGTGATTTTGGGCTCTACAAAAATAAATTGTATTGTATTGTATTGTAAGCTGCCACATGAGAGACTGGGCATCAAACTAAAAGAAGTAGGAGTTCAGGGTGATGTTTGTAGATGGGTGTAGAATTGGCTCAGACACAGGAAGCAGAGGGTGATGGTGCGAGGAACCTCATTAGAACTGGCCGATGTTAAGAGTGGTGACCAGGGGGCAGTGCTGGGACCACTGCTATTTATAATATATAAGTGATTTGGATGGGAATATAAATAACAATCTGATTAAGTTTGCAGATGATATCGTCATAGGTGGATTGGCAGGTAATCTGGAATTCATTGAATCATTACAAAGAGACTTGGACAGCATACAGGCTTGGGCAGATGAAACTTAATGTCAGTAAATGTAAAGTATTACACATAGGGAGTTAAACTGTGAGGTCTGAATACACAATGGGAGGTCTGAAAATCGAGAGTACCCCTTATGAAGTGGGGGTTTGGGAGTCTGCAGTCCATCCACACGTCAAAGTCTTTATAAAACCCTTTAACAACAGAGTTCAGTCAGTGTGAAGTGCTAAGACGTCCACTCCACTGCCACACCACAGCTGTGCAGCCTCGGCCTCCGTTTCAGGAGAGGTCTAGAAGTAACAATCGAGACCGACCTTGTCCAGGGGTAATCAGCAGTGGGAGCCATTGGTGCAGGACACACCAGTGACAAAGTGAGAGCAGCATTGTGTCTTGTGGTGTAAAGTATTGAATTTAACAAGCCAGCACAGGGGAACGGCAGACGTCTTCTTCATTGCAGAGAAACAGAAATGTTCAGCCGGCGAGATCAGTCGACTACGGCCCAAAACTAGCAAGTGGGTGGCCCATTCTTAGGACTTGAGGAGATTTTTGCATTACAGTTCTCGGTTTTCAGTATTGGATTTTATTGTTCCGGGCTTTAATCATGATGATGCCAGCAACCATGGAAGAGCAAGGGGGATGCTTCATTACCATCTGAATTTTCTTCTTTGTCTGGATGGGCTTTTCCTCCATGTCTGGCCTCTTTCGTAAGGATGATATTTCAGATCCACCCTTGTTTTTTACAGTTTAAGTCATGACGCTATTAACTTCTCTTGTGTGCAGCCGCACATTAGGAGACATCTGAACCCCAATTTGGCCACTGTTCTTGTGTGCAGTTTACAGGATGAAGACGGAGTTCTGTCCCACCCCTGCCACCACTTGTGGACAGTCTAAGGGACAATGAAGTGGGGACTCCATCTCTGATCTTTCAGAAAGTCTTCACACCCCTTCAGTTTTTTCACATTTTGCTATGTTGCAGCTTTGTGCAATATAAATGTAAAGAATTATTATCTATATATATAATTCACTAAGGCAAGACAACCATGAAAAGCACGCCGGAAGGAGCGGGGATTCACTAAGCCGCCGACAAGTGAGACACCTATGGCGCACGCAGGAAGGAGCCACGCCCACCAACTCCAAGACCATTGGATATGACGACAACTCGCAGGGCCACGCCCACCAAGTCGGACGCGAGGACACAGAAAAAGTGGCGTCATTTATATTCGTCTGTCGTGGAGGCCACATGCGGTGCAGGTCAGGTTAATGCCATGTTCATGTCATGCACCTCCGAGCTACGTTGACTGTTCATAGAGGCATGTTTCTCGCGGAGGTGAATCGCCATATGCAGCGTGTGAAACAGTTTGCGAGGGGTATCTCATGGGATCTTTAAAACAATCATTTACAACTGAGGTTAAAACACAATGAAGTAAGCAGTCTACGAGTTTTCGGTTACAACGCATGACCGCTTGCACCATAGCAAACTGTTTTACACACTACATACAGCAATTCGCATCCGCAACAAACATGCGTCTTCTTAGATGCTCCTGCAGGAACACGGAAGACGTTTTTCCTGCCCACCAACACTCCTTTTTCACCGGCCCACGTCTACCTTCGCTCTCTACGCATTCACACTGCCTACCCATGTGCCCGGACGCAAAAACTCACCAACCACCCAGTTAGCCCCTTTCGTCTGTGCTAGGAGTCCACATGCACGTCTAAGCCACGTTGACTTTTCATTATTCTTTTCGGTTTCGACACCTGACCGCGTCCACCATGAAAAACCATGCGAAAGGAACAACGAAGCCCCGCCCAGAAACTCTACCCCTCCTCCCACGTGCTCAGGAACGCACCTCAGACCACTGCCCGCCAAATCAATCAGCTCATCAAACATATACTCACTCCCTTTGGTCTATGCTGCGGCCCAAACCCAGCTGTGAGCCACGTTGACTATTCTTTTGCCCTCCATGGCTGCCACTTCAAATGTATTTCATGGAAACAACACTTCTTTCAATGTTATAGAAATTCCTGCTTCAGGTAACTGTTTGCTTCTGTCAGTCGGGTTTTTTTGGAGAAATGTCATTGACGAAACTGTTGCACATAGCAAACTGTTTTACACGCTACATACAGCATTTCGCATCCGCGACAAACATGCGTCTTCTTAGATGCTCCTGCACTTTGTACATAATGGTCCCTCCCTACCACCGTGGTCGGGTGTCTTCATGGATTATATATAGAAAGGCAGCCAAAACCGCACAAAGCAATGAAAAGTCTACGTGAGTCACAGGTACGGTTACCACTTTTAATACAAAAAAATAAGGAACGCATACTGCAGCGGGGGCCACATCCCTTGGGGGCCAAGACCACGGAACGCGCAATTTCATTCTCAAATACGGGACGATTCCGTATTTTATTCTGTGGGTGGTGGTGCATGGCAGTTCTTACTTAGTGGAGCGATTTGGATGCCTATTTCCGAAAACGAACGAGACTCCCGCTTGCTAAATAGTAACACGACCCAATAGCGGTCGGCGTCCAAATTCTTAGAGGGACAAGTGGCTTTCAGCCACGTGAGATTGAGCATTAACAGGTCTGTGATGCACTTGCATGTCCGGTACTGCACGCGCGCTACTCTGAATGGATCAACTTGTGTCTACCCGGCGTGGGTAAGCCGTTGAACCCCATTCGTGATGGAGACCGTGGCTTGCGATTGTTCCCCACGAGCGAAATTCCCAGTACGCGGGTCATACGCTCGGACTGATTACGTTCCTGCCCTTTGTAACCCCATCCCACCCCCCGGTCGGGTGACTTGGTGGATTATATATAAAAAAGCAGCTGGAACCGCAAAGAACAATGAAACATCAACGTGGAAACCGACTGAGGCGGTGTTTGGAAAATTAACAGTCAACGTGACTCACAGGTGCGTGTGGACTGTACACAGACAAAAGCGACTCAGGTAGGGAGTTGGGGGCGGGCACATAAGCGGGCAGTGCGTACTGAACGAGCGCCGTTCAACCCCGTCCTTCGCTTTGGAAGGAGAAGGCGCTCCTCCGGTTTTCAGTCACGGACAATTGTATGTTGCTTCGTAGCGTGCATTGTTGCAATGTTACTTTTCTTGGTGGTTTATTAAATTACGGATTTTTCAAATGTTTATTTTTTCCTCTGTGCTTAAAAATCATTTAAAAAGCGGCCTGATTATGCGGTGTATGCTACGCCGCTGATTGGCTAGTTATTATTATTATTATTTTAATAAACAACACTCTATACCTCAGAATGACAAAGTGAAAAAAAAGGTTTTAGACATTTTTGCAAATGTATTAAAAATAAAAACTGAAATCTCACACTGACACAAGTATTCAGACCCTCTGCTATGACACGTGACATCTGGCTCAGGTGCAGCTCATTCTGTAGATCATCGTTGAGATGTTTCCCCACCTAATTTGGAATTTACCTGTGGTCAGTTCAGTTGAATGGACATGTTTAAGAAAGGCACACATTGGTCTATAGAGGGTCCCACAAATAAGCAAAATCTAATCCATGAGGTTGGAGGAATTAGCAACAGGATTGTGTTGAGACACAAGGTACCATTCCATGAAAAAATGCACAAATTCTTCTCTATTGAAGCCAGTGAACATTTCTGCTTTGAAAGGTTGTTAATGTCTATGTCTAGAAGTTTGTTCACAGCGAATGAAGCTTCAGGGCAGCCAATGACTAAAAATGACTCCTGACCAATAAAAGAGGGTTCGCTGGGGGTCTTCAGTTCTGATGGACATTTCTGTGTGTGAACATTTATTTTCTTTTGAAAAGAGCATTTTCTGGAAGTGTTTTATTAAAACCTAGCTATGTATCCTGTCTAAGACAAGTTGCAATCAATGAAGGTCTCAGGATTAACGTTTGCATGGCACAATCCATTAGAATGTGTTTTGTAATGCATGTATTAATAAAGCCATGAGAGACACTAACAAAAGATTGAGACAAGGATTTATGTGTTTTTAGATTATTCCAAAGAAATATCCTGTCATGGCAAAAGATTTTTGACTATCCACCTTAATAAAAGGATAAGTGCCTGAGTGTCTGTCCACATGCTGTGTCTTTGTCATTACAACAGATGGTGCATCACAGACTTTTATAGTAATACAATGCATTACTTCAAATGTGTGTGATACGCCACCTGTTGGAATGACACATACAATACATTTTATTACCACAAATGTTTGTGATGTGCCATTTGCTGGATTGACAAACACAATGCATGTGTCTCTGTTATAGGCAATTTGGTATGGGATTTGTAAAAGCAGTTCTAATGTCTGTGATGTGCCATCTGTTGGAATGACAAACACAATGCATGTGTCTCTGTTATAGGCCATTTGGTATGGGATTTGTAAAAGCAGTTCTAATGTTTGTGATGTGCCATCTGTTTGAATGACAAACACACTGCATGTGTCTCTGTTATAGGCCATTTGGTATGGGATTTGTAAAAGCAGTACTAATGTTTGTGATGAGCCATCTGTTTGAATGACACATGCAATTACCAGAAATATTTGTGAGGCGCCATCTGTTGCAATGACAGAGACATAGCATGCGGACAGACACACAGATAAGCAGATACACTTATCCTTTTATGAAGATGGATAGTCTAAAATCCTTTTGCAATGACAGGATGTTTCTTTGGAATTCTAAAAACATATCAGTTACTGTCTCTATCTTTTTTTTAGTGTCTATGACGACTTTCATAGCAACCAGACAGACACAAAGACACTTATCCTTTTATTAAGGTGGATATTTTAGTAAAAATATGTGTTTGTTACATTATGAACAAATTAATTGGATGACTTTGCACGTGGATTATGTGATACGAGTGCTGTGAGATTTCTTTGTGGTTGTTCTGATACTGTTTGCTCTTGTCTTGTGATGGTCACCTACTGCTTCAATTAAATCATAAACTTTCTTACCTCTTTTCTGCATAAAAACACAAGATTAAGAATTTGTCTCATCTGGGTAAGTAGCATTTAAGTAATATACTGCTTTTGGGTGGAGTCTGCCTTTAATGAGGTCTGGGATCTGCCACTGGCCACTCCTCTTCAGTGCAGTTTATATGAGGATGATGTCTGTGCTCTGCCTTGGCACTGCCCTGGCACTAATGCTGCTTCCCGTCTGCAGTTTATGAAGATTTGGCTCCACTTCTGGTTCTCCTTGTTTGTTTCAGTTTATGTCATGATGAAGCTTGGATCCCCTCATTGGCCTTTCTTTAAAATTGCAGTTGATAGGAGGATAATGTGAGAGATGCCCACCTGCCACCACATCCTTTTGTGTGCAGTTGTATAGGAGACATTTCAGCCTTTTCGGCTGACAAATTGCAAGTGATAAGTCTTGCTGAAGCCAGCATTATAATATGTACAGTACCGTATGTCTGGAGACAACCATGAGGGCATTTTGCTTAAAAATGGGTGGGAACAATCAGACGGCTCACTGAGTGACACATTTGTAAACCAATCCGACGCTTGGCCTTATGAAGGCGGTGCTCAGAGTTGGGGCGGAGACTCTGAACTGCAGAGTGATGGTGTGCCTGTTAACGTGATCAGGCAGAGCACAGGCTTCTGTTTATGATGAACCGTCTTCTGTCGAAAAGTCTCTAAAAAAATCCCTGGTAGACATGTAAATGGGTGTCACGCGCGTGGACAGCACATTTAAAAATTAACATAACCTGATGCAAGGGAGGGAAATGCCTTTCTAGAACATCAGATTATCCACTGGCATTTGACGACATCGATGGATGAGTGGTAAACGTGATGGCTACATTGTCGCAGACACTGAGTGTGCTCTCTGTTTGTCAGTTGCAATGATAGTGTAGGAATCGATGTAAGGATTAAAGAATTGGCAGTTACATTCGTGAAATTATGAATAGCAAAATAAGCATTCAAAATAAACAATGTCTTACACTCCATCTGCCATTAAGAGAGCTGATAACGAAGAGCCACAGGGGATGCCGATTTCAGGACACAAAACACCTAAATCAATAAATATGCCTAACTACCCCAGCAGAAGAATGAGAAGGTGTGACACTAGAGGGCACTGTTGCTCCTCTAACTCGACAGACAGACGTCCAGGTGAAGTACGAAATCTCTCTTTTAAATGGTTCCTCTAAGCACCACAGCCACCATACACAGGCAAGCAAACAAGCACTATAACAATACAATAACCAAACGCAATTCTCTCCTCCACACTTCCCAGCAAGCTCTGTCTTCTACCTACCTTCGCTGGGTTCACAGCAGTCCTTCCTATAGTCCTCCTTGACCCCGAAGTGCTTCTGTTCTTCCGTTCCTGTGACTTGCCTGCACTTCTGGGTCAGATGGAGAACTTGCATTTTCCTCAGCCCGGAAGTACTTCGGGACTTCCGTCCCCATGACTTTGGAGTACTTCCGGGCTATGCAGAATGTAGAAACACCCAGGGCACCCACGGTACTCAGCAGGGCTGTGAGGCCAAACTCCAGATCCCATGGTGCCCCACTATACTGCAGGAAATCCGCCATCTAGCATCTTGGGGGAAGCAATGTCCCAAAATAGCTCCCTTCCCCAATCCTTCCATTCTATGGCCGTCCTGGATGGGTTGAGCAGCCGGCCATCCATCACAAAGGTTTCACAGCATCCACCTTCTGACTGCACGTCTAAATGAATAAATAAATAAAGTTGACATGACTGTCCAATAGGAAATACAAACATACCATGAGAGAATAGCCACGGCGTTTTAACATGTAGGATATGCGCAGACCAGAGGGCTTCTCTGAACTCTCTGCTGTTCTTAGGCCACATAGTGATGGGCCAATATTCAAAATGACAGGAAGACATCGTAGCAGACAGGAGCACTCCACAAACGTCTAGCCCAGTAGCTGCGGTGGTCTCTGTGTTTGTGTCTGTCTGTCTGTCAACTACCAAACTGACCCAGACGGCCAACCATCCACATCCTTCCGTCTGGCTGTGTAAGGAACAATTGACCCTGTCCAGGACGTCAGCCAGCCCATAGTCTCTGTGACAAAACAAAGTGCCTACTGGAGTGCAAAAGCAGAGCAAAACCAACACCAACTGGATTCAAAGACTAACTGGCACTAGGCAGGGGACCTGATTGTACCATTTTCTACTAGAAGACCCAGTGACTACAAGCTCCATAAGCACATGCAGTAATGGCCTGATCACTGCCACAGCCCACCTGTGAATCTGTGACCCCCATTTAGTAGCTGGTGCTTCATATTCCATATTTCCTTCCATTTTCTGAACCTGTTTTGCTTTAGCTGTAATAAGGGTAAGACACGTGGCCATCATGGATGGCATGTCATTCCATATCAAGGCATACATACTGTACTCCTGCCCGGGTACTCTGGAGATGCCAATCAACAAGGCTGTGGACTTGTAATGGCGGTAAGCAATTCACACAGATATGTTGAACTCTGTGTCAGCAGGTCATTCCTTATTTTATTTTGATGATGACTGGTGTCCTGCCCAGGGTTGCTTCCTGTTGGGTTGGTCACAGACCCCCGGCAATCTTGATTATATTAAATTAGTAGACATAATAAACAACTGGGTTTATTTTCAATGGCATACATAACTTTCCGTATATGAACTCCCATCCTTCTGTTTTCTAATCTGCCTGGTCCATTTCGGGGTTGAGATGATGGTAGCACCCATCACAGTGCACATTCATGCACACATCCAAACCAACACTGGGCCAGCATAACAGAAATCAGAAAAGTGACAGAAATGGCCGCTCGCCCCAGGAAAACAGCTCTAGAAGCCAAGACACAGTCAGTGACCAAAAGCTGGCATTTCATTCCACTGGGCGTCACCGCCCAACTTTTAGGTTACGCTGATCTTTAATCCCCCAAGCGACTCAAGCCAAAAGTGCATCATGTTCTGTTTCAGTTCCCAGTTTTCCATGGCAGAGTTCTTCCAGTTCCATGAAATGTGATCTCTGAATTTTTCTCGATGCATTCCAAAGCCACCCCCCTAGTATTCCCATGTGCCTCCACGCTGATCCATCAACACTTCAGACCTACAGCAGTTTGTTTATTTTGCTAGCAGCTGGGAGAGGGAGGTGGGTGGGAAGGTGGGGTAGGGGGGTTGATGGGCAGAGGGCGCCATAAAATATAATACGATTTACTGACATACTGGGCCTAAAACCAAAAGAAAAGCAAAGTCTTGGTGAGAAGAAGGACAACGGACCAACGGTTTCTGAGTGCAGCACATAAAACTGGTTAAGTTCTGCAGACTGCTCGCCTTCAAGGGCCACACGATGGCGGAGACGCCTGCATGGCAGACTACAAAGAACATCGGCCATGGGTCCTCATTTTAAAAATGTTAGAACGCTTAAAACAACCCACCCTGGCTACTCAGACAGAAAAAGCAGCCCTGCCACCAGAACTCTGCTCGGCATGCAGAACAACATCTCTTGCCAGCCATGTCGTCATTCCGTCTGGCCGCTGCCTTCCACATGCCGGCCAGAGCAGAGAAGAAAAGCAAACTCTGCACATGAGGAACTGATTATTATATAGTGCCTTGCCTATCTATCTATCTATCATATAGTGCCTTACCTATCTATCTATTTATTATATAGTGCCTTACCTATCTATCTATCTATTTATTATATAGTGTCTTACCTATCTATCTATCTATTATATAGGTCCTTTCTATCTATCTATCATATAGTGTCTTACCTATTTATCTATTTATTATATAGTGTCTTACCTATCTATCTATCATATAGTGCCTTACCTATCTATCTATTTATTATATAGTGCCTTACCTATCTATCTATCCATTTATTATATAGTGCCTTACCTATATATCTATCTATTATATAGTGCCTTACCTATCTATCTATTTATTATATAGTGCCTTACCTATCTATCTATTGTAGCAGTAGGGGGTGCTAGCGCTCCCTTGAACCCTCAGGTACCACGCTAAACACCAGCTAAAAGTGCAATAATAATTATTTTTATTATTATAATAAAGTGCACCAAGCACCCTCTCCTCCACTATATTCATAAATCAACAAACACAATCAATAATCCAATCCTCCAGCTCCCAGACGCATTGCCCTCCTACCACCCAGCTCAGCTCTCCGCCTGGGAGCTCAAACAGTCCTTTTATATTCCCTGACCCGGAAGTGTTCCCAATCCCCAGTTCATGTGATCCTGTATCACTTCCGGGTCAGGTAAAAAGTACTTTTCTTCACCCCAGAAGCCAGTCGCTCTTCCTTTGACAAACTTCCGGGTTATAGGGCACAAATGAGTCCACTGGCCTCCCGACAGCGACTCCCAATGGCCCCCAAGGTATACAGCAGGGCTGTGCATAACATTATTTAATTCGGCCAGAGGCAAGTTAAGTTCCGCTTTCTCCTTACCGACTGGCCGGGAGCCAATGAGCAAGTCCGTTGTCGGCACGTGCTCTGAAGGGGCTTTGTGGAGGCTCTTGGGAATTGGAGTCTGTAGAGGATCGGATGGCCGCTACCAGCTGACTGCGATCTGCCTTTTCTAATTTGTCAGCGGACCATTCAGTCATGTCCCGCTCCTCTTTACCTTTTTTTGTTGTTGGCGCTGCTTTGTTCGCCTCCCCCTTCCCTTTCAAGGAGCTCGGACCGGTCGTGGTACGTATGACCTCACTGAAGGACCCAAAGTGACCTTCTCAGTCATGGCATCCATCGCGCGAGGTCATGCGGTTGTTGTCCTCGAATGGGCTTCTCCGCTGTAAACTCCTAGAAAGGCCCGACTTCTCCGTACCGCGGCCATCTTGCCTAGGGACGAGGCGGGCGTCCGATTCCGTGTCTGTTCTTTGTAAACAGGCCTCTGCAAAATATGAAAAAAATGCCTCAGCCGCTTTTTCGGCACATACCTCGCAATGTAAGCGATCCAGTCTCAGTTCATTATAGTAGTCTTCTGGAGTCGCAATTCTACTGCGTTCCGGTTGCCGCCCCGGTCGGTTTTGCTCGACTTTAAACCGCGCCCAGTCTTCCTCACCGCCTGTCAGGTAAGTCCACACCGTCTCGGCCTGTGTTAGGGCCTGAACTTCTTGGGTATGCCCATTCTTTTTAGCTGATTTCTTCCCCATTGTAGTCCGAAGTAGAAACAGGCTCACTGTCACAGCGCTCTTTGTAGAGGGTAGTGTTTTCACCTCCGTGTGTTCGATCGGGACCTTCTTAGGGTTGTCTGCGTACACAATATTTGTTTTAAATTCAGGTTCCCTGCCAACAGACAGCCAGAGTATCCTGCCGGCTACGCCAGTGTAGCAGTAGGGGGTGCTAGCGCTCCCTTGAACCCTCAGGTACCACGCTAAACACCAGCTAAAAGTGCAATAATAATTATTTTTATTATTATAATAAAGTGCACCAAGCACCCTCTCCTCCACTATATTCATAAATCAACAAACACAATCAATAATCCAATCCTCCAGCTCCCAGACACGTTGCCCTCCTACCACCCAGCTCAGCTCGCCGTCTGGGAGCTCCCAAAGTCCTTTTATATTCCCTGACCCGGAAGTGTTCCCAATCCCCAGTCCATGTGATCCTGTATAACTTTCGGGTCAGGTAAATACTTTTCTTCACCCTGGAAGCCCGTTGCTCTTCCTTTGACGAACTTCCGGGTTATAGGGCACAAATGAGTCCACTGGCCTCCCGACAGCGACTGCCAGGGGTCCCCAAGGTATCCAGCAGGGCTGTGCATAAAAACTACATAGTCCATGAGGCCCTGCTGGAATTCGGGGTCTGTCCATGTTGTCGGGAGAGCTCCGCCTGGCGGCCTGGGGGTGAGGACCGATATATGAAGCCGGCCATCCATCACACTATCTATTTATTATATAGTGTCTTACCTATCTATCTATTATATAGTGCCTTACCTATATATCTATCTATTATATAGTGCCTTTCTATCTATCATTTCCATTTATTTGCTTAGCAGACACTTTTATCCAAAGTGACTTACAAAAGAGGCCTCCATCATCAAGTTATGACAGGTTTGGGGTCTGTTTGGGTACAAGTGCTACAGGGCAACTGAACAAAATTGATAAACACACGTGAAGACCTCAGAACAAAATACAAGAGCTAACAATTCCGAGGTCATAAAACCTAACAGCTAATATCAGTTAGACAGTCAGTCGCCAAATGCTTCTTAAACACATTGAGGGACTCAGAAGTTCAAATGGAGGGGGGCAGCTTGTTGCACGATCCAGCAGTTCCACATGAAAAGAGTCTGGGCTGAGATCTGATGCCATGCAGAAGTGGCATCACCAGACGCCATAGATTAGCAGGCCAGAGTGGGTGAGAAGAAGCGGAGGACCTAACAAGTGTCTCCATATAGATAGGTGCTGATCATTGAATACTCTGAAGGCAAGCAGCAAGGATTTGAACTTAAGATGTGCCGCTACAGAATGCTAGTATAGTGGTCTGAAAAGAGGAGTGACCTGTGCCCTCCCCTTTGCACGTTGAACACCAGATGCGCCACTGCATTTTGAATCGTCTGCAGTGGCTTATTGACAACATGAAGATGTTCCAACCAGCAGAGAACTGCAGTAGTCCAGAAGGGACAGGGCTGAAGCCTGGAGCAGGAGTTGTGGTTCACACTCTGACAGATGTGGTTGTGCATATTGTACAGAGTGAATCTTCAAGACCGAGAGACACTTGAAACATGGTCAGCGAGGGAGAGCTGGTCATTGATCCAAGGTTGTGTACGAACTGTGTCTGTTCATTTTTTTGTAAGTGAGAAAACTTACAAATTCAGCAGGGGATCAGGGAACAGTAATTTCTTCTGAGCTCTGGACTTGTGATGGCCATGTTGTAACCTTGTCCTGTAACACAAGCAATTCCCCCAATCTAATGTTTATTTGATTATGCTGACCTCTTCTTAGGATAAAAGCATCTGATAAGCAAATAAATGTAAAATGTAAATTGTACACTTTGCTTTCTTCTCATTGAGTCGCTCAGTGAAGCAAGGATACTTAATTTTTATGCTGTCCGATAAGTTCTATTTTCTATTAGCAGAAGCCATATTATTCAAAGGGTAATAAAATGAATAGCAAAAACAAATCACAGATGCTGCTTGTGGTTACCGAAAATAAAATCATCGTTCTGACCACAGATACACTGTAACTATACTCAGATCAAAGAATAGAAGTGCTTGGAATATATAGCTGAAATAAATAAGCATACTATTTACAGACCGCATACGTGTGGGACTGTGTAAAGCCAACAGTTATATTACAAACAGTCATGCAATAGCCAGATATTTTCTAAGTTTTTAGTTTTGCCTGCTGGAAGGTGGACATGACATCTGGCAGGCCTACTAAAGTGAATGCTGCACTTTGGTGATAGTTAAAGACGGGTCACCAACATCTATGTCACAGGTGTCGAACTCCGGGTCTGGTGGGCCGCAGTGGTTGCAGGTTTGCATTCCCACCCGTTTGCTAACCAGTGACCAGTTTTCTCTGCTAATTAACTCCTTTTCCCTTCATTTTAATTGCCCTGTTCTTAAGGATTCAGTCCTCTCAATTGATTATTTTCTTCATTAAATGGCAGCCAAACAGAAATGAGACATGAAATGAGCCAACAGATGCCAGCTAAACTGGGGCTTCAAACTCCAACTAGTTCCTTAATGAGAAGCCGATTCTTGCTGTTAATTAAACCCATCATTTGATTCCACGGCTTGTTGCTGCTCTCATTCTGCTACAGCAGACATTTCCAAAACTGTTGATTTTCTTCTGATTATTGACCTGTAAGATCAATGTTATTGAGACCATCACCTTTCTTTATGTTCAGATAATGTGGTTAGCTGGTCACTTATTTGCTTGGTTTGTGTCTCATTATTGTTTGGCTGCTAATTAAGGAAAAAGAAAGAACTAAGGGGTTCGAGTTGAGTTCATTAAAACAAAGGCAAAATAAGTTAATCAGCAGCAAAAACAGGTCACTAGTTAAGAAGGTGGTTAGAATGAAAACCAGCAGCCATTGCGGCCCTCCAGGACCGGAGTTCGACACCCCTGGTCTGTGTAAAGGGCTTTTACGAGGGGGAGTCAAGCTAAAGTTAGAAAATGGGATTTATTAGAAAATGGAAAGAATCTTAACAAAACTGATGCTGTCATTTCTCAATGTCGTCTCCACCCTTCTCAGTGCACTCGCACCACCTGTCTGGCACTGCCTGGATTCCAGCAGAATAAAAGGGTTTGTCTTGTCCTCGCCACCACTCGTGCTCCGCTTTCTTCGTGTTGTCATCTGTCTAGAATCAACGACCACCCAGATGTTTTTTTAGTGGTCCAAAAAGGTGGAAAACTCACAGTGCCAAATCTGGTGAATGAGGAGGATGTGACAATACCTCAAACTTCAGTTTCTTCAGACAAGCCTTGCCTTTCTTATTCTTATGTGGGCAGGTGGGCTGGCGGGCATTGTCTTACAGCAAAAGGACTCCTTGAGACAGCCGTCCCCGACGCTTGGATCGAATAGCATGCTTCACATTGGTCTCCAGCAAGTCACAGTAACTTCCACTAGTGACTGCAGTACCCCTTGGCATGTAGTGTTCGACAATAACTTGGGGGCACAAGTGGCTGTGAGGACAAGAGAAAAACTTGTATCCTACTGGAATCCAGCCAGGTGGTGCAAGTGCATTTAAAAGGGTGGAGAACACCGAGAAATGACTTGATCAGTTTTGTTATAGTTTGTTCCATTTTCTAACTTTAGCTTGACTCCCCCCTAGTAGCAGCTCAAAAAGTGCAGTGTAAATGCAGTTAACTATCATGTAAGTGCGGATGGCTCACCTTCTGTGAGAAACTCGTGGGCAGAACGAGGCAAAGAGCCAGAGGTTTGTCCACTTTGAGCCCAGCCAAAGCATTTCTGCGGAGGCCGTACGGATATGGGCTAAGATGCACTTGCCATATGGCTGATTTTTATTTAATGAGCGGAGCTTCGATGTGCGTGTCTGCGTGAGAGCTAAATCAGAAGGCCGTGCCGAGGCCTCGCAGGCAGTTCAAAGGTGCCGCCTAGCAGCCATGCCCCCCTGCAGCTCGGCTTATTAACATTCCAGCAGCCTGCTGATAATAAAGTCCTTCCAAAGTGTTGGAATGAAGGAGGCCCGCGATAATACACTTCGAAGAGATGCAGAGGGTGGGTGGGAGGAATGAAGTGGACGAGCGAGATGCGATCCCGCACGGAGCAGCTGATCTCTGACTTCTGTGGACTTCGCGCGGCCACTGACTCCGCCCACTTCACCAACGCAAGGTCATCGGCGAGGTGCGCAAAGCGATTGGCACGCGTGCACTGCGCATGTCCAAAAGGTGACCAAAAAAAAAAATGTTTCAGTCGGCCGCCAGCGTTACAAGTGGAGCAGAGCGGGGTCAGGGGGGGCCACACCTTCAGACGCATGCAGCCAGAGCGGTGGTCGGGGGGGCCACACCTTCACGATTCTAGCACACGGTATTTATTAAAGCGGCTAAAACTACAAAGCGTCGGCATATTATGTTGTACTTGTGTTTCTTTTAAAGCGTATAAAGTAAGGAATTCACAACCATTCCTTCCTTTGTCGTTTTCACGGTTGTTGAATTAAATCAAATAATTACTTGTAATTGTGTAAGTTTAAAAAAAATCAAACTTTTGTAAAAACAAAATTCTGAAGGGCTTGGTTTACCGTATGAATTAATCAGTTATTTGACCTTTTTCAAGTTAAATAACGGTTAAATTGCATTTTAAAAAGACATTTACAAAACATTGATAAAAAATAATAATTTTTTACCTTTTGCCCAATTTGTATTTTTATGCATCTTAAGAATTTAACTAATTAGCAAGCAAACGCATACACAAGACCCCTCTGCTAGGTTTTGGCCTGGAATTTTAAATTTTATTTAGTTAAAAAAAATCTATAATTTGTAACTCAATTGTATGTTACTTTCTGCCTAATTTTGTATTTTATTGCATCTTAAGAATTTAACTAATTAGTAAGCAAACGCATATACACAAGGCACCTCTACCAGTTTTTGGCTTGAAATTTTTAATTTTATTTAGTTAAAAAAGCATGGAGGGGGGTTGATTTGTTTTGAACCAAGTCTTGTAAAACTTGACTAATTTGTATGGAATTTTATTTGTTATTTAAAAAAAAAAACCAAAAAAATCAAGAGTGTACCCTTTATAAAAGTGAAAAAACTGTAAAAATATGCACCCCTTCATACAGGTTTAGTGGGTAAGCTGGAAATAAAATGTTGGGGAGGCCATCCATGGCCTGGGATACTGCCTTCTGGTGGGCTCCCATATGGCCTGAAACTTCTGAGGCTGAACTTTAGAGTAACAGAATCGATCGTCAGCCATATATGAGGAAATCAAATGGTGATTAACTTTAGATAGATAGTTAATGTAGGCACCAGACATTTGGTACACATATACTGCGTGACATCTGCAATCCGCTTTCGGGGTGATGACTGACCTCCAAGGTTATTCCTCATTTTGTTTTTATTTTATTTTATTGTAGATTCAACTCTTGGAAGCGGCCACCCTGGCACATATGTATGGGCGCCGTTCTCATTCCCTACCACCTTCGCCATCACTTCCCCTACCTCTTCATATCTTAAATCATTCTTGAGGCAGATTGAAGACAAGTGCTAGCTTGAGTGAAAAACTAAGAAAAATGTACTATGTAATTGCAACACAAACACTGACTTATCAGTTTTGAGACGAAAAGATGCCGACAAAAGAAGAGAAGAAGCGGGCCGCTAGGGTGGAGAGAAGAAGAGCTGCTCAGGAAGCAGCAAGCGCATCAACCTCTGAGCAAACGAACGCTAAACATACAGAGGAAGAGGATGAAAACTAGGAAAGCTCAAGTCAAGTGTGTTCACTGCCTTAATGGTAATTCATATTGCCTTGTAATAGATAATTTAAGCACCATATAACAGATACTGGTGAGTGATAGGTGTAACAGGGTGGCCCACGAAAAAGTAGCCTGCCTCCCTGGCGAAAAAAGGTGCCCTTCCATAAAGAAAGAAAGAACTTGAAATGCAAAAATCTTTACTCGCTCTTTACAGAAAGTACTGAAAATGATCTCCTTGTGCCTCAATGCATTTTTGGGCGCGCCTTAACATATACGCGACGCAACTCTGGGGCGCCAATGCTCCGAATTGCATTACGAATATTGTCTTTCAACTGGTGTAAAGTTCTCGGGTTATTAGCTTACACTTTTCCCTTCAAATTGCCCCACAGATAAAAGTCACAAGTGCTTAAGTCTGGCGATCACGGCGACCACAATCCTTTGGTGACAATCCTGTCTTCTGTAAATGTCTCCCGAATTCGTGACAGTGACACGTGTGACAAGTCGCGCCATCCTGTTGGAAGAAGTCGTACTCGTGGAATGGAATACATGTCGCTCAGCTCGTACTCACACGTTTGCACTACGTCTACACAGCTTTCGTGATGAGGGTAGTCAATCGGCGCACCACTCTGGCAGGAAGGCGGGCTACTTTTTCGTGGGCCACCCTGTATAATAGATAACTGATAAAGGCACTAGATAATACATATACAGAAATAAAAGTTACTATATAATAGATACAGTAGATAGATGGGTACTATATAATAGATAATAAAAGCACTATATGGTAGATAGATAGAGAGAGTGATCTTGAAGGGTTTGTCCTGTGGTTTTACCAATTGTCATTGAAGTTACTTTCAATACAATTCTAAATTTGGGCTCTGGCCGCTCGGTCAGCCTATAGGTATATGTACATTTCCAGATCATCTGTTTTCAGTTATCACCTAATATAAGTGGAACTGTATCTGCCTGTTGCCATCAAAACCTTAATACGGTTCACTATACGTGGCCATAGTGAACAAGAACACTCCAGCTCATGGTACAGCCCATACCTTGCCTCACATGGGAATGGTCACATCACCTTTGTGTCAGGTTGGTCTTGTAGACACAATGATGGAAGCTGCTCTTGAGAGTGTGCCAAGCTCTTGAGACTTTGTTGTTGATGCAGCCTCAAGTGCAGTCTGTTCTATACATTCTTTTCCGGTGAGCTTTATGTACTTTGCGCTTGTTGTATTTAAATTCGTTATCCTCTGTAAAGCCCTGCTTCCCCAAATGGACCACCCACTGAGTTCAGGTGTTTCAACAGCTCCTCATACAGGTAAGGCCTGAATTCCTTCATTTTAGTCCCACTCAGACGTTCACCGAGAATGGAGAAGAGGACTGGCATAAATAAAAAAAAACTCATAAGGCTACAGAACTAACACGAGTGGCAGAACTTTTGTTTTCATAAAGGACTTTGTAGTGTTATTATTATTCCACATACATTGTATTCTGTGTTTGTATTTTCTGTGATGATGACAGCCTTGTTGCGATCTGCTGCTCTTTCTCCATTGCAGCCAAGACAGGCTTCATCCCTCAGAACCCTCTCATCCAGAAAGAGCAGCTACGTAAATGAGATTAATGGATGGTCTGTTATACATCGTTTTTGTGTTCGCCCTTTGCCCATCATCAAGTGCCATGATCACAGGTTTTTAATGAATATTGTTAGGAGCCCGGATTGGACCAAACAGTTTTAAAAAAATAAATAAATTGATGGATGGATGGACAGATTTAATTTTTTTTAAAATCTGTTTCTCCATTTGGTTATTAACATGGGTTGTTTAGATTTTTTAAGTAAAATGTGGCAGTTATGTTTTTTTATTTTTTATTTTTATTAATTTTATTACAATCCATACAAAGCAATCAAGTTTTACAAAAGAAAAATTAAGTTAAGAACAGATCGATCCCCACCCCTGAGAGAGAGAGCAAGCCAAACGGCGTTAAATTTAAGGCTTGTAAACATACCTAAATTAATAAATTCTCTGTGCTTTATGAACTTATTTTAAAATATTACTGATTAGATCCTGCCATGTTTTGAAATAAGTCTGTACGATCCTCTAACTGAGTATTTGATTTTTCCAATTTAAAATAATATAACACATGGTTTCCCACTGACTTAAAGAGGAGAGTTTGGGTTCTTCCAGTTTATCAGAATAAGTCTGCGTGCCAACAGTGTAGTGAATGCAATCACAATTTGTTTGTCCTTCTCCACTTTAAGACCCTCTGGAAGAACCCCAAACACAGCTGTTAATGGGTTAGGAGGGATTGTGAGTCCAAGGCTGTCTGAAGGTAATTAAAAATTTTGTCCAGAATAATGTTAATTTGGTGCAGGCCCAGAACATGTGACCCAGTGAGGCTGGGACTTGATTGCAGCGTTCACAGGTTGGATCATGTCCTGGAAACATTTTGAGAGTTTTAGTCGAGACAGATGTGCTCGATATATAATTTTGAGTTGTATAATTGTATGCTTTGCGCATATGGAGCTCGAGTGAATTCTCTGCATTGCTACTTTCCACTCCTTTTCTGATATATTAATTGAGAGATCTTTTCCCAGTGTCCTCTTGGATCTTTGAAAGGAAGGGATTGTAAAATGATTTTATATATTGTAGAGATGGAGTCTAAGTCCTTGAGATTGAGCAATATTTTTTCCAGCATGGATGAGGGTGCAAGATGAGGAAAATCTGGAAGGTTCTGTTTAACAAAGTTCCTGATTTGAAGATAGTGAAAGAAATGTGTAGCTGGAATGTTAAATTTGGAATGTAATTGTTCATAGGATGCAAAGACGTTGTCTATATAAAGATCTCTAAGCAAGTTAATTCCAAATTTTTCCAGATATTAAAAACTGCATATGTTTGTGAGGGTTGAAAGAGGTGGTTCTCTTGCAGGGTGCCACAGATAGAAGCTTCTCCGTCTTAAAATGCTTTCTACATTGGTTCCAGATTCTAAGTGAGTGGAGCACAATTGGGTTATTTGTATATTGCCGATAACGTGTGTTTATTGGAGCACAGAGCAAGGAATACAAAGAAGTACTGCAGGATTTTACTTCTATTGTGGTCCAAGCCTGTGTATGTTCTTCTATTTGTGTCCAGGTTCTTATCGCCTGTATATTTGCTACCCAGTAATAAAACTGGAAGTTAGGTAGAGCCATGCCGCCTTCTGCCTTTTGTCTTTGTAGGGTCGCTCTTTTGATGCGTGGATGTTTGAATTCCAAATAAATGAGGTTATTGTTGAATCTAATTGCTTAAAGAATGATTTATTAATGTATATTGGGATGTTTTGAAATAAAAAAGGAGCTTAGGAAGAATATTCATCTTAACAGTGTTAATTCTTCCAGCTAGTGTGAGATGAAGGGTTGACCATCTATGCAAGTCTTGTTTAATTTTTTCCATGCAGACAGCGAAATTTTGTTGATAAAGAGCTTTATGTTTACTTGTGATGTTTACCCCGAGGTATTTAAACTGTTCTGCAATGATAAAAGGTAGGGTGTCTAATCTAATATTATATGCTTGAGAATTCACTGGAAAGAGTACACTTTTATTCAGATTAATTCTGAGACCAGAGAGCTTTTGAAATTCTGTGAGTGCTGCTAAGACTGCAGGCACAGAATTTTCTGGGTCCGATATATACAGTACCATGTCATAAGGAGATTTTCTGTTCCAGTCCTTCTCTAATAATCCCCTTTATCTGATCAGTATTTCGACAATGTATTGCCAGTGGTTCAATGGCAATCGCAAACAGCAGCGTTGACAAGGGCATCCTTGTCTAGTGCCACGTTCTAGTTTAAAGTAGTCTGAGCAAATGTTGTTGATGCAAACTGAAGCTTCTGGGTTAGTATACAGTAATTTAATCCATGCACAAATGTTTGGGCCAAACCCAAACTTCTCCAATGTAGGTGGCAGTTATGTTACACCATGAGAAATCTCATTACATCTGTGGTGCATGAGCTGTACCCATAACTCGTATGGTTCACATTTTCATCAAACAGTCAGTCAGTCAGTCAGTCAGTCATTATCCAACCTGCTATATCCTAACACAGGGTCACCGGGGTCTGCTGGAGGCAATCCCAGCCAACACAGGGAACAAGGCAGGAACAAACCCCGGGCAGGACGCCAGCCCACCGCAGTTCATCAAAAAACAGTCCATCATTAATTCTGTACAAAACAACAAAAATAAATAAGAGGGTTACAAAGCATGAAGAACTGGGGTGTCAACCGGGCAAACCTTGTTTAATGATGACAAAAGAGATAAAAAATAAAGAAAAGATGCAAAACAGTGGTCTGTGCCATTCAGAAGTGTAGTTGCGTTTACCCAAAATTACCAAAGTCCGCAGCTTCAGTATGCTCCATGGGATTCTGGCAAAAGCTTGGTATGTTGAAATGATTCCATTGACAAAATATCTTTGTTTTTAAAACCTTTAGTAAACATTCAAAGTAAAATAGTTCACACAAAAGTAGAGAAAGAAATTGGCATTACAAAGTAAAGTTCTGATTAAAAAAAAAAAAAGTTTTGTTTAAGGTTTATATGTCCTGTTTGTTTCTTTAAGTTCTCTCATACAGTTGAACCATTTCGAAATGGTCAGAAAACTGTATGCTTATCCCATTTTCATACTGTAATTGGGTCTTTCAGTCCCTGCTAGCACTGGGACCTGTTCTGAACAACAACAGACTCCATTAACACAACGCAGGAAAGTTCAATCTCATATTAACTTACAGGGGGTAAAAGACTATAGCATTATCTATGGCAATGAAAGAAAATGATGTTCTACTCAAATTAAGCAAACACTAATATGAGTTGAACTTAAAGCATGAACTTTCTAAGATTGGCTCCTACAAGAAGAATAAATCCTACAATAAAGCCCTTTTTGTAATGGCCACAGGTCTGAACTGAACACACACTCCTGGTGGCTGACTGGGTTTTATAGGAGGCTTCTGGAATGGACTGGCTGCCTTTTCCAGGAGAGAAAACAGAGAATACAGTATATAGCAAAGGAGGACTAAGATTTGCTGGAATCCTGACTGGGATGGATAATGTACCCTTAGCTGGCCAGGAGGCTGCAGTAATGGATGGACAATATGGAAGGGCAGGTATCCTGACCAGGCTGTTTGCTCTTCCCACTCCAGCTAAGGATTCCAGTATGTTATAAAGATGGAGGGAGACTCCTTCCTGGGGCTTTGGCTTGCACCCAGTGCACTAGGTGGTGGCATCCCTCTGGCATGGCTCCTCTTTGGTACATTCCACAGGGTTACACTGGATATGTAGTTCTGGAGCACAGGACTGTTGGGGTCCATGGATGCTGCTATGGATGCTCCTGGAAGAAGGCTCCCCTGTTAGCCGGAGGATCCTCCTGACCAGGAAGGATACAACGCTGATGTGCTGGAAGTACTCCTAGATCCTGCTTAAAAGCATGTCAGCTACCTCAGCCAAGGTTGTCAGATTTGATAGTGGAGAAGGATGAAGCTTCGCATGGGGTGGAGGAAAAAGAAAACGAAAGAAAGAAAGGTAAATACAGCGTGTTAGGAAAATTGCATTAGTGCTGGTGATGCCAACAGACTCGATAAACTGATTTACAGGGGTAGTTCAATTTTGGACTATTCTGGAAAATGACTCTCACCACCTCTGTGAGATTTTGGCTAAACAAAAACTACCTTCAGTAACAGACTTTTAGACAACTACGCTGCTCCAAGAAGCACTATGAGGTGGCTTCTACCATCGGCCTGTATAATGAGTCATCTCTCCACCAAGGTGGTCTTATTCCCTGAGTGCTGAATGGTTCTGAGTTGGCCTAGCAGGCATGTTAACAACAATGATACTATGTTCGATACACTGTGCCAACATACTGTGCCAGTGACTGACCTCATGTACTGTCAAACTGTAACTTATATGCATATGTAATCCTAATCACTTTATACTTGGTACGCTTTGTTAAAGCACTGTGTCGAGTTGCACAATGGCATTGTTTTTATTTCATGTTGGTGTAACTGTTTATAGACATTTCTTTTTTGAAATAGTTACACAGAGGGTGCTTACCTTGAAGTGTTTGCTCTTGTGAAGGAAACGACAGGGCACCCATGGAGATGTGTGTGTGTGTCCAAGGCGGAGATGGGGGGAGAGCTGTGGCGTGCTTCACAACTCGTCAGATCCTCTGGATGGAGAAGGCATCCTGACGTGAGGTTCCAAGATGCTAGGGAGAGAATAAAAGGTAGTTGAGCCCTTTAGGAACTAGTTAAAGAGCCTAAAGGATTAAAGAGACATTTCTTACTGGAAAATGGTTGTCACTATACACATGTGCACAAGCACGGGGCACAAATTTAAAGCGGTACTTTTAGATTATGGCACCTAAAGCATAAAGCACGCTAGGTACTTGGTGGGAGCTGGAGAAAGGGAACCTGTGGACATATAAAACAGGAAGGTGGACATCAGAGGTGGTCTTTCATCTTCGTTTGTTGGCATTGAGTCCGATGTTAGTGGAGTGTGCATTAGGAAAGTTTAGGAAAGGGTGCACATTACTGTACTCTTAATTATCCCCTAGAGCTTGAGAACTGCAGATAGCGTGGTGAGCCTGGACTTTAGATTAACTTGATTAATTTTTATTTTTGGAAACGTCATTGGTTTCCTTGAAGTAGCCTGAAAAAGAGAGAAGGGCAAAAGACTGTAATCATTCTGTTGTTTTGTCTGATTTGGTCTTTTGTTTTCTTATTTCATCATGTTTATTCAAGTACACAGGGGAACAGTGATCTGATGAATTTCTGATATTCTTGATATTTGTCACATCACTTGTTTTTAGTAAAGAACTGTCCTTTTTTTATCATTTTGACTGTGTCTCTCTCACACTCGCAGTTTACCCTTGGTAGGACTAATAGATGCCCCCAGGATAGACCACTCTGAAGTATGTGTTGGGTATGGGGCATCACAAATGCTGTATATCTGACAAATCTATTATCAGAGAACACACAGTGCCAAAAGGGTGGACCACCAGCTTGGTAACCCTCCTTAACAATGGATTCAAAAACAATTAGCTGAAATTAAATAACAGAAAAGGAAGGAGTGCAAGTCCTGAGGCACTCTGGAGCTTCTCAGAGCTACACTAGTGAGGCTGTCTCCACAGGAGATCCATTCTCTTTGGGAACTGGGCCCACAATGAACGCAGACTTGTAGTTATCCTTCATCTTAAATATGAGAAGGACCAGAGCCAATGGCACATAGCCCGGGACTTGAGCACATACAATGTATAAATCTTTCTTTCTTTCTTTCTTTCTTTCTTTCTTTTTAAGCCTGCTCTCTTCATTATATAGAAGTTGTAAAATGTGAAAAAATATTGGTCTTTCTGGACAGGAGGCATTCATGTGCTTTGTAACCCACTTATCCAGTTCAGCATTGTGCCTATCCCAACAACACTGCATGCTGCCGGGAGGGCTCCACCTGGCGGCCTGGGGGTATTGGCCGGGATGAATGGCCAGCCTTAGTCCACAATAAATATATATATATCGTGCCAAGGGACAACAGCGGCGCACTAACCTTTCTTATCTTGTTTTCTCAGCCAGAACGAGGAATCGCCACCATAGCAATGCCCGGACAAGCCAAAAAGCCGCCATACTTCCGGGTTCCCTTCTACCCTCCAGTTCCCTATGATGACATCAATCACCCATCCTACATCACGATTTTCCCAGCATTCCACCTTCTATGTGCTTTTATGGCACATAGCCCAGGACTTGAGCGCATGCAATGTATAATTCTTTCTTTCTTTCTAAGCCTGCTCTCTTCATTATATAGAAGTTGTAAAATGTGAAAAATATTGGTCTTTATGGACGGGAGGCATTCATGTGTTTTGTAACCCACTTATCCAGTTCAGCATTGGGCCTATCCCAACAACACTGAGCATATGACAAATACACCACTCCAGTGAGGGCAAAGGACAAGTGACATGTCTTTGATGACGCTTTTTTGAGTGTAATCTTGGATGCGGAATTTGATTTTAGTTTGTAGCTCATGCTCTTTCTCTACTGCCTCTACGATGGCTGGCAGTTTTCAGTCTGAGCTGCAGACATCTGTTGATTTGCATTTGCGCTCCTGCTGTCCTGGAGTGTCCGACTGGAATTCTATCCTCCGAATCCGTACTCATTTTCTTTAGGAGGAGTGTGTGTGTGTGTGTGTGTGTGTGCGCATGCACTTTGCTCGTTATATGTCACACTAGTCCATGTAATTGCCTTTGTCCTACTCCCTGCCCAAATTCACTGTGTTACAATTTCTAGTTGTAAAGGGGCTGCTCTTTCTGTAACTGCTCATCCAGTTACTTGTATGAATCCATCTGCTTATCATTTTCTCAGATTTTCTTCCATCACACCTTCCATCTTCCAGGCCACAAGGGGGCAACCGCCCTGGATCAGGAGAGGACCACGGGAGAGAAGGAAAGAAGTTCCAACCCGTTGGGACCGGTGGCCACTGCCTGGGGGCGCCTCAAACTTTGTATGTATGTATCCATCTGCTTATCAGTTTCTCTGATTTTCTTCTATCACACCTACTGTGAATTCTTCTTTCCACAAGTCCCAATCAAATGGTCCATGGATTATGTCACTCTGACCAGGGCCATCATGTCCTTTATCACACCTCCCTAGAAGGTCTCCATTTCCCGTAGTTGCCACATCTGATTGAAGCAGATGATGATCTTTTATCTTTCTTCACACATTATTCTGCTGCTCTGATGCCATCACCTCTTTTTCATTTCATACCAGTTAAATGTTTGTTCCTTCATTCTTTTTCTGAACTGACGTTACCGCATTGTGAGTATGGAGCATTTCACGGGGGCTCAAGCGAGCTTTGGATGCAGTCATCAGTCCATCGTATTGGCACACCCACTCGCATGCCGATGTGGCACCATTGTAGAGTGACAATGCATATCCTTAAAATTGTGAGAGAAAGTCACAATATCAAAAGTACTGAGAGAACATCATTAAGGCTACACAGCTAAAAAAATTGCATTTCTACCTTTTTCTATTTCCGGTATGAGAGGAGCGTTTGATTTCTAGATATGTTCGTTTGCAACGCATAAGCATCTGTTCCTGTCATTATGTCTGTTTGTCTGCCTGCATGAAAGAACCTTGGCTCCCTGTGGACTGATTTCATTGTATACTTCTTCAAGGAAAGTTCAATTTTTGTTGTTATATCTCAATGAACTCTGTACAAGTTTTTGAAATTTCAAAAACTCCCTTTTAAAAGGCACTGGAAAAAAGGTTGAAATTGTCTGTCTTAAAGCAGAGAGAAAATCTGTGCAGCCTCAATGACTTGTTTAATCTTTTAGATTTACCTTGGGAGAGGTTATTTCATTGTACAGTCTCCACTTTTACACACCCAGTAGCTGCTCCAAGGATAGGGTCATGTCTGCAGGATAGATTTTAAACTTCCATCAGGCACTTCTTTCTTTTATGTTTAAATATTTTAGCTACACTTAGCCACAGGCCCCCCACAACAAACAACCACAGTGCCTACAAAAGTATTCACCACCTTGGGAGTTTTCACTTTTTATTGTTAAAGTAATTGGGAATCACTGTGGATTTAATTAGATTGTTTGATATAGAAACAGGAAAAGATTCTTTAATGTCAAACTGAAAGCAGATCTCTGTAAAGTGGTCTAAATTAATCTTCTCTCTCTCTCTCTCTCTCTCTCTCTCTCTCTCTCTCTCTCTCTCTCTCTCTCTCATATATATATATATATATATATATATATATATATATATATATATATATATATGTGACAGATAGGGGGCGCTGTTGTCCCCTTCAACCCTCAGACTAGATGCCAGACACCAGATAAAAGTCCAATAATTTACTTTATTAACACAAATAAGTACACAAAGCACCCTCCTCTCCACAATACTCATTAACCAATATAATAATCAATAATCCTCCACTCTCCCGGACGCGTTGCCACCCTTCCACCCAGCTCAGCTCAATGTCTGGGATCTCCCACAGTCCTTTTATAGTCCGTGACCTGAAAGTGCTTCTGAACCCACAGTCCATGTGACTTCCTAGCACTTCCGGGTCAGATGAAAACTCCTCTTCTTCAACCTGGAAGCACATCATTTCCTCTGTCCATGTGACTAGGACGCACTTCCGGGTTGTAGGGAAAACATTGTTGTTCCTCCCTGCAGCGCCTTCTAGCGGCCCCCGTGGTATTCAGTAGGGCTGTGGATAAAACTCCATTGTCCATAATTTCCTGCTGGCATTCGGGGCACCTCCATGCTGCAGGGAGGGCTCCACCTGGCGACCTGGGGGAATTGGCCGGGATGAATGGCCAGCCTTAGTCCACAATAAATATATATATATCGTGCCAAGGGACAACGGCGGTGCACTAACCTTTCTTATCTTGTTTTCTCAGCCAGAACGAGGAATTGCCGCCGTAACAATGCCCGGACAAGCCAAAAAGCTGCCATACTTCTGGGTTCCTTTCTACCCTCCAGTTCCCTATGATGACGTCAATCACCCATCCTGCATCACGATTTTCCCAGCATTCCACCTTACTAATTTCCGGTCCCCCTGTATAAATTGTCCCTCTTCCCTGCATAAAATGTCTTAAGTTGACCTTGTAAAATGCGTAGAGACGTTACTCTATTTTTGTTGCAGTATACGTACACTCACCTAAAGGATTATTAGGAACACCATGCTAATACGGTGTTTGACCCCCTTTCGCCTTCAGAACTGCCTTAATTCTACGTGGCATTGATTCAACAAGGTGCTGAAAGCATTATTTAGAAATGTTGGCCCATATTGATAGGATAGCATCTTGCAGTTGATGGAGATTTGTGGGATGCACATCCAGGGCACAAAGCTCCCGTTCCACCACATCCCAAAGATGCTCTACTGGGTTGAGATCTGGTGACTGTGGGGGCCATTTTAGTACAGTGAACTCATTGTCATGTTCAAGAAACCAATTTGAAATGATTCGAGCTTTGTGACATGGTGCATTATCCTGCTGGAAGTAGCCATCAGAGGATGGGTACATGGTGGTCATGAAGGGATGGACATGGTCAGAAACAATGCTCAGGTAGCCCGTGGCATTTAAACGATGCCCAATTGCCACTAAGGGGCCTAAAGTGTGCCAAGAAAACATCCCCCACACCAGTACACCACCACCAGCCTGCACAGTGGTAACAAGGCATGATGGATCCATGTTCTAATTCTGTTTACGCCAAATTCTGACTCTACCATTTGAATGTCTCAACAGAAATCAAGACTCATCAGACCAGGCAACATTTTTCCAGTCTTCAACTGTCCAATTTTGGTGAGCTCATGCAAATTGTAGCCTCTTTTTCCTATTTGTAGTGGAGATGAGTGGTACCCGGTGGGGTCTTCTGCTGTTGTAGCCCATCCGCCTCAAGGTTGTGCGTGTTGTGGCTTCACAAATGCTTTGCTGCATACCTCGGTTGTAACGAGTGGTTATTTCAGTCAAAGTTGCTCTTCTATCAGCTTGAATCAGTTGGCCCATTCTCCTCTGACCTCTAGCATCAACAATGCATTTTCGCCCACAGGACTGCCGCATACTGGATGTTTTTCCCTTTTCAAACCATTCTTTGTAAACCCTAGAAATGGTTGTGCGTGAAAATCCCAGTAACTGAGCAGGTTGTGAAATACTCAGACTGGCCCGTCTGGCACCAACAACCATGCCACGCTCAAAATTGCTTAAATCACCTTTCTTTCCCATTCTGACATTCAGTTTGGAGTTCAGGAGATTGTCTTGACCAGGACCACACCCCTAAATTCATTGAAGCAACTGCCATGTGATTGGTTGATTAGATAATTGCTTTAATGAGAAATTGAACAGGTGTTCCTAATAATCCTTGAGGTGAGTGTATATAGTATAGTATAGTATATCAGTGCATCTACAAGCTACTGACTGAATATTTTTGTGTTTTATATTTGTAATTAGAGCACTTTGCAGAGATCTGTTTTCACTTTGCCATTAAAGAGTCTTTTCTGTTGATCACTGCCAAAAAAAGCCAAATTAATTCACTAGGATTAAATGTTGTATAACAATAAAATATGAAAGGTTTCAAGGGTGAATTCTTTTTATTGACTCTGTAACAAAAAAAACATCAATTAATGCCATTTTTACTCATCTGAACTGGAATTTGGTGTCTGTGAAAGCTACTGAGCCACCAAAAGCTTATTTAGGTTGGCTCTTAACTATGAGATATGGTGACATTTTATTCTAAACACATTTTCATGTGCTGTATCCCACTAAATACATTAAAAAATAAAAACAGAGATAAATGCCATAAAGGGTCCTGGCCCAATGCTCCATTTAATGGATGGAGAATAAACAATCGTTCAGCTCTGTGGTTCACGTTGAAGTGATTCTCTCAGAGCATCTGTCTATTAGCAGTTCCAGGCCCCTGGACCACTGAGGTGGAGTCCAGGATAGAATGATATAGCGACATTACTGTTCTTCGGGGAGGACTTTGTTAATTCTAAGAAGGACGGGAGGATAAACAGGTTAGAGAACGTCTTACTCTGTTCTCCTCTCCTTTGCTCCAGTACTTGTAAAGCACTTGCCAAGCTTGCGTGTTGACACCATGTAATTACGCTTACTTAATCACTGTTATTTTCAAAATAAGGAGTCATTGTTGCAAAAATATGTAACTAGCACAAAATGTCTTTAAAAGAGGTAAATAAACAAAAATACTCCAACTTTCAAAACAATTAACGAAGCCTAACATTTTCTATTTTGTTTCCTTTTACAAGCACGGCCTGGCACAGCTCTTCACTAACTCTCTTGGTATCCATTATGCTTCTCAATATCCATTAAGCCTTACTTGAGTGCCATTTGTTAAGCGTCTGTGCACCCCTTTATGGCCACAGCCTTTATCAAATAGATAATGTGCCATGTGACATCGCCTGATGGTGACTGCCAATGTCCCGCACGGTCCCCAGATCTCATTTCAATGGGGCGTCTTTGGGTTGAAGTGGAATGGGAGGTTCACAGGTCGAATGTGCAACAAGCGGTTGTGTTAACGGCTCATAAGGGAGGTCTGCGGCGCTTTGTTGAATCCATGCTTCAAAGACCTGAGGCTGTGCTGGGGGCAAAAGCACACCCTACCTGGTGAACAGCAGCCACTGAGTTTAGAAGGGTGCTATATAAAAAACAAACAACCTTCATTTTGTATCATTCAAAGTACTTTACAAGTACAGATACGTATTACAACTGTTTAAATATATTCTTTATAGCTGGAGCACAGACAGTGTTAAATGACTTGCTCAGGGTTATGCAGCTAAACCAGCAAACTTGTGCTTTTGAATCCACTAAGCTAGAAAAAGGTGGTCTTTTTGGATTAACGTGCAAGGCGGGGTGGTGGCTCTGAGGCTAAGTATCCCGAAGGTTGCTGGTTTAACTCTTTGAGGGCTAAATAACTGAGGTTTCTGGAAAGCACACAAAGCAATGGTCTCACACACAAGTCAACATAAAATGTCAGGTGCTATGTGCTGTGGCTGCTGTTGGCGTATGTTCAGCATCTCTGGCGACAGTGGCTGCTTGGGGGCACCTCGTTGGTCAACAGAAATGCACGGTTGGCCAGCTGCCTAGCTGCCTTCACACAAAAAGTGGGTGGTGGTGACATTCACAGTGTGACGCAATATGGTTTGTACCTCTTGTCATCATAAGTGGTGGTCCTCCCAGAAAAACGCTGCTGTAGGTGCTTCAGCTACACAAAAATATTCAGCACCACGATCAGCTGGGGACCGATCGAGATGATGCTGGTCCCTCACTTTCGTTTTTTATATACATCTCCAGATCACTTGCACCAAACTCAGAGTCCTATTCAACAAAATTACGTAAAGCGTCCATAGAGTAGGGCGGCACGGTGGCACAGTGGGTAGCGCTGCTACCTTGCAGTTAGAAGACCCGGGTTCGCTTCCCGGGTCCTCCCTGCGTGGAGTTTGCATGTTCTCCCGTGTCTGCGTGAGTTTCCTCCGGGCACTCCGGTTTCCTCCCACAGTCCAAAGACATGCAGGTTAGGTGGATTGGCGATTCTAAATTGGCCCTAGTGTGTGCTTGGTGTGTGGGTGTGTCCTGCAGTGGGTTGGCACCCTGCCCAGGATTGGTTTCTGCCTTGTGCCCTGTGTTGGCTGGGATTGGCTCCAGCAGACCCCCGTGACCCTGTAGTTAGGATATAGCGGGTTGGAAAATGGATGGATGGATATACCCGGGTTTCCATCGTGTACTCCAGTTTCCTTCTTCAATCCAAAGACATGCAGGTTAGGTGCATTGGCGATTCAAAATTGTCCCTAGTTTGTGTTTGGTGTGTGTGTGTGTGTGATAGATAGATAGATAGATACATTAAGTATGTGTGCGCCCTGCGGTGGGCTGGCGCCCTGGCTGGGGTTTGTTTCCTACCTTGCGCCCTGTGTTGGCTGGGATTGGCTCCAGCAGACCCCCGTGACCCTGTAGTTAGGATATAGCAGGTTGGATAATGGATGGATGGATGGATTTGAGTATAGTAGAAGAAGTTACAGTGTCCCTGTTTTGGACTTGAATTCCCATACAGACAGACTGACAGACACAAGGACGGGGCCATACAGAGACACTCGTATCAGTCGCTCTGCCGCCCACCGCACTTCAAATTGGACAAAATGAGCTTTGCACTTGTGTCTCCTGACTGAGAGCTTTATTAAATCTCCTGCTGAGAAAACCTAAGGAATTAGCATATCTGATAAATGAAAGGTCAGCGGAAACTGAGTGAGGGGTGATCCTTACTGACATCAATCACTTTGGGATTTTTAATGTTTTTTTTTTATCCTTTTATGTTTTATGGCAGTATTCAATTTTTTTGGGTTCTTCTCATTTTTTTGAGTCAAATCATAACATAAAAGAAATGTCACTGCTGCGCAGTCTGCTTTCTCGCAGCTCTTGGATTCCAAATTCAATTAATCAGCGTGAATCAAAGCTATATAATTCCAAAAAGAAAAATGCAAGATAATTTGTTTAGAAGCACGGACTACCGGTCCAAACTTTAATCTGCCTCTGCTGCTTTCCTACCCATCTCAGTGCCATAATAAGACAGGCAGAGTGGCTTACAGCAAGGACCTTGATCTGGTTGGAGCATCTCTTGCGATTGCACTTACTCCTCCTGCATCCATGGGCTTAACCCAAACGTCCAGTCTGATTGTCTCCGTGCATGAGCCTTAGTGAAGGGCTGCAGCATCAGCCCTGACAGATATGCCGGGACGCAGTAGTGACGTGAACGCCTAGTTTGGCCATATGAGTGAGATTATGCTGCCGGCAAGGGGCATCCTGTCCAGGACTAGTTACTGCTTTGCACCCAATGTGTAGTAACAGCCTCTGGTATCTTGTAAGCTTACAGCGGACTCATCGCCTAAACCAAATCTTAAGGCAGGCATTTCTGTGGGTGGGCACTGGTCAGTATTAATTTCCAGTGTAAAATTAAATTAGTTCTGAATTAAGTAATGGTTACGAGAAGCTATCTTAAGAAAGAAATAATATAAAAAGAAATTAAATTAAACGAATGGCAGTGATAAATAGATAGATAGATAGATAGATATGTGAAAGGCACTATATGATAGATAGATAGATAGATAGATAGACATGAAAGGAGCTATATAATGATAGATAGATAGATAGATAGATATGTGAAAGGCACTATATGATAGATAGATAGATAGATAGATAGATAGACATGAAAGGAGCTATATAATGATAGATAGATAATGTAAGTGCCGCACAGGATGGATGGGCATCTTGACAGGAGAAGAGAACTTCCTTGCCCAGAAGGGAAGCGCCAAGTGGATGGACAGCCGTCCCAACCAGATACACTTACAATACCTTTCCCCAGCCAGAATAAAAGGGAAGGACAGTAAAGACCCGTCTCAAAGGGCCATTTAGTCCACCAGGATGCTAGATGGCAGCAGCACCTGGATGTCAATGCCCACACCAGCAGGGAATTCCCGGGAATTGTAGTCCAGTAGCACAGCCCCGCTGGTTTCTGCGGATGCCGCAAGAGGGCACTGCAGGGAGTTACACATCCTACTATTTGAAGTGCTTCCAATGTGCGAAGTCGTGGCACCAGAAATACTCCCAGGTCCTCAATAAAGGGACCACGCTGCCTTGTCCAGGCTAGTTGGAGCTGGGAGGAAGGAAGGCAGCACTCGACTGGAAGAGAGCAGTGAAGTAGAGAAAGGAAAGGAGGAGAAAGAGAGAGGGAGAGAAAGGACAGCTTGTTTCTGTGCTTGTGTATATGAGGTAATTGCAATAAACACCCAGGGTTTGGGCCTCACTGGCACCCCCTAGCCTTCACAATAGCTAGATAGAAAGAAAGGCACTGTATAATAAATAGATAGAAAAGGCAAATATGGCCTTTTGTACAAATTCTATAAATAAATAATATTACATCATGACGAACAGTAAACCCCCAATAAATTGGGCAATATAAGGAGTACAAACACGATGACAAGAGCAGGATACACACACACACACAAAAGCAGAGATAAAATGATAACTGACCACGTGTGGCGTTCCCTCAGATTGTATTCACAATTGATCTTTTTAAGATTGTTGGTCCCCAAATAATCCTCAGTGAAAGTACCTGACAGTTGTGAGTTAGCCTAAGACAGTGGTACTCAATCTGTGGGGCAGGCCCCCCTAGGGCGGCACGAAGTAACAAAAAGGGTGGGGGCACGCGAAGATGTGAAAAAAAGAAAACAAGAATCAAAAATATGAAAAAATACATCTATTGAAACCAAAACAAATTAACTTTAACTACATTCTGATACTAGAAAAAGAAATATACAGTAGAGTTAGATAAATGTCGATAAAAGTTAAGTAGGTATAATAAGGGGACTGGGCGGTCTAATGGTCTGGAATCCCTAAAGATTTTATTTTTTTCTCCAGCCGTCTGGAGTTTTTTTTTTGTTTTTTCTGTCCACCCTGGCCATTGGACCTTACTCTTATTCTATGTTAATTAATGTTGACTTATTTTATTTTCTGTGTCTTTTATTTTTCTTTTCTTCATTATGTAAAGCACTTTGAGCTACTTTTTGTACGAAAATGTACTATATACTGTAAATAAAGGTTGTTGTTGTTGTAAAATATGCATCTATGATATATAATTAATTAAAAAAAGAACAAATTGGTATTAGTGGGCTCCTTTCAAAGAAACGTTTTGGAGGGGCGATTAAAACTGTTATGAAAACACAGGTCGCAAATACTTAAAGGTTGAGAAACGCTGGCCTAAGACAAGCCCAGGCACCATTCCTACCACTTCTCAGCAGCGTTCTGTCACCTTCAGCATGGGGTTCTTCTCTATGATATGAGATTGAGACGCAGAGTTGTTTCCTATCTTGTCTGTAATTAAAGTTACAGGATTTAATTAATAAAGTTTCTAATATCATGCTGTAACTTTCGGAAAACGATGCTCTCTACTGTGTATTTATCAAAGACCTACATTACTGACTTTGCATGTGCACACAACCTGCCACCTAATGTGATGATGCGAGTTAACGAATAAGAAATCTGGGCAAGAAACGTAACTGTGATTGGTAGGAGGGTGCTTTTCAATTAAAAAAAAAAACCCTGTTTAATTCTTTGTGAACTCACAAGTATATGTCTTTGTTTATGTGTTCTAGCTGTGCTACACATCATCTGGTAGAAGACGAGTTGAAATCTAACTAACCAATGCAGAGCTTGGCGTTAACATCTGCAGTGCATAATCTTAATGAAATGTATTTTGTAAGGCACGTAGTAATAAAGAGCATTGTATTTGTCATTCCAACAGGTAGCACATCACAAACATTTGTAGTACGTTGTAATAAAATGCATAACTACAAATGCTTGCGATGTGCCATCTGTGGAAATGACATTTATATGCTAGGCATGTGTCTCAGTTATATGTCAATTGGTAGGGGATTCTTAAAAGCAGTGTAAATAATTTGGAATGACAAGTGCAATGCACATGGCGTTACAGAGGTGTGTCGATAAACAAAGCTAGAATCGTAATCCAGGAATTCTAAAGCTTGATGGAGCCCAAAATGTGAATCAAAAAAAGTTTAAGAAATGGAGCCAAAAGAACTGTAACCAGTACATTTTTTTAAAGGGAACTGCTAAAACACAGTCCAAAGACATGCAGGTTAGGTGCATTGCCGATCCTAAATTGTGTGGTGTGTGCTTGGTGTGGGGGTGTGCCCTGTGGTGGGCTGGCGCCCTGCCCTGGATTTGTTACCTGCCTTGCGCCCCGTGTTGGCTGGGATTGGCTCTTGCGGACCCCCGTGACCCTGTGTTAGGATATAGTGGGTTTGATAATGACTGACTGAAGGTATGTGCCTTATTCGCAATGTCGGATTACCAAAATCTGAAGTTGTCATGTCAATGACGTCAGATGTCATGGCCTCAGAGAATATGCCCTTGGCAACAAGTCACCACCTCAATGGCCACAACAAAATAGCAACAGAAATGTCAGAGAATGATTTTCATAACTATTGATACCTATTGAAATCTAAAACTGATGTCATAATTGAATTTCTCACACTGTGAAATATAAAAGTGTATAATGAACCAGTTCATGACAGTCAATAGCTAAAAACATATGGGAAAACTCTCCATTGGGCTAATTATGTGACTTCTGACACCAAATGGCTGCACCGTCCCATTAAGCCGGGTGAATACTTGTGTGATCGTTTATGTTGTGTTTTATATTTGTAATTAGTTGAGACTACTGTGCAGAGATCTGTTTTCACTTTGACATTAAAGAGTCTTTTTCTGCCGATCAGGGTCAAAAAAGCCAAATTAAATCCACTGAATAAACTTCCAAGGGGGTGAATACTTTTTATAGGCACTCCATTCATCAACCAGCATGGCACTTTACACCACACTAACACTTTGGATTCACACTCTCAGGTAAGCACGTGTCACTGTATGCTGGCAGAGTTTCTGTCTCTTGGCTCCCAGGACTCGTGTTTCGCTCACTCAGCCTACTACTATCAGACTCATCTAAGCCAGTTCAGGGTTGAGGAGGCCACAGCCTAATCTACACAGCATCAGGTGCAAGACAGGAACCAACCCTGGAAGGGATGCTGGTTCATTGAAAGACACAAACCTGTGCAACCCAGTCCTGAGCCAGTTTAGGGTCACCAGCTAACACACTATGCAGAATGAAAACCAGAGGACCTGCAGGAAAAAAAAAATGAGTTCCACGCTCAAGTGACTAGCTGTGTGCACTAAGCGCTGTGCCACTGTGCTGCCCATTTGGAGTGATTGAAAATCCAGGGGGACCGTCATTTGATTATCCAGTCTCAGGTCCTCCAAATACTTAGTAAACCTAAAGGAGGAACTGGGTGAGCCATCCTGCTCCAGTATAGTTAATCCACTAAAGGACTGCCTGTAAATTGAGTTAGCCTGCTGACAGCCTGCCTGCTTAACTTGAACATCTGAAAGGAATGAAGTGCTTTGTCAAAGGCCCGCAGACATTGAACGGCACGCCTTTATGTAGAACTCAAGGCTCAAAAGGTTCATTGTGCGGGGTCATTCACTGGGAGAGCAGGCGTCAGTCCCTCTGAGGGATTAGAAGGAAATGCGTTGAGGGTCACATACAACCAGAGCAAAGCGGACATCAGTGTCACTGCTCTTTTAACAGGAGACTGGGATTAGATGGACAACTTTTTGGCATTCATTGCATTTTTTGTCTGCGGAAGTCCCAAGTGACACAAAGAACTACATGAAATGTGCTTTTAGGCTCAATGGGCCACACAAATAAAGCAAAGAGCTCACACATAATCCCGATGCTCCCCGGTCAAAATAAAGTGGGTCATCGCATTACCACGTTCAAAAGGGCAAGGAGCCTCACAAAGGCTGACCTTTGAACAGACGTGTGTATTTTGGGACGTTCTGCGTTGTGATGAAGGTGTTGCCGATTTGTATTGTTATTCATTCATTTCTGTACCCGCTCACTTTGTTAAATCATTTCAGGACGTTAGAGTTTACAATGGCAGAATTATTGTAGGTGTAAGGCAGGAACCAACATTGGGTGGGATGCCAGTCTATGACAGGGCATTAAAATGAATGAATTAGTAACATAACACAATATTTTGCTACCCAGTCAACCCAGTTTAGGTTTAGAGGGGCTCTGAGATGATCCCTGCAGCACTGGATGCAAGGCAGGAATCAACACTGGATAGGAAGCCAGTCCACCAAAATTATTAAAGTTGTGCCAGTAACATAACATAACATAACTACCGTAACATAACGTAACGTAACGTCACGTCACGTCACGTCACGTCACGTCACGTCACGTCACATCACATCACATCACATAACGTAACACAGTCGTTCCGTTTCAGCGATTAGGTCGCTATGTGAAAATCGTGGTAGCAAAGACGTGAGTACAAGTGTGCTTATGACTTCAGCCTCCCATACTCCTCTTCTTTTATCTTCATGACTTACTTACTTGCTGACATTATCTTCTCCCATGATACCTTACAGTATTGCTGTCTTGAGCCTCTGATTATATTTTGTGAACGTTGGCCCGGACACAGACAGGCAAACACGTTTAATTCACCCCACACACATTTATTCTCCATATTATCTACAAATAAAGTGCCCAAAAGTCCTGGCCACACAGTCCACTGCCTTTCTCTCTTCCGGCTGCCTCCTTGCTTCCTCCAGAGACCTTGTCTTCTTCCACCCGACTTTAGCCGTTGTATGAAGGGAGGCGGCCCATTTTATATTCCCCCGGATGTGCTCCAGGTATGTTCCGGCAGTCTTCCACCGACACGCCCCAGTGTGGCGGAACTGCCGGCTGCATCCCCGGAAGCACTCCGGGTGTCCCTGCTCCTTTTCCCCCCAGGACTTCCGTGTGGGGCGAAAGTGCTGAGGTCCAGGGCTCCAAAGGCATAAGGGCACCCTATGGCGGTGACCACGGGCCCTTACAGGGTTGAGCTTCAAAGCTCTGTACCCGTGGCCCTTAAAGGTACCAGGGCGGTCGCTCCCACATGGTCTGGGGAAGGCGCAAGCCCTCCTCCGGGTTCTCCTGGGCATCCTGGCCGGGTCACCCCCAGCCATCTCCGACAATTTATGTTTTTTCCTGTTTTTTGCCAGGATCTTCACTTGTTCCATGGTCATCCCTCCCTCTTCCCTTGTTTGTCTTTTTCACACACCTTTTTGGGATGCCTTGTTTCACTCATCCTTATTATATGTACACGAGTATCAGCGGACGGCACGATAACGTGTAGTGAATCCATTTGACTTGAGTATTCATAGTTTTCATCCTCTTTCTCTGTACGTTTATCATTCATTTGCTCAGAGGTTGACGCGCTTGCTGCTTCCTGAGCAGCTCTTCTTTCCTCCACCCTAGCGGCCTGATGCTTCTCTTCTTTCGTTTCGGCGACTTTTCGCGTTAAAACTGATTGTTAGTTTTTGTGTTGCAATTAGTACGCTTTTCTTAATTTTTCACTTAAGCTTACACTTAAGTGTTCAATCTGCCTCAAGAATGATTTAAGATAAAAAAGGTAGGGGAAGTGACGGCGAAGGTGGTAGGCATGAGAACAATGCCTGTACGCATGAGCCGCACAGCCACCCTACTGCCTGCTGCCAAGAGTTGATTCTACAATAAAATAAAATAAAAATAAAAAGAGGAATAACCTTGGAGGTCAATCATCACCCCGAAAGTGAATAGTAGACATCACGTAGTATATGTGTACCAAATGTCAGGTCAATCGGTCAAACGGTTTGCAAGCTACAGGTGATTTAAAATCCTGGACAGACAAATGGACAGCCACAGTAGCGTATTATATAAGAAGATATTACTATAGCAGTTTTATTTCTATGGTTTCTATGAGTGGTTGCATTTCCACTGCTTCATGGATTCTTTTATTTCTTTTCCTGTCTCTTTCCTCTTATCCTTCATGAAGTGGCAATTTTTAACAGAATTGTGTGTTGTCTACTTTATTACCTCTTAAATCTTTGCCATTCATTCTGATTGCTTAAAACTTAGGAACATTTATTAAGCTTTGGTTTAATCGTACTTCCATTCCTGGTGATCTGTTTTTTCATCGTCTCTTTGCTTCTTTCTTTATCATTTTTTAAACAGTCGAGATTGTAGAATGCACCAGGCCTTTGTCACTTTCTCAGACATTCTCCTACTTCTCTGCGTCATACACGTTGATGATCTTCATCTTCAAATTAAGAATGATGTCTTTTCTTTGACTCTTGTTAATTCCTTCAGCTGAACTGGGCCTCGTTTTCCTTGAAGAATTTCTAGTACGGGATATTAAAGAGTATAAACAAGTAAATACGCAAGTGTAAATAAAGCAGGCTGAATGAGGTACTAACAGTACTAGCCGACAGTAAACACTGAGCCTCTGTCCAGGACATTATTCCTGCCTTGTGCCCTCAGCTTGCTGGGATTGGCTCTACCCGACCCTACTTGGGATTAAGCAGACTCAGAGAATGGTAAGGTAAAACCCAGCTTTTCTCTTTGGCTTTAGTATTTCTTGTTTGATTTATCCTATAAATATTATATATTTATAGGTCTGTTTTTGGGAACTGTACAGCACTTTGGTCAACTACTGTTCTTTTAAATGGACTACATAAATAAAATTGACTTGAATTAATCAATCAATCTTTATAGTATATAGCACCTTTCAGAAGAGCACAGTTGTATTTATTCTTTTTTAAATTGCTTACTTTAATAAGATGACCCTCCAGTGCGCATGGCAGCTGTGGGCTCTTATTGTCTGACGTGATGTCTGGATATCCATTGGGGTCAGCTTTTATTCAGCTTTTATTCAGTGTTCATTCAGTAATGTACTCCTGCCTCTCCAGAGCCTAAAAAGACGGTGGCAGTGGGACCCTCTAATTCTAGGTTTGATTTCGGTGATACTGAGACCCTCTAATTCTGGGTTTGATTTTGGTGGTAGTGGGACCCTCTAATTCTAGGTTTGATTTCAGGGGTAGTGAGACCCTCTAATTCTGGATTTGATTTCAGTGGTAGTGGGACCCTCTAATTCTATGTTTGATTTCAGTGGTAGTGAGACCCTCTAATTCTAGGTTTGATTTTGGTGGTAGTGGGACCCTCTAATTCTAGGTTTGATTTTGGTGGTAGTGGGACCCTCTAATTCTGGGTTTGATTTCAGTGGTAGTGGGACCCTCTAATTCTGGGTTTGATTTGAGTTCTGTAACTGTTGGTGCCACATAGTGAAAGGCACTATATGATAAAAAGGTCATTTGATTCTCATAGAGGTGGGGGACTCCTGGACCTCTGATTCTTTTCTTTTCATGTACTAATATCAGAATTCATTTAATATTCATCATAACTCCCCAAAGTATTTTTTATTGATTTTTAGGAGAAGTTTTAAAAATATCCTGCAAACGCTTATTGGTTTGGGCTGCATATCATAAAAAAGGTCAAATTTTGATCTTTCCGTGCAGCAAAGTGCAGAAAACAATGAATGTGAAGGAAGTATTTATGTTTTATTGATTGATGCTTGCAATTAGCAATGGAAGCTTTAAATCGCACTTTAATGGAAGAACTGAGCAGTGGGGATGATTACCGATAAAGCAGCAAACTCTTACCTAGAAGAAGCTTGTCAGGCCACTTGAGACCCACGGCGTCTTCTTTATACCCAGACCACCAGGAGAGAAGGAGCTCAGAGGAGCAGCCGGCAAATGAAAATAAGAAACTGCCCCCCCCACCACAAAGGAAGGGAAGGTCAGTTACACTGAGAACTGTGGACAGCACTTTACAAAAGGCCACCCGCCACCTCACTCCTTGCTTCTTCCTGAATGAACAGTAAGAATTAACCTGTCCACTCGATCATTCCGTCAGATATTCTTATAAACCTGCTTAGTCCGTTTCCAGGTTTGAATCACTCAATCAGGCAGAAAGGAGAGCAGCAAAGGGAGAGTATGTCACAGAAAACAGAGGGTCTTCAGATAGAGTCAAGTCCCCAAGTCTGCGGTTTAGTGAAGGAGAGAGGGTGGGCTGCCTGTATATCTGTCTAAACATGAAAGGCACTGTACATTCAGATTATTAGGACCACCCGTACACCTGCTTATCCATGCAGTTATCTTATACGCCAATCATGTGGCAGCAGCACAATACATAAAATCCTGCAGATCCAGGTCAGGAGCTTCAGTTAAGGCTCACATCAAGCACCAGAATGGGAACTCAATGAGATCTCTGTGATTTTGACCATGGCATGATTGTTGGTGCCAGCTGTTGGGTTGGTTTGAGTATACCTGTAACCAGGGGCGGTCCTAACCTGTTTGGTGCCCTGGATGAAAACCCTCTCCGGCGCCCCGCTCTGTGCCCCCCGCCCCCTCAGCCCCCAGCGTTCTAATAAACAATGAAAAAATACAGTGCAATAAAACAAACTATTGGAAATGTAATGTCTAACAGAGACAAAATCAAATTTTACATTTATACAGCACCAAAATATTTCGTTCTAGTGTAAAGAATTTTCACTTTAGTACCATCTCCAGTCATCAGCTCACCAGGTCACTAACGGCTACATAAACCTTTTCTCTCAGAGCTCCAGTCAGTTTATTATTTTGGGTTAACTTTCCCCGCCTACCACTCTCCACTACACGAGTCAATTGCATTAGTAAGTTAGCACGCAAACATATATATCCATACAAAAAACTCTTACTAACTCAAATCATTTTATCAACATGTTCAAAATCTCATTGACGATATTTTACCGTTTTAAAGCCTGTAATGTGCACTCCAATTATGGCGAATTTACTAACCTGTGATAAAGAATAGAGAGAGCCCAGGCATTGAGCTGGCATCAGCTTCACACAGGAGGATTTATTCTTCCTGTTTGCTGTACTCTGCTCTATGCTGCTCACGCAAGGAGCGCCCATCTAACGATTTCTGCGATTTCGCACAACCCAGGAAAAATTAATTGTGATATAATGGGCTTGGATTGACAATATTATGAATGAAATGTGTTTTATTTGGAAGCTACAACAGCAGAAGACCACGTCAAGTTCCACTCCTGTCGGTCAAGAGCAGAAAGCTGAGGCTGCAGTGGGCGCAGGCTCACCAAAACTGGACAGCTGAACACTGTAGTGTAGCTGAAGTGTAGCCTGGTCTGATGAATCTCGATTTCTGCTGAGCCACACAGATGGTAGGGACAGAATTTGATGCCAAGAGCATGAATTCATGCACTCAACAGTCCAAGCTGCTGCTGGTGGTGTAGTGGTGTGGGGATTGCTTCCATGGCCCACTTTGGGCCTGTTACTACCAATCAGTTACTATCAATCACTTGAACACTACGGCTGTAGTGTATCTCTTCTTGGCCACCGTTCACCCATCATCTAATGGCTACTTCCAGCATGATAATGCACCATGTCAAAAAGCATGAACATGACAACGAGTTCAGTGTTCTTCAGTGGCCTTCTCAGTCAACCAGATTTGAATCCAACAGCACACCTTTGCAATGTGGTAGAATGGGAGTTTCACAGCATGAATGTGCAGCTGACGAAACCTGCAGAAATTGTGTGACGCAACCATTCAGCATGGAGCAGAACCTTGAAAGGAATGCTTCCAACGTCTTGTGGAATCCAGGCCATGAAGAATTGAGGCTGTTTGGAGAACAAAAGGAGGCCCTATCTAGTATTAGTAGAGTCTGACTACAGATTTGCTCCGTTAATTACAAAATGACTGCAGCCACCTAAAAAACACCAGAAACGATTTACAACTACCACATGAAAACATTAAACAAATACAGGCAGCACAATAGTGATAAAGAAAAATAAGAACATGTTTAAAGTGAAAGAGAAAATTGTAAGATACGAGCAAAAATGCTTTCTGCAAAAGAATCATAACACCTGGAGCCTTCCTCCTCGAGTCATGAATTGGTGTTAAAATTATTCTTTCTCTCACAATTCATTTTTAAGCTGTTTAATTATCAAGAATCCATTTGCATGTTTGCTTTCTGATTACATGTTGTTCTTTATGAAATTACTAGGGGGCTTTTCCCCCTGCTCGCTTCACTCGCCAACCCCTGTGCGGGCGCTACGCGCCAGCCTCTTTGTGGTTCTGTCACTCACATATGCGGATGCGGTTGTACAATTTAAACAGATTGTTATTTTCATGGGAATTGTCACATATGCATAATAGAACTAACTATTTTACATTGCAGCGAGTAATTAACCATATTAAAGAAAAAGAGTGAAACGTAATAAATTGAGAGTAAATTATGTTTCATATTGCGTTAGAGTTAATCATTGTGAAATATGATTTTGTTCTGTTTGGTTTTGAAATTAACACACAAATACTTTTTAAACTTACACTTATACTGTAAAACTTCAGCAAAAACAGTTTTTTTTAATTTAATTTTCGTCAATATCGCATTGAATTTTGATTCTGTGTTTGGACTTTCATCGTGACAACGCAACATATAACTGCCTGTGATTGAATTTCATTTCTTTCCCTCTATTAAATAAATGACTTTTTCGAATGTTTGTACCTGTGATTTGTTAATTGTCTTTGCAAAAACTATTCTAACTGGAAACTGTTAACGTTTTGATACGAATGGCATATCAAGATCTCCTTTGGTGTGATGTTATCCCCTGAAGATTTACTGCATTACCTTTCTTGGATACATGCTTCTTTCTACAGTAATTTTTGCAGTGGAAGACCGGACGGTGTTAACGGTTGTAGGTATTCTTTGGGATATTGTAAGTTGATGCTTTCATCTTCTGCACCATCAACACCAACTGTTTCAGCGTAGTCTATTGATACGTATTTAACCAATTTGCAGTGTAACCGATCGTCATTTTTGGCGTTAATTCATTTGACTTCATTGTTTCTCGGTGCTAGGATTGCCCGTGTACTCATTTATTCTGTTGATAACCTTTGTGATGAAATTCTTCAATAAGATTTGAACATAATATGTCTTCTTTAATTGGGAACTTAAAGTCAGGAAAATGTTAAAATTTATAAGAGCTGAGAGAGCAGGAACTGTGTCTGACAAAAACATTCCCACAACTGAGAGGTGAGAGTACCGTGTGCGTGGTTGAAAATGATCGAGAGGAGGGCGTGACTTGAAAACATCTCATGACCAAAGTCTCGACTCCCAGGATTTGGAAAATCTCTTGAAAAAGTCTTGTCTCATCGCAGGATTTTTTTATTTACTTTACAATGCTTTGCACGCTCAGTTGTGGAGCACACCATTGGAGGTGGCAGGGCCTCAGTGCATCAGGTGGGAGGCTGCTCTACCAGCATTGAAGGTCAGCAGTATCATGATTGCATATGTATGAGGTTGATTAGCATAGTCCAAATATGGTTGTTTCAGGGTGGCATCCTGGCGGGTTGTTAGGTGCAGTCCTATATGCACATTCACGCAACGATTGTGGTTTATAAAGGGCAAATTGTGCACAGATGTGTCTACACCAGGTTTTATAAGCCATATTTTTCTTTTGTGTACACATTTTATTGTTTTTTGTTGTTCAAATGATTCACGCTTGAATACATGCAAAGCAAATAAATGATTCTCCAGGTCCCAGGATCCAGAATTTGGATAAGAAAATGGATGGAGGGAGTGAGATTTTGAAATAAACTAATGAAACTATTTCTAACTAAGGATGCACTGATCAGGTTTATTAAGGCCAATACTGATCACTGATTTCATGCTAATTGATTGTCCAGTTCATATTTTTTTTTCTTTTATCCCTTTAAGAAACTTTTCACACTATGCTCCAGCATAACCAGACATATATACCACTATATACTACAGGCATTAATTGTTCATTTGTTTGTTGAAGTGAAATCCTGCAGGCTTATTGTTCCAAAATTTTTGTCAATTATTGTGACCAAAAATGCTAAAATAAATAAAATTTCTTTAAAATACATACCAATAAAATATATACAAAAATATCTATCCATAATAAAACGCTGTAATATTGTTTTTTTCTCTCTGTAATGTACTGTGGAGGATGGCCGGCTGTTTATCCCGGCCAATACCCCCAAGCCGCCAGGTGGAGCCCTCCTTGCAGCATGGAGGTCCCCAGAAGACCAGCAGGGCATCATGGACAATGGAGTTTTTATGCACCGCCCTGCTGGATGCCATGGAGGCCACGAGAGGGAGCTGCAGGGAGTACTGAAGAGTTCTTCGTGCCCTATGACCCGGAAGTTCGTCATAGGAAGAGCGACGGGCTTCCGGGGTGAGAAAAGCATTGTTTACCCTGACCCGGAAGGAATAAGGACTTATGGACTGTTGGATTGGGAACACTTCCGGGTCGGGGAATATAAAAGGACTTTGGGAACTCCCAGACGGCGAGCTGAGTTGGGAGGCAGGGTGGCTAAGCGTCTGGGAGTGGAGGATTGTGATTTATTGTTTATTGAAGAATAGTGGAGTGGTGGTGCTTTGTGCACATTATTGATATATTAAATATCATTATTGGACTTTTATCTGGTGTCTGACGTGTGGTCTGAGGGTACAAGCGTGCGAGAAAACCCTAATCTGTCACAGTACCTATCTGAAATAAGGCTTATTAAAATTAATTGTTACCATTTCTCTAACAAAAAAATGATATACTGTACATACATACAATCACTTTACACAATACAATTAAACACTGCATGTACTGTACATTTTGAATAATTTTTAATCATTAATTACACTACAGCTTTTTTCCTATTAAAGTATACATTTACTATGTTTATACAGGTGTTTGTTTTTCTCCTTCAGTGTATCCGGTAGACATTCATAATTATTGAGGTGTAATTATAAATATGGATTACTGTTTTAAAAATTACAGTAGTTTCAAACCAAAATTTATACTGTATGACACACGGCAACAATAATGAACACAGTACAAATCTTTAAAATAAAGCCGCACATGTATCAAATGTTCATAAGTTATCAAGCATTTTAGTTTTGTGTCTTCTTAACAAGTTTATAAGAAACACACTTTTTTTCTGTTAAGCTATCAAGCCTATTATTTACTAAGCAGCAATTTCAAATTCATTTTTATCTTTTCTTTTTACATTCAAAAATATAAGCTGCTATAAATATAAGAGGGGGCTGGGTGGTCTCGCGGCCTGGAACCCCTGCAGATTTTATTTTTTCTCTCCAGCCGTCTGGAGTTTTTTTTTTTTGTTTTTTCTGTCTTCCCTGGCCATCGGACCTTACTCTTATTCTATGTTAATTAGTATTGTCTTATTCTAGTTCTTACTTTGTCTTTTATTTCTCTTTTCTTCATCATGTAAAGCACTTCGATCTACATTATTTGTATGAAAACGTGCTATATAAATAAATGTTGTTGTTGTTTTGTTGTTAGTGTGGTGCACCTAAAAGCCTGAATCAGACATCGCAGACGGAACCGAATCCATGCTGTCCACATTTAGGTCATAGGTCACTGTTGGTCATGTGACAGTGCGACACCAGACATCATCAATCAGGTCGCTCCCTTTGTTGGGTTAACTTCGCTCCAGTCAGCGCTCCAAAACGTGCTGCAGGGAGTGGTGAGAAATACTGAGTTCTATAAATTGGAGCTTAAAGTGCTGGCTTTTGGCTAAGTGGTTTATTCTTCTCATCATCGATGGAGGGTTTCCAGCTGCACAACAGGGGATCTTTTGAAAGCCAAAGGCCCTTGACATCTCGACAAAGGAGAGGCCCGCAAAGAAATTGCAAATCCGCCTATTGAAAAAAAAAAAAGAGCCCTGCCTGTGTTTGTTACAACAAAGCTTTCCAGCGTTCAAATTAACTTCACAAAGTTTTATCACGAGGTGCTGTTTTATTTAATGAACATAGTTGATGGGTACTGGCAGATGAAGTGCTCAGCATGAAGCCTACAGGAAATGCCAGTGTGTAATGCTGCTGCTGCTGCTGCCGAACGGTTGAAGGCAGCAACTGCTTCATTTTTATGAATATTCAGAAAAAAACAACACATTTTGATGGGCGACTCTGTGCGACAGCAATTACCTGTACAATCTTGCCGTGTTCAGTTGCATCCTCTGTGTTCAGCTGAGTATTCCTGATTCTCCTGCGGTTCAAAGACTTGCTGTTATACTGAATGGCAAAGTATCATCACAGACTCCAGTAATGCATCAGGGAGCCCCATGCTCAACCAAAAATCACCTTCAATGGCCACAAAGCAAGAGCAGTTGACAGGTTCTTGTATCTGGGCAGTGCAGTATACAGGAGCCTTGTCACTGACAACAAAGTGAATGCCAGGATCTCAAAAACAAAGGTGCAGTAGATGGCAACTCCCCCTCGAGTGGAGCGGTGCCCAGGATTCCCACAGAGCATCCTGGGACTTGGAGTTCGGTATCTCAGCCCTGTTGGGTTGCCATGGGTGCCGCCGGAAGGACACGGGGAGTCACACATCTCTTATAGCCCAGAAGTAATAAGAAGTCAATGGGGAGGGAACGCCTGAAGTTCTTCCAGGCTTATCAAAAACGTGAATTCAACGCCTGACCCAGAAGTGCTGGCAGGTCACGTGGATCGAAGAGCAGAAGCACTTCCAGGTCGGGGTATACAGTAATCCCTCACTACTTCGCTGTTCACTTTTCATGGATTCACGACTTTGCGGGTTTTTAAATATAGTAGTAGTATTTCCTAGTCTAAGAACAACAAAACAAGTTTGGTGACTAAGTGCATTGTAACACGGACTGTGATTGGTACATGGGAGGGAGACGACAAATCACAGCTTCCAGCTTTCTAATCGGACCCGTGATTGGTGCTTTGACTGATGCCCAGATCCCACAGCATCTCCCCTTGTCTCTCTGTCGAGGCCATTTCGCTTCAAGCTTTCTCGCCGAGCGGTTTACTTTACACTGTACTGTGTGTGATTTTTTTGTGGTTTCTTTGTGTTGAACTTCGCTTCAATTTTCACCCCCTGTAATGGCTCCCAAACGTGCTCCTTCTTCCAAGGCTGGTGCTGAGCCTAAAAGCGAATGAAGAATGATGACGATTGCTGAGAAGGTAAGCAGTGGCAGCAACTGCCGATCACAATGTTTTTGCAGCTTCGCAAAAAAGAGCCAGTTCCTACTACTACTACAGATACACCTTCGGAAACCGTGGAAGAGGTTCCCCAGGAAATGGCACCACCGTCTGAAGAGACATAAAATACAGTCATTGGCTGCGCAGTAAAAGTCATCATCACCTTCATCGTCATCATTTTTACTGCACAGCATATTCATCACCATCATCACGTCATATATAGGTACGTGTACTTCGTTATACAGTAACTGTAAACCTATCTACCAATTTCATATTGTTTAACACTTGTCCCTGTTATTAATAGAGTAAAGGGTGGGTTGTAAACAGTACAGGGAGGGTTCAAAAACGTCCAAATACACGTTAAATAATTAAATAAATATGGTGTACCTACTTCGCGGAAATTCAGTTATTGCGGCCGGCCTTGGAACCTATCTCCCGCGATAAACAAGGGATTACTGTATATATAAAGGACTGCGGAACACCCAGCAGGCGATCCAGAGTCGGGTGGAGGTGGTCAAAGCTTGCTGGGAGGTGTGGAAGAAAAAGAACACAGAGAGAGAGAGAAGAATATTGTGCTTTGTGTTTATCACTTGTCTGTTTTTTGCGGCTGTGGTGCTGGGTGGGCACTATTTAAGGAAGAAAAGAAATAAAAATATCTTCTTGGTGCTTTTACCCTGTGTCCTGCGAGTCTGTCTGTTGGGTTGAAAGGGTAACAGTGACCCCTAGTGTCCACAATGGCCATAAGTTGAGTTCCCTTTACCTTGGAAGTCGGATGTTGGTGCTGGGAATGACGTCACACCCAAGTTGACCGCACTGTGCTTGCTCTTTTAGAACACAGACAACTACTGAACAATTTGAAAACTACGCCTTATGTGGTATTTTGCATATCCAAACACTGTAGCAACATGTCCACAGATAGAAGTTGGACAGTAATGTGTTTATGACTGATTTAATGAGACACAAATAGGCAGAATTGCTCTCAAACATTGTAATACTACAGCAGTCACTTCCGTTGATGTACAATGCAGCCATCTTCGATTTCGAGGTTGAGGTTTGTGAGGCTCTCCCAACTTTGGAGGTATTTCAGTTGGAACTTCCTGCTTGGAATCTGAAGATTCTGATATCCCAGTTCAAATCGAACAATCAATAGTTCTTCCCATTCTTCTCTATGCCTGTGAACTCTGGGCAGGTTACGAGTGTCATGCAAAGAAACTGAATTATTTCTGCACAACACAAACCGCAGAAGACTTGGTATCAAATGGCAAGATAGAATCACAGACACTGAAGTCCTCACACACTCAGGTCTTCCCAGGATTTACACAATTGTAATGGAGTTCCAGCTCCAATGGACCAGCCCTATATTTTGCTTGCCAGATCATTACCTCCTATATGACAAACTACAACTTGGCATTGGGATCCACACACAGACCACAGGGTAAGCACCCCCGATGCCTCATCAACACTTCTTCCAGAAAAGTACATGACGTGACCTTCATACTTTTGACCCAGATACTGTATATTACTCAGCACACTCCTGGTCTAGCAATAACATAGCAAGAATCTCCTCAAATACACCATAGCAAAAAAAAACAATATGACATTGCTGGAGAAGTTGACTTATTTTCATCATCAATCAAAATGTATCATGCACTGAATAGAGGTGACCATAAGATTTCCTGACCTCTAAAACATCTAAAACTCATCTAAATCATTTTAGAGGTCAAAGAAATGTGAAAAACAATCTGAAACATGAGCTTGATCATGGCAGTTGTAGTAATATTAAGCCAGAAAACAAAAGGGCTATGCCAATATGCACAACATTTCACTACTTCGATTATCTAAAATACAATTATCACCTACTTTAGGATAATTTGCATATGATGGGAAGAAGTTCAAATGTGCGTTGCTGGCACTAACACGTGATCATGTATGCAGTCATTCCAACTTCAACTCGCCGCAGAGTGCCAAACATTAGAACAACAGAAAGATTGTGACGAGAGGTAGTCATTGAGCCCAACAAGACCTGCTCACCACCCATCTACTTGGCAGTTTATTCCATGGGTCTACAGTAGGGTCCTGTGTGAAATCTGCCAAGTTCCCAACTGTGTCCATGAATGGTCCAGAATGTATTTTAAAGTAACAACTGGGATCCACTGTACTAATTCCTTTAACCATTTTAAACACTTCAATCATGTCCTATCTTAATTTCTGTTTGCTTAACCTGGAAAGATTCCGCTCTTTCTATCTCTCCTCATAGCTCATTCCTCTTAAGCTTGTAATCAGCCTAGTTGCTCTCCTATGGACTTTTTCCAGGGCTGTTTTGACTTTTTTGTAATGGGGCATGGTGGGATTTGTGAGATAGGGATAGATGCTTGTGGTGGGGCTGGATGGTGAAGGTACCCAATCCCATATTCAGTTATTTCCACAGCTAATGCTGGCTATTGCTTTAGGAGGGGTGTAAATGTATCAGGGCAGGGCTAGACGTTGCAGACGTGCAGTGCCAGTCTCGGTGGTTTCCACAGCTGATATTACTGTGTTGATACACCTGAATGATACGGGGCTAAATTTCAGAAGCTGCTGCAAGGTATATTTCATCACGTGTGTTGTTCACATATCCTTCTATCTTGGTCATCAACGCTCCAAAACAGATTGTGAAGTAGCTGGCAAAGCCCAAGAAAAACAAAAGGGCCATCCTTATGAATGTGAAAGGTTTGGTGGAGCGCTTTGCCGAATATTATTAGGGTTTGTTTACATGACTATTGTTATTATTAAATAAATTCTGTAAGTTTTTATGTAGTTTACAGTTATTTTAACAAAATTGAGGAGTAACTTTAGTGAACTAGGAATGCTCAGAATTTTTTTCTGTTTAAATCAGTTATGCTTACATGTTTCCTTTATCAAGATTTGCTTTATGAAGAGGTTCTCAGGATGGATTAGTTCCTTCTTAATGGCTACACAACTTTCCTATTACCATTGTGACAGATAGGGGGCGCTATCGCTCCCTTGAACCCTTGTCCAAGACACCAGACACCAGGTAAAAGTCCAAAGAGTTGACTTTTTATTAACACAAAGTGCACAAAGCACCCTCCTCACCATAATACTCATTAAATAAATCACAATTCTCAATAATACACAATCCACCACTCCCAGACACGTTGCCACCCTTCCACCCAGGTCAGCTCGTCGTCTGGGAATTCCCAGAGTCCTTTTATAGTTCCTGACCTGGAAGTGTTTCCCATCCTTCATTCCATGATTACTTATCACTTCCAGGTCAGATACAAAGTCCTTTTCTTCACCCTGGAAGTACATCATTCCTCCTGTCCATGTGACTCGGGCGTACTTCCGGGGTGTAGGGCAAATAGTAGTCCCTGGTTCTCCCTGGAGCGACCCCTGGTGGTCCCGATGTTATCCAGCAGGGCTTTACAGGAAAACTCCATAGTCCATGATGCCCTGCTGGAATTTGGGGCATCTCCAAGTCGCAGGGAGGGCTTCCTCTGGCGGCCTGGGGGTATTGGCCGGGATAAATGGCCGGCCATGGACCACACCATCTACCTCCCTGAATTAGGATCTAATCATTAAGATGTCCGTTCACTCTGAAAGTCACTGCTTTAAGTTGCAGTTACTTGGCTCACACTTTAGTGACTGTTCTACAACTCACACACAAAATCAAATTCTACGTTAGTAAGAACTTTTTTGATTGAATATAAAACAGTGGGAGAGCCCACATTTCCTTTTATTTACAATAAATATACATTTAATACTTTAAATGTTCTACTTGGGTAGATCATGGGCAAATTTTAGATTTACTTGAGAGACTTTACCGTGGGGTATCTCTACTTATATTCAGCTATGACTTTTGAGTACTTTTTGGTACTCTCCAGGATTTGGTTGTTGCCAGTATAACTCCTGGGTACTGAAAAAAAAATAATTAATTGTAGCAGACTGTAGCACTTTATGGGTTTGGCTGAAGCTGTACATAACAACCTGAGCCAGATCATTAGAAACACTGAATAGTTAGGATTCTGAATAGGAAATGACTTTTGATAAAGGCTGAAAAGTCCAATCCTTGTGTCACAAGGGTGAATGGGGACAGGAATGGGCATTTAGTGGTGACATCTTCACATTGGCTTTCTTCTCCCTCTGTTTCCTTTGCTGATTCTGCCCCCTCCAAAAAAAAACAAAAAAAAAATTTCATTTGAAAATTATTACCCAATGTTTAATTTCATGGACTTGCAGATGACTGATGTTTTTGCTGAAGCTAGACTGTAAAATAGTGGCCTTTGCGCTTTAAAACCTCCTTTTATGGTACAGCCTGGGTTTCATCCCTGGCTCAAGTATCTTTTTATATATTCCTTTTTGGTCTTTTAAATATTATTTCGTAAATTCTATTTATGTTTATTTTGATTATCTCTATATTTATAAAATATATATTGTGCCCGGACACAGACAGGCGGACATGTTGTTACTCAACCACCACACGTTTATTTACAAAACTATTTACACAAATATTGGTCACACAGACCCAGTCCCGTGCACAAACCCCAACAATCACTCAGGCCTGGCCACAAATGCCTTCTTCGGGCCACCTCCACACCTCCTCTGTGCTTCGTCCTGCCTCCTCCCGACTCCAGCCTTGAATGAATGGAGATGGCCCCTTTTATCCTGTACCCGGATGAACACCAGGTGTTCCCGGCATTCCTCGCTTGGCCACGCCCCAGCATGGCGGAAGTGGCGGCTGCCCTCCCGGCAGCTCTCCGGGTGTCTCCCAAAGTCTTCCCCCCAGCACTTCCTGGTGTGGCGGAAGTGCTGGGGCAACAGGTCCCAAGGCATTGGGCGCTCCTGGCGGTGACCACGGGCCCCTACAGGGTAGGGCTTCCATGCCCTCAACCCGTGGCCCCCAGAACAACCAGGAAGGCGGCCCCCACGTGATCCAGGGTGGGCTTTGACCCTCTTCTGGTCCCTCATGGCGTCCCGGCCGGGTCGTTGCCCCTGGCATCCCTGACAATATATATATATATATATTTGAATTCTTATGATTGGCAGCCTCTCTCATGACCTCTGGGTAGACCTGGCTGTGCATTTAGAGTTGCATCATATTGCATGAGTGGTGTGTTACCATTTTGTCTTGGAACCAATCAACATTTTATCGTTAAACTGGTTGTGGTTTGATGCACAAAAGGGGTCTTAGGTAAATTTGCAAACCTCCTGTGTATCGGTTTCATTCTGCTTTTGTGTGACCCCCTACTCTAGAGGCACTCACAAGGCAACTGCCTGCATTTCCTATTCTCTGACCACAGCACAGGTCATCAGCCATGACTTTAACAATACTGTAACTGTCTTTTCTCGCTGCATTAGGTGAAATGCTTATATGTATCCATTTCCTCCTTCAGTTACAGCTACTTACAAAAATCCCCATTTCTTTAAATAGCTTGTGTTAAAATTGGCAGAGAGGCTGTGTGTTATAAGGCTACAGTGACTGGCCTTCCCGTTTAGGATGCCATTCCTTTATATCTGATATCTTAGAAGGAAGAAAAAATGACTTGCCAATGCGGTCCTCTGTAATGTGTGGCTGCTTATCCCAGAGGTCTTGCACTTTTCTTTAATATAAATGGGGGCTGAAGTGACCCACCAGCTCTATCGGTCACTGCTATATGCTAAAAGCTTTGAGGATGTTAACATGGAAGTCTGCCTCCAAGAAGGCGGCTGTTCAGTTGCCATGTTCTTGGTACATTTAATTTTCTTGGGGGTCAGTGGGTCAGGAATGGAATGCAGTGTTCTGCTGTGAATGTGGCTCTGAAGGAGCAGCGTGATGTTTAAAGGTTAATCTGAGCCATTATTAGAGGGCTCTGTTTAAGGAAGTAACTTTTTGCTCAGTAAGACGCAAACTCATCCGAAAAGTATTATTTATTTTTTCCCCCTTTGGCAAGTTTAAAGCCGGGAGGAGATGAAGTTGGATGACTGACAGAAATGAAGTGCTGAGTTGCAGTGGCTTTCTGCCAAAATGATGTGTTTATTAGCACAGGCATTTCTGTTGTTGAGAGGCAACGTTTACATGAGGAGCAAGAAGCCAGTGGGTGGACGTCTCGTGAAGCTCAGAAGACCTGAGGTCAGAGACCTCCAGTAAGTGACCAGAGTCAGCAAAGGTGGAAAGGATGTGTCCTTCTGTGGCTCAGAATGCTACCACAAGGGGGCACTAGTCAATGAAATGTTAGGGACATCCCAGGAGGACAAGGCTCCTCTTCTAGGATCTCTACATTTTATAGTACTTTTTCTGTACTTTTTCATGACTGTTTCATTTTATGAACTGTAGGGAGTGCTTTCCTGACCCAGAAAAAGGTCAAATAGCCCAGTAAGTTAAAACTTAATGATTTTATTAAGACACCAGTAACGGCCTACTGCATGATAACGTGCAGTGAATACACTTGACTTGAGGAGTCCTAGTTTTCCTTTCTTTCTCTGCCTCTGTTTAGCATTCGTTTGCTCAGAGGTTGATGCGCTTACTAATTCCTGAGCCGCTCTTCTTCTCTCCACCATAGCGGCCCACTGCTTCTCTTCATTCGTCTGCATCTTTTTGCATTAAAACTGGTTAAGTTAGTTTTTGTGTTGCAATTAGTTAGTACGTTTTCTTTAATTTTTCACTTAAGCTGGCACTTAAGTCTTCAATCTGCCTCAAGAATGATTAGTGAAGGCGGTAGGGAATGAGAACGGCGCCCATACGCATGTGCCGCACGGCTACCCTGCTGCTCGCTGCAGAGAGTTGATTCTACAATAAAATAAAAATAAAAAGAGTAATAAAAATCATCACCCTGATGTCACTTAGTATATGTGTACCAAATTTCAAGTCAATGGGTGAAACGGTTTGCGAGCTACAGGCGATTTAAAATCCCTGACAGACAAATGAACAGCCACGGTAACGTATAATATAAGAAGATAAATGCCTGTCAAGTAGAGAATAACCATGGCACAGTCTCAAGAACACAATTTTGTAGCCTTCCCTGGGACTCCTCTCTAACTCTTCCCCTGAATAGATCAGTGGGCCACTTCACTCCCACCTCAGGACTCACTGTTCTGGCCTGTCAAAGCTTGAACCACCGCCTGTCACTTGACTACATGTCCGCTCTTTTGCCATCTCTACACTCAAGTGCTGTCTATTTTAAAGGCCTTGAGTCAGGAGAACTATATGATGGTGGCCACTAGACTAGAGCGCCCTCCGGTGGCCTCCAAGACCCTTTCACGCCCTGGCTAATAAAGGACTGTTGACCCTGTGGACTGTCTGTAGGCCTCTCCAACATTATAGGGGGTACTTTTAGCTTAATATTAGTAATGAGGCAGCAGTTCTAGAGAAATCATGAAACTATACCATTAAGAGGCCAGTTATTCTGTACCATTAAGCCATAAAGTATGGTAATTATTTCAAATATGAAAACGTTTTCCCTTACTATATTTTCACCTCATTTGTAACTTTGTAGCTGTGCCGCCGAGGTAACAACACTTCCCATCAGGCAGCAGGAGTGCTGCCTAATGAGTGGATTCAGTGATGCCAGGTCCGCAGTTTTCCCACCCAATTTAGATTATTTAGATTGGTATCCGTAGGGACACATGAGTTTTTGCGGGTTGTGTTTTTTTGGGCTGCTTTTAAAAGTAAAAATAACATTGCTATGGTTGTACTAATCTCAGTTCTCATAATGTTATTATACATGTCAGGTCTGAAGTTGCAAAAGAAAAAAAAATAGTTGCTGACCTGGCTTAAGTTTATTGTTTATTGATTTAATTGTTTTGTTCAGTATATCATGTTATGAATTCTGTTGTTAGTTTTATTTTGTCTTTGTTGTTTTATGCTCTGTTAGGATTTTCAGTTACTCTCTGTTTTTTAGTTATTGTTTTCCATTTGTGTATTAAATTGCAAGATGTTTGCGGTCTGTGTTGTCTGCCCTGACTCCTCTGTGTCGAGCCACCTGATTATGCAGATGGTTTAGTGGGCCCGGCCAGCTTTTAAGCGGATGCTCCCTTCAATCTGGAGCTTTGGCGTTTTGTTCTTGTTAGCTCATTTTTGTGCTTTCTCTGTGGATTTTCTGGCTTCAGACCACTGTTTCGTCTTCAGGTACAGTTCATTTGGGATTTTGGACTGGATTTGTTTGCTTTAAAGTGTTTGCCCTTTGGGTAAAACCTTTTTTTCTGCTGTTTTGAATTCTTTAATATATTCCGTGCTTTTGTTGTCTTATTGAGTTATGTTCTAGCCAGATTGTCTTCCCTGACTTAAAGGATATGTTTGGTATTTTTCAAGTCAAAGTTTTTTCTCCACAATCATGGCATGCATACATTTGCTATGCAAAATTGTGTTTTATAGTTAAGTGCTTTCTATAAATTAAAAAAAAAAACACCTTCGCCACTCTGGCGCTTTATAATGAAGGGAATAAGGCACAGAGGAAAAGCGTAAAAACTTACTAAATACATCCATTTTTCAAGCCTAGACAGCTGTCAAGTATTGATTCCTGGTGCTATTTTTCTCATGGTAAGCATACATTTTCCATTCGCGTGTGCAAATTCTAATGTAAATACAGAAGAAAATCAAAACAAAACCAACAACATGGCACAAACAAGTTTACTGTGATATGGTCTGTCGGGAGGAAATCACCCTCTGGGGGTGAAAGGTTGCTGCTCAGGAAGACTAAATGCTGAGCTATCACGCATGGCTGGTCTTTTTTTAAAATGTCAGAATCTCAATAATTTGTCATTTTTTGTTCAAAATGACACGTATAAACTGTTTTACTATGTGTTTGTAAGACCCTGACCAATATTCGATAACCATTTCGGCTTGAAAAATGGACGTATTTGGTAAGCTTTTATGCTTTTCCTCCATGCCCCAATGTCAAGCATCAGTGCAGGTAGGATATTTATTTCAAATTTATAGAAAGCAATTAACTTTATAACACAATTTTTCATGGCAGATGCATATAGCGCATGTTTATAAAGAAATAACTTCAACTTGAAAATTACCAAGCATACTATTTTTAATATATATAAATGATTTAGATAGGAAAATAAGTAACAAGCTGGTTAAGTTTGCAGAGGATACCAAGATAGGTGGATTAGCAGATAATTTGGAATCTGTTATATCATCACAGAAGGACTTGGATAGCATACAGGCTTGGGCAAATTTGTGGCAGATGAAATTTAATGTCAGTAAATGTAAAGTATTACACATAGGAAGTAAAAATATTAGGTTTGAATACACAATGGGCGGTCAGAAAATCGAGAGTACACCTTATGAGAAGGATTTAGGAGTCATAGTGGACTCCAAGCTATCAACTTCCCAACAGTGTTCAGAAGCCATTAAGAAGGCTAACAGAATGTTAGGTTATATAGCACGATCTGTGGAGTACAAGTCCAAGGAGGTTCTGCTCAACGTTTGTGTGCAGTTTGGGTCTCAGGGCTACAAAAAGGACATAGCAGCACTAGAAAAGGTCCAGAGAAGAGCGACTAGGCTGATTCCAGGACTACAGGGGTTGAATTATGAGGAAAGATTAAAAGAGCTGAGCCTTTATAGTTTAAGCAAAAGAAGATTAAGAGGAGACATGACTGAAGTGTTGAAAATTATGAAGGGAATTATTCCAGAGGATCGAGACTGTGACTTTAAAATTAGTTCATCAAGAACACGGGGACACAGTTGGAAACTTGTTATGGGTAAATTTCGCACAAACATTAGGAAGCTTTCCTTACACGAAGAACGATAGACACTTGGAATAAGAGACCAAGTAGTGTGGTAGACAGTAAGACGTTAGGGACTTTCAAAACTCGACTTGATGTTTTCTTGGAGGAAACAAGTGGATAGGACTGGCAAGCTTTGTTGGGCTGAATGGCCTGTTCTCATCTAGAGTGTTCTAATGTTGTAATGTACCCTTTAAATATATGTTCCTTTTAATTCAATATAATTTAATTACAGAAAGTCTACAAACACTTAGATTAAGTCTGTTTTCGGTGTTAGTGTGCAGGCGGGCATATCTGATGTGATGGGCGGCCACGGTCACTAACTGGGAGAGGGCATTGATGAAGCAATATCTCCCCTGGGACTCCATAGGTAGCCCTCCTGGGCAGCTGTGGCACCACGGATTCCCTCAGGGCATGTTGGGAGCTGGAGTTTGGTGAAGCCCTGTTGGGTTCTGTGGGGGCCGCCAGGGGGAGCTGCAGAACCCTATAGGGGACCTCCAGCACACCTGGGAGTGATTCCAGGTAATACTGATGAGCCACCTGGAGCACTCCTGGGACCTGAATAAGAGGAGCCGCCTCGCTTCATTGAATGGCCAGAGTCGGGAGGAAGATAAGGGAGGAGTGGTGACTCTGAGGCTAAGGATCTGTGCCGTTATCCCGAAGGTTGCCAGTTCGAATCCCCTTCACTGCCAAAAGAGGTCCTACTCTTCTGGGCTCTTGAGCAAGGCCCTTAACCTTCAATTGCTCCAGGGGCGCTGTACAATGACCCCAAGGGGTATGTGAAAACTAACAAATTCCTAATACAAGAAATTGTATAAGGCGAAATAAAGAACAAAAGCAACAAAAAAAAGCCTGAGGAGGAGTGGAGGTGGATGGACTGAGGGCAAGAAGGGACTGTGTTGTGGTGTTGGTGTTTTGTGCACTTTAAAAACTGTAAATAAACCCGGGTGTTGTGTTGAACCTGTGTCTTGCCTGTGTGTGCCCGGGTTAGGGTGGCTGTACGCCCCCTGGTGGCTTCACACAGAATATACAGTAATTGAGACTTTGGGGTTTGGCTATTTAAAGATTAGGTCATGCCAGGTTCCACTCCTATCAACAATGCTACATGGATTTCATGTTCACAAACGCTGTATGATGGATAATTGGGAACATGTTGCCTGCTTACACAAATTTTGAATTCTGCCATAACATACAGATGGTGTATAAACAGCATTAACCCATGCTTCCATTTTGCCTTGTGTCAATAGTCCATGGTGTACAGTATGTAATGTTTTCTTAGCAGACATTAGGAGTCGTAATACCTGAAGAATATAATTTGAGTGCCACAGCGCACTGAAGTATTGTTAACTGTGTGTCTGTCCCTTTATGGCCATAGCCTACCCTTTAAATGGATACTTCCATCAGGATAATGCACCGTGTCACAAAATAGGCATTATCTCAAGCTGGTTCCATAAACATGGCAGTGGCATCAGTTTATTCCAATGGCCTGCATATCTCCCATATTTCCACTGAATAGAAGACCTTTGGAATGAGGTGGAAAAAGACATTTATGCATGAATTCTTGGTTTGTAAGTTGTCTTTTAAGGCAGGGGTTTTTATAGCTTCCTCGCCCTTGGAGGACAATTATGTACATTTGTGACATTTAAAGTATTTCTGAACTCGTAAAGCCAATGCTGAGTCCTGTTCATCCTTTTTTTGCAGGCTTTGTATCACAACATTTGGTTTCACTCGCCTTTTAAAAGCATTTTGATATTTAGAAGTCTTAACTCCATTTTCAGGATTGGGCAGGCAGGAAGCCTGCCTTTTGAGTTTTGGTTGTTTTGTGTGGTTTTGGGAGGCCTGCTCCCCTTTTTGTGCTTTGGAGTGACCTCAACACAATACTTCTCTTCCATCTCCAGGCCCTTCTAAAAACAGTTTTCCAGGGCCATTTTCCTTTGTACAGCAGAGCAGTCATGATCATCGCCGGTAGTAGCTCCAGATTTTGCTCAGTATTGTTCCCATGGTAAAATGGCAGCTTGTGATTCTGACCCACCTCTTGCCCTTAATGTTCACTCCAAAATAGAACGTTTGGTCATATAACACAAGCTTTACTGGAAAAAAACAAAATAAAAAACATAGGTAAGATGTCATCGTCTTGCACAATAATGGGAGAACACACGACCCATTTACAAACAAGAGACACCATTGTAAAAACTTTGTCAGCCTTCCCTTATACCACCCAGGTTGTGCCCATTTCATTGGCAGGATGCCAGTCATCCCTGAGAGAAAGCTGTTCAGGAGGTTAAGAGTAGAACCAGCAGACTTTTAATAATAAAGAATGAAGGCCCTTGTATCTTAATGCAGGAAGAGTGGAAAAATCAAAGGGACACGAATCAAATGCAAAAATGGCACTGCCATAGAGAAAGAGTGGTGACACTGTGGGCCTTGTAAGTGAAGCGCCGCATTCATCTGGTGGTTACTTCAAGCCAAAGAAAAGATAAAATGCACGCTGTCATGTCCTTGATCCCGTCCGTTGTAAGCAGCTGATGGAGTGCTGCTGGAGTTATGTGAAGCAGAAACCAAAGGAACGCGTCTGATCTGACGGATTACAAGGGGGCGGCTGTGACCAGCAGATCGGGCGTCTCTTGGGGAGGACTTGAAAGACAAGTCAAAGCTTTTTTTGAAAATTCTCAGTGTCTCCGCTCCCACAGTATGCCTAAGCAGGCAAATTCCATAGCTTAGAAATCCCCTTCCCCTCCCCCACTTTATCCCATCATTTCTGGCATGGTTGCTGAATTCCTGTTAGGTTCAAACAATTCACTGTCACCTGCAAACTTTTCTGATTTATGCTTACTGGTGGACTGCTGTCCCATCCAAAGTGCCTTCCACCTGGATCTGTTGCCCCTTAAATCTTGAAGCAGGTCTAAAAACGGAATTTTACCAAAACCCCGTCTTGCTAGAGGTGCTGGGGATCAATCCATTTCATAAGGATGCAGTGATTTGAGAACCGGACATGTACATTTCTTTGCTTAGCACACCCTTTCACCTAAAGCAACTTACAAAGCTGGCCAATATGATGGAGTACACATCAGTCTGAGGGATGGTTTGAGGCAAACGTTACAAGACAAAGGTACAAAAGTCATCATCACAAGTGAAGATCTCCGAACAAAATACAAGAGACTTACAATTCCTGGATTACAAACCGCTCAGCTAATATCAGTTAGACAAAAAGTCACCAAATAAGAGGGTCATCAAACACATTGAGGGACTCAGAGGTTCGAATAGACGTGGACAGCTCATTCCATCAGCTAGGAGGTACACACGAAAAGAGTCAGGACTGAGATCTGAGACCACGCAGAGGAGGGAACACCAGATACTTACCACTCATTACTAGCCCAGAGTGGGTCAGAAGGATTATGGGAACTCACAAGGCGCTGAACCCTTGGCTAATCTGCAGGCAAGTATCAATGTTTTGAACTTAATAATAATAATAATAATAATACATTTTATTTATATAGCGCCTTTCCCATGCTCAAGGCACTTACAGAATATAAGAAAGAACGGCAGGGTATACAGTATATAGCATTGTACAAACCAAATAAATAAATAAAGAAGATTAAGATAGTAAATTCAGAGAAAAGCCTAACAGACAACAGAATTGATGGTCTCGCACACACATACAGGTTACATGAGCAAGTTGACAGAGAGGTAAACTGAGAGAAGGGGAATGGAGTCAAGTTGAGCTAACAGCCTTTCTGAACAGATGAGTTTTGAATTATTTTTTAAAAGAATTCACAGAGTCAGCTGACCTGATTCATTTCGGTAGGTCATTCCAGAGTCTGGGTGCTATACAGCTGAAGGCCCTGTCATCCATGGAGTGTAGATTAGTGTGGGGCACAACAAGATTGCCAGAATCAGAGGACCTTAGTGAGCGGGCAGGCACATAGTGATGTAGTTTGGTGTGAGGTTATTTAAGGCTTTATAGGTTATTAGTAGAATTTTACATTTGATTTTGTCAGACACAAGGAGCCAGTGAAGACGGAGCAGGATGGGTGTGATGTGCTCGCTGCTGCTGGTTCGAGTGAGGACTCTTGCAGCCGAGTTTTGAATAAGCTGGAGCTGTGATATAAGATTAGAAGGGGCACCTGCCAGCAGCGAGTTACAATAATCAAGGCGGGATGTGATAAAAGCAGGGACACGTTTCTCAGCATTAGAAAAGGAGAGGAAGGAGCGAACATGGGATATGTTACGGAGGTGAAAGTAAGAAAGTTTAATGATGTGATTTATGTGGGTGGAATAAGAAAGGGAGGAATCAAAAATGACACCAAGATTCTTTGCAGTAGAAGGTAGTAGTGGCAGGTCTGATGAGATCACTGCCAAGATGGACTGGGAAGGAGCTCATTTTATTAAGTTGCAATTCAGTCCCAATTTGCAGGAGTTCAGTTTTGTTGCAATTTAATTTTAAAGAGTTCTGCTCCATCCAGGTTTTAATTTCACTGAAGTTGTTAGCTGAGAAAACTCTGATGAAGTTCCACTTTTAACATTAAAGTAGAGTTGAGTGTCATCTGCATAAAAATGATAGCCCAGTCCATAGCTACGAATAATATGGCCAAGGGGAAGCATATAAATACAGATGAGAAGAGGGCCAAGGACAGAGCTCTGAGGAACTCCTTGTGTGACTGGTGCCAAGCTGGATCTACTGTTGCCAAGACTAACAAACTCTTGCCTATCAGTCAGATAGGACTTGAACCACTGGAGGGCAGTGCCAGAGATACCCAGCATGATCTCCATTCTGAAAACTAGAATGTCATGTCTGACAGTGTCAAATGCTGCACTGAGGAAAAAACAGAATTAATATGCTGGTTTGTCCAGAGTCTGCTGCCATAAGCAGATCATTGGTTACCCGTAGCAGAGCAGTTTCACAGCTGTGCTACACCCTGAAACCAGACTGAAAGGGTTCCATCAAATTATTAGTGGTTAATAAATATGAAAACTTAATACATGCTGCTACAGACAGCCATGATAGCGATCTGAAAAGAGGAGTGACGTTCCCGCCTTGATTGGACCTGAAGTATTGCTGCATTTCAAATCATCTGCAGTTGCCTGGTGACACATGCCAGTCCTCCTGCCAGCAGAGAGTTGTAGTAATCCAGATGTGACAAGACCAAAACCTGCACCTCACACCACAAGGCGGCATATTCAGTGTGTGCTCTAAAATGAGTCGCCTATAAAACATTCAAGGACATTCAAAGTAGAGATATAAGACAATGAATTGTGTAACATGTAGAACTGAATTACAATAAGGACGTTGATGGGTTTCTTTATGGAAGTGGATAGCATGTCAAGTCTGTCCTGGGCTCATTCTGATGGTTGTGTGGCTAACGCCTTTTTAGTGTTTCAGAAAGCAGGTCTTTGACTCTTCGTGGCACACTTTAGACATACAGAAAAACTTTGTTCAGAGTCTTAGGTTCAGATCTTGGTTTGGGCACTTCCTGTGTGGCTCTTGTGTGTTCTTGATGTGTCTGTGTGGATTTTCATCCCACATCCCATGTGCATCAGTCCTTGTGACTCTAAACAATCCCTATATGATGTACCGTGCAACGTGCTAGTGTTCTTCCCAGGGTAGGTTCCTGTCTTGATCCCCTCAGCACTAATTGTGCAAAGATCATATAATCGGAAAGGCCACAAACACTCCTGACAGGCTGTATAATGGCCACTTCAATGGCCGTGCATTTAGAGGATCTCACTAGGCTCTTATGCTGTTTACCACTCTCCTGATTAAAAGGTGTAGAGTGAAGTCTGCCCACCTCTCTGTGCCAGTTTCTGTTGAGTGTTCTGTGCTTTTCATATATCCTTTGCAGCATCACCACATATTATGCTTGATTATCTTTCTTCATTTTTTTCATTGTGAGAATTGTCCACTGTGTTGTGAGCTTCTGCTAGAGTCAGTCAAGTGCTCTGATAACGTGTGCGAGTGTGCTGATAGCCTGCTTTCCCATCCAGCGTGCCTTCTGACAACATCAGCTACCTCTTAAATTATGAAGCAGGTTCATTAAATGGATTTGTACGGGAATCCCATCTTGTAAGAACTGCAAAGCTTCATTGCGTCAATTGATTGTCTTACAGTTCAGTCAAGAGAGCAGTGCAGAGGCCAGGCCAGACGTAAAGAGAGTATTGTTTTACTTCTTCAGCCTTTATCACTGGATGTCATCAGCTTGACCAATAGAGTGGTTCTTGTCTGACCCCGTCCTTGACCACATCCTCATGTCAGCCATAGATAGGTTTGTCTCATTGGCAGGCGCTTGCTCGTCAGTCATCTTCATTCAGTCTTGACTATTTCTCTACTTTGGTATTGTTTTTGCCCTTCTCCTCCTCAACATCTCCTTTCTCTTTTTTTCTTGTTTCTCTCTTAGTTGGTCCTTACAGACCTTTTGGCTTTTGACTTCATCTACAGTACCTTCTTCTACTACATGATATTCTAAATCTACATTTCAAGAATGCCTCATGTGATCTGTGTGCTTTCATGCTGGCACCAGACCCCTAGGCTGAGTTAAGTCTGGATGCCCACCAGTAGTGCAGTTCAATTCAGTTTGTTTTTGTGTGGCACTCTTCACTGGGTGCAGCCTCAGAATGCTGTAACAAGTTCACAAATAAAATGCAATTACAGATTTACAAATTGCATAATGCATACATATAAACATACAGATTTGTTTAAACAGAGCAGTAAACAAAGTAGTTTGAAACTGATTAACATAAATGGAACCCAGAGATAATAAACCTCTGGAGGGTCCACAGTCAGTTATAACAGCCAAAGTGGAGTCCTGGAGATGTTGGCCAACTGGCTGTTCACCGACTCCTAGGCATTCAGCAGTAGAGTCAATGCTGGGAATCTTAGTAATAGATGGTTCAAAGGCTCCCAGCATCTCAGGTGTCTTTTCATGGTCAGGACAACAGCTTGGCAGTAGGGCATTGGCAGCAAGTGCCGAAGCAGAACATAGACATTACAGAAAGCACACTAACCAGTTGTATTACTGCCTGATGTGGGAACTGTAATGTCTCTGATCCCAAGACCACACAACGGATAGCACTCACGGGGGAGATCATCATTGGGACTTTTCTCAGATCCATCCTGGAAACGTTTATGAAGCACTGCATCTGTAAAGACTGCAGCATTGTGAGGGATCAATGGCACACCCACCTTACAATCTCTTTTCCATGCTTCTGTCTGGTAGAAGGTATCAGAGTCGGTGGACCAGCACAGCCAGACTGAACAACAGCTTCTTCCCACAAGTAATCAGGCTTCTAAACACAATGTCACCCTCTGTCTGTTTGTACCCTCAGCTTATCTATTTACTGTTTTGTTCTGCATTTCTTTGTATTCCTTGCCCATTGTACATCTCCTATCATCACTGATGGCTGTTTCAATATGATGTCAATTTGTACAGATGTTGCTCATCCCTCTGTATTGTTATATTGTCATATTTATTGTCTAAATATTACACAGTGGCCTTGGGAAACATTCTTTTCACTACTGTATAATGTGCCAAGGTATGCGTATAGATAGTTTGACAATAACTTGAAGAAAGAGGATTTTTTTATTTGTATGTTTATTTTGACGTATGTGTGCCTGGGGATAATCTTCATGACTCTGAAGAGGAAAGCTGCTCCACCCCAGAACGAGAAGGTAGGGTGCTGATAGTAACAGTATCTTCTCTTTTCCCCACAGCACCCAAAAGCCACTCAATGATGCCTAGCCTCGCCCACGGTGCTTTGAGAAGGCTCTGTCCCTTCCAGTACCAACTCCATTAAATCGAGCTGCCCCTGAAAGGTGTCTGACCTTTGGGTTGAGAAGGACAGAGCTCTAATGCACCCTTATTCTTATAGATCAATGACTGAAGCCATTTTGTTTTGTTTAGAACATAAGAAATTTGACAAATGAGAGGAGACCATTCCATCCATCAAGCCTGTTTGTTTAGCTAATACCCAAGCTATCCCAGTATCTCATCGATGCGAAGGCTGTTGAGGTTTCTGCTTCAACTCCATATCTCGGTAGTCTGTTCACAGATTCCCACAACTCTTTGCATAAAGAAGTATCTTAAATATTCTTCCCCTTAATTCCACTGCTGTGCTAGAGTACCTGTCTCACCAAATTCTTGGGTGTCCACCTGGCAGAGAACCTCACCTGGTCCTGCAACACCAGCTCTTTAGCCAAGAAAGCCCAGCAGCGGCTCTACTTCCTGCATAGGCTGAGAAAAGCCCATCTTCCACCAGCTGTTCTCCAGAGGAACAATAGAGAGCTTCCTGAGCAACTGCATCACTGTCTGGTTTGGAAATTGCACGGTCAGGGATCGAGAAGCCCTACAACTGACAGTGAAGACAGCTGAAAAGATCATCGCTGTCTCTCTTCCTTCCATCATGGACATTTACACCATACGCTGCATCCGCAAAGCCACCAACATTGTGAATGACCCAACACACCCTTCACATTCTCTGTTAACACTCCTGCCATTGGGAAAAAGGTACCAAAGCATTCGGGCCATCACCACCAGAATATGTAAGCAGTCAGATTCCTGAACACTCATGGATCGGCCGACATCTGATATGTGTGTTCTGCTCTGCAATGTTGCACATGTTTGCACATTTGACTCCCATGCACCTTGTTATATATTATGTTTCTTTATGTTATGTGTCATGGATTCTCTGTTGTCCTGTGTTCTATGTAGCACCATGGTCCTGGAAGAACGTTGTTTCTTTTCACTGTATGCTGTACTACTGTATATGGATGAAATGACAATAAATACTCTTGAATCATTTTAGAAATTAAAGGTATGGCTTCCCATCCTGTTACCAAATTAAAATGACTAAAACGGTGTGTGCGAGGCGAGGCACAGTCTGCCATTGTAAAATGTAGTTTGTGAGGTGATGCTGAAATCTGGGATCTTATTTGGTCAGTTTTATTATTAAAGATATTCATAAAGTCTGCATTGCTGATGTCCATTGAGGTTTTACATTGAAGTTCAGATTTTTCAGTTAGGAGATTAGCCATAAGGATTAGGCAGGGGTGAAATGATGGTTTATGGCTTACCCAACGAGCACTAGGCACTCTTCTGAGAACCTACTGAGCGTCAGAGCCTAGGAAATTTTAAAAGAGAAAACATATCCACCCATTTTCAGTAACCGCTTAGGCTAATGCAGGGTTATGGAGGCCCAGTAGCTTTAGACATATGGTGCACCAATCCGCTGTAGTGCCCACACATGCACACACTCATACAATGCAACTGGGAGTCCAATCCACCGAACCTACTGGGATTTATGATCTGGAAGGATAAACCTGAGAAACAAATATATCAACACAGTGAGAAGGTCCTAAACTCCAGTTAGACAGGCACTGCCTGGGATTTGAACCCAGGCTTATGGAATTTACCAGCAGTAGACACAGCACCTCCATGCCTCCACAATTTAAATTTAAATAGAATTTGACAAACCGTCTAAATCAGGCAGTGCCTAATCCCACCATCAATCAACTTAGAAATTCTTGCTGTTTATTGTGGCCTTCTTTATATAATCCTGATAATACGGTCACTACAAAAGTGCCCCCTTTTTGTTACAAAGTAAACACTGGTATAAGCACATTGTAATGCAATTAAAAAATGAAACTCAATATTGTCAAACAAATAGGCTTGTGGAGACCAGAACGAGTAAATACGATACCATCTGTACTACATATGGTGAGGCCAAAGACAGGCTAAGGGGAGCAGAGTCTGAATGAGCAGAAAACCGGACATCCCTGTACAAGGAGAGCAAAAGTGCAATTTGTAAGGGAAAGGGAAATCAAAAAGGGAGTCCCGAATCGAGAGGGACAGAGAAAATTTGTGACTGCCAGAGTAAATAAAACAGCAGGCGTCCTGAGCTGCAACACAAATGCTGGCACAAATGACTTCCTCATTCCACATTCCTCTGGTGTTGGGTTCCTCACGTCTTGGCCATTTGACCCGGCCTAACAGAAACAAACTTAACCTGTGGTAACTGACATAAATGGGGGAGTGGGCTGTGTGGTGCTAAGGGGCATGCTGAATGAGAGGTGTTAATGTTACCATTGGGTCAGAGGTGACAAAGTAAGCCATTGAACGGTTGTGCTGAGGTTTGGGGACATGACTTTGTCAAATAAAAAAGATCCTGCCTGTTGTCTGAAATGCTGTTCAATAAGACCTTCTACTTGATTGGGAATAGCAAACAAAACAAAACTAGAATGCACTTTCAGGAATGGAGTGGCGAAGAAGGATGATTTGAAATTGGTGATCCCCTTGTTTGGTAAGAACATCAGTGCTACTGATTTAGGAGATGTGTGCCACCCGGGTTAGTAGTAGTAGTAGCAGTGTCACATGTATAGAAGAGTGTTACGTGTAGCATGTTGTTCAGACATGCAAGTAAAAACTTCATTGTACCCAGTACACTTGGCAATGCTGCAATACCATCACTACTACTGTCACCATGACAGACAGTGGCGTACTGTCCAGGACTGGTCCCTGCCTTGTGTGGGGTGCTGCTGGGATAGGCACCAGCCCTCCAAAGATGACCTAGCTAAGCAGGCAAGAAAACAGATGGATGATAGGCAGGCTCTATATGTAGAATAGACAGACTTCAGTTATTGTTACATAGATAGATAGAGAAAAGGCACTATATGATAGATAGATAGATAGATAGATAGATAGATAGATAGATAGATAGATAGATAGATAGATAGATAGATAGATAGATAGATAGATGGAAAGGCACTATATAATAGGTAGATAGTGTGAAGGATGGCCGGCCATTTATCCCGGCCAATACCCCCAAGCCGCCAATGTGGTTTTTATGCACAGACCTGCTGGATGCCATGGGGACCACAAGAGGGAGCTGCAGGGAGGACTGAGGACTTCTTTGTGCCCTATGACCCGGAAGTTCGTCATAGGAAGAGCAACAGGCTTCTGGGGTGAAGAAAAGAACTTTTACCTGACCCGGAAGTGATTGAGAATCACATGGACTGGGGATTGGGAACACTTCCGGGTCAGGGAATATAAAAGGACTGTGGGAGCTCCCAGACGGCGAGCTAAGCTGGGTGGCAATGCATCTGGGAGCTGGAGGATTGGTTTATAGTGATTATTGTGTGCATGTATGAGTATTGTGGAGGAGAGGGTGTTTTGTACACTGTGGAAGAGTAATAAAGTCGAATTGTGAACGTTTACCTGGTGTCTGGAGTTGTGGACAGGGGTTCAAGGGAACGAGAGTGCCCCCTATCTACCACAGTGGCATAGTCGGCAGGATACTCCACCGTCTATTGCGGAGGACCTGTACAAAAAATTTCTGTGGGTAGTGAACCCCAAGAAGACCACGGAGTCAGGAATCGCCACAGCATCGCCAGAACCCGAAAAACCCGAGTCCAAAATGGGGAAGAAGAAGGGCAAGCAAAGCGACAACGCCAGCGGGAGTGCCCTAGGTGCAATGGCCGACGCTCGGGAGGAGTCAAGGAGCGGCCTTACAAGTCAGGAGAAACCTCCAGGGACCAGCGATTACTCTGAAGTACGTGCCGGAAACGTTATGGATAATCCATTTATAATTACTCACTTTGTTCCGTGCATGTACCTCGGAGATGATCCCCTGGAGGCTCCGCGGGGAAAAGGAAACTGCCCCGAAGACGATGGCATGCTCCTGTCGAAGCTGGAGCACCTACGAGATGTCTTCCGCATGACGGCAGCCGACGAGGGACAAAGCAGCAAACCCGGTGCATTCTGGGAAGGAGGAGGTCCGCGCCCCGATGTTTGCGCCTTCGAGCCCGAAGGAATGGACTCGGACATTCCGATGGGGAAGGGGGAGGCGAGCGAGGCACCGCTCACCCCACGAAAAGGTAAGGAGGGTCGGGAAATGGTTGATCGGGAGGTCAAAAAAATAATAAAAAAGACAGACGGCAGCCTGCTAAAAGAAGCGGCCCGATCCTCAACCTGTGGAGAAAAGAACTCCAAGTCCCAGAAGCCTCCGCGAGACCCGTCAGAGCACGTGCATGAAGCGGGCGTGCTCATTGGCTCCCGGCCGGCAGAGAAGACAGACGAGGAAGTAAGTCTTCTGCTGGTCGAAATAAATAATATTGACTTGCGGGAACTCGAGCGCTTAATTGAGCCCGTAGCAAGTTTTTTACAGGTCCTGACGACCATTGAGAAGATCGTCGGGGAGTTGGGAGCTGCAGCTAAAGCGCTGTTGGAGAAGGTGAGGGAGTACATGCGGCGATTTGGTGGGGAGCCTCACGTATATCATGATATGGTGGTACAGGTATGTGAAACCCATACTGTACATAAAACAAGAGGGACGCAGTGTAATCCGGGCCCGCTTTTAATAAATAGCGGGTGCCAGTACACTACAAGTGAAGCTGGTATGATAACCGAGTGGCCGGCGGAAGGGCTAATCGATCCGGGGCAGCTAGACAGTGCTGACTCCCGGAGCGAGGCAGCCCTAAAGACGCCGCCACCACCGGCAATTTATAAAAGTAAAGGGGTGCAAACAGTAAAGGGTCTCTCTTTACTTAATAGAGAGACTCAAACTGTAGACAAGCCCCAGATTAAGCAGGAGATCCCGAAAATAAAACGGGGGTCTCCTGACAAGAAAGAAAGAGAGAGCACCGTTAGAGGGGGCAGAGGTTTCTCTCCAAGCAAGAGAAGGGGCGGACCTAACATTTCCTAATTGTTTTCAGTCCCGCAGGGGGAGAATGCCAGGAGGACTGAGGCAGTGCTACGGGTGCCGAAGGTTGGGCCACATTTGGCGATACTGTCCTTGGAGAGAGGGGGACAAGATGTCGGTTTGGACTAATATTCCCCCTAGGTTCTCCAGGGACCACGATATTCGAATTAATCATGGCTCAACCAGGACATCCTCTTGGAGGAAGACTTCCCTCTCGGGGCAGGCCGCTCCGAATAATAATTCGTCACTGGGAAGGGAATACTGTGAAGGATGGCCGGCCGTTTATCCCGGCCAATACCCCCAAGCCGCCAGGTGGAGCCCTCCTTGTAGCATAGAGGTTCCCAGAAGACCATCAGGGCATCATGGACAATGTGGTTTTTATGCACAGCCCTGCTGGATGCCATGGGGACCACAAGAGGGAGCTGCAGGGAGGACCAAGGACGACTTCGTGCCCTATGACCCGGAAGTTCATCATAGGAAGAGCGACGGGCTTCCGGGGTGAAGAAAAGAACTTTTACCTGACCCAAAAGTGATTGAGAATCACATGGACTGGGGATTGGGAACACTTCCGGGTCAGGGAATATAAAAGGACTATGAGAGCTCCCAGACGGCGAGCTGAGCTGGGTGGAAGGGTGGCAACGCATCTGGGAGCTGGAGGATTGGTTTATAGTGATTATTGTGTGTATGTATGAGTATTGTGGAGGAAAGGGTGTTTTGTACACTGTGGAAGAGTAATAAAGTCGAATTGTGGACTTTTACCAGGTGTCTGGAATTGTGGACAGGGGTTCAAGGGAGCGAGAGCGCCCCCTATCTACCACAATAGATAGATTGGAAAGGCACTATATAATAGATAGATAGATAGATAGATTGGAAAGGCAGTATATAATAGATAGATAAATTGGAAAGGCACTATATAATAGATAGATTGGAAAGGCAGTATATAATTGATAGATAGATTGGAAAGGCACTATATAATTGATGCCCCAGGAGCAATTCATACTTGTGATGCATTAAGGGACATGTCTGTAAGATCTAGTGCAGTGGCTCTCAGCCTTTATTCCTCCAAGGCCCCCCACGTACATAAGAATAGGTGAGGACCCTCCTACATGGTATTTCCTGTCCTGTACTTTTGCTTCTCTCTTGACAAAGGTGTTTGTCTTTGAACTTGTATCTGTTGCCAAAAGCATGTTTTCTGCTAGTGTTAATATACAATGTATGTATTCTTTAAAGCATAATACAAAATTAATGCGTCATAAAATCTGCCTATAGGTTCATGTATGTGCCTGTAACGTACAATGAGTAGGCATTTTATTGGGATAAATAAAAATTACAGAATTTGTCACAGTAGATATTTTTATTAACAATAAAAGCTGCTCACTACTCACTTGGCTTCAGTATTACATGTTTAACTTAAGCATAAAATGTTCAGCATTTTTAAAAATAAAAAATCTAAAGTAATTTTTAAAATGTAGAATTAGTCCCATTTATTTTTTTTTATATCATGTAATCACAGGAGGTATCTTTGATTCTGCACTGGAGTGTTTCCATTCATCAGCGATAGTCACATTTAACACAATTGCAACTGCAAACACAGTATTTTTTTTCTCCACATACAAAAATCAAGTCAGCAGAAAAGAAGGAAAGCATCGTGCAGGACTGTGGCTGCAGTCGGGTAAGCCACTGGAGAGCGGTCAGCCCCAACAAGTGAGTGCAGTGGCAGCAGCAGAGTGTGTGAAGGTGAGCCACCGTCTCCTTCGTGAGGCTGTCACATCTTCACCATATTGCTAAACCGCTAAAGTTTTTAAGGCTGCGTGCCACCTTCATTTCACTTTTTCTTGTTGGGCCGTTATGAGCAGCTCATTTCCATTGTAACTACTGTTAGTAGCTGCTGTGTGCTGTGTTTCCAGCATTACGCAGCATGGCCTGGTGTTTGCGGTGTTAGACTGTCAACCACACGGCTGCGGGTTCAATCTCTGTGTCACTGCATGAGTCACTTTGCCTGTGTGTGCACCAGCTTTACTTTTATGATAACTGATGTTCTTTGTTTAGAGGTCTTTTATGTAGTAATAGAAGTACACAACACAATTCAGCGGTGTCCATCTTTGGTCATCTACTGCTGACACAATAGACGAGAGGAAACAGATTCCTCTCACTCCTGAAAATTTACAACCAGGCACTGCTGCCGGCCGCTTTCTCAAATGAACCTGTGAGAATTCATCACGTCTTTGAAGTGAAGCATGGCGACACGAGGTAGGCGGCTTAAAGGCCAGAAAAGGGTCTAAAAAGCTTAGAGGGCACCCTAAGGTCACAGCAAGGGGGCCACGGAAGATTAATCCTTCTCATCTGACCATTGAACATGACAAGACTGCAGAAATTTACTGGGGGGCCGTAAAATGAATTGATTGTACTAATAATCATTAGAGCTCTGGAAGGAAGGCAGAAAGTGAAAGACGCTGCCCACCATACAAAGGACAATGAACCCCACACAGCTCCTCCACTTTCATTTGGAGAGCACAAGCCTGCCTCACATTCATTCATACAAGACGCTCGACTCCAGGCTGCTTTTCTGTCGATCTCAGAATATCAAATGGGGCTTTTATTTAGTGAAATGTGGGAAAAGTCGAGGGTCGAGAGATATTAAAGCCTTCTGTCGACAAGATTCACACAATCAACCATGGCTGTTCTCAAGTTGGACATTTTATTACCATTGGACCTGTGCTAGTGTGTATGTGTGTGAGTGGGCCGTGTGATGGACCAGCGTCCCATCCAGGGTTATTTCTAGCCTTGCGCCTGATGCTGCCCCAACAGGCCCCTGCCCCAGGCAACCATGACATAAATTAAGTGGGCCTGAGAAGGTCATTTTACGTTATTTTTGGTAGCAAATCTGTAAGCTTCTTAACTTCAAATAACTTTTTAAACAGGGATTGAATAAAAAAAAAAGGAATTCAAATAAAATAATGTAATTAAAAAAATGTAAGAAACTGGATGATGTGGTGATTAGTCCTGCTACGACACTGATCTGGAGTCCTGGGTTTGCATTTGTGTGGAGTTTGTATGTTCTTCCTGTGGTATCCCCCCACATCTTCAGACACGAACAAGATAATTAGGCAACATCAGTCCAAACTGAATCTTCATGTGTCTGGGAGAGTACGCCCTATGGTGGGCTTTGGGCTGTTTATTCACCTTAGTAAAATGATGTCTCTGCATGTCTGTCCAGTTGCTGTCATTCCAACATATGGCACATCCCAAACATTTGTAGTAATAAAATGCATTTGCATTTGTCTTTCCAACGGATGGCATATCACAACCATTAACACTGCTTTTATGACCCCCTCATACCAAATGGCATATAATAGAGACATATGCATTGCATTTGTCATTCCAATAAATGGCACAGACAAACATTTGTGTTGTGTTGTTTGTGATGCACCATCTGTTGGAATGACAAATACAATACACTTTATTAAAACCTGTAATATAAAATATATCCTAATAGATGGTGCACTACAAACATTAATGCTGATGTCTACATTGAATACTTAAATTTCAACCATCTTAGACAGTTTCAATAATAAAATGCTGACTCGAGAAGCTTCCTCTTGCTGACTAAGCACTGCTGCTGTTGTTGTTTCCTGTTGTTCTCTGCTGATGCAAGAGCCAGAGCTGTTACAATGCACACAGCCTTAAAAAGACATCCTATATACTGTACATATTAAGTAGATGAATAGAAAAGACAGGCGCTATATGATAGATAGATAGATAGATAGATAGATAGATAGATAGATAGATAGATAGATAGATAGATAGATAGATAGAAAGGCACTCTATAATAGATAGATAGATAGATAGATAGATAGATAGATAGATAGATAGATAGTGTCGTGGATGCCAGGGGTGACGACCCGGCTGGGTTGCCTTGGAGGACCGGAAGTGGGCGTGTGCCCATCTGGGATCACGTGGGGGCTGCCTTCCTGGTTGCTTTGGGGGCCACGGGTTCAGGGCATGGAAGCCCCACCCTGTAGGAGACCCTTGGTCACCACCAGGAGGTGCCCCAATGCCTTGGGGACTTGTGACCTCAGCGCTTCCGCCACACCAGGAAGTGCTGGGGGGAAGATTTAGAAGGGCACCCGGAGAGCTGCCGAGAGAACAGCCGGCACTTCTGCCACGCTGGGGCGTGGCCAACGAGGGAATGCTGGGAACCACCTGGGGCTCATCCGGGAGCATATAAAAGGGGCTGTCTCCCTTCATTCAGGGCTAGAGTCGGGTGGAAGGAGGACAAGGCACGAGAAAGGTGTGGAGGCGGCCCGAGAAGAAGGCATTTGTGGCCAGGACTGAGTGTTGGGGTGTTTTGTGCACATTGGACAGGGTCTTAGTGACCATAAGCATTGTATATATTTGTAAATAAACACGTGTGGTGGTTGAAGAACAACATGTCCGCCTGTCTGTGTCCAGGTCGAGTCCACAATAATGTCATGCGCACACACTTGGGAGACAGCTCAAGTGGTACTAATGGTGGTATCTTTCCCACAGACCCAGCGGTTGGCACTGTTGCGCTGTTGTCTGGTACGTTTTTCTCTTTGTCCCTCTGCAGAACAGATGATTCACAGCCTCTCCACCGCTGATGTCACTTCCAGTGTTCACCCTCCTGGATCCTCCTCTTCCTGCCTAGATGCCATTTGATCTCAGACCCCACCGTTGCTGTCAGTTCTTTTTCTGGACTTGTGTGTGTAAAGACGTTGCTTTGTCTTTGTGAAAAGACTATTTATTTTCTGTATTTGCTTTACATTATAGGAGGTCATGGACATGCTGACAACTGCCTGACTGGGATAATGGGAGACTTGAGATTTCTCCCCCTCTTGACCCTTCTCCTGCCTCTATAGCCAATGACAATCCCTTCATTCAGTCTTTGTTTAAATATAGTTTTAATATAGTATAGTACAGTACTTCTCAAAGCACACATAACGGACTGTTGTCCTATCTACAGTTGATTTCTAGCCTGTTTCCACCATCTTCCCTCAGTCTAGATACTAATTGGTGGGTTACATGTTGTATGGATCGTGGATTCATGGACAAAAATAGTGTACATGTTTACACCTGCTAAGTCAGCAACAAAGCCTTAAGATCTTGAATTGAGTTAGGGGGACAGAAGACAAGGCCCATGAGTCATGGGTGATGACTACATCAAGTGCAGCAGGTGGATCAAACCTCATCTTCCATTCATGTTCTGACTCGACATTTTTCTAGTACAGCATCAGGCGGAAGGCAGTGATAAACGCAGGATGGGACAACAGACCATCATAGGATACCCTTGTTTGGGCCTCGGTTGAGTTGAAGTCATGTCAGAGAAAACCCATGATAGAGAACAACTCCAAATGGATAGCATGCAGGGATCAAACGCATGTCCTTTATGTGCTAATCACTATGCCATAGGGCCACCCAAAACAAGATTCTGTACTGGCAAATTGTCAAGAACTTGACTGCTCTAATTTAGAGTGTTGTGTCTTTCCATTGATTTATTATTTTAGGGAGGTTAGCACTGCACCTCCTAATTAAAATGTAATATTAACCCATAAGTAAATAAATGAAAACACATGAGCTCAGGAATTTAAGAAGATGGCATAATTAACTAATAACACAGCTAATAATGAGCTCCCCCACCTGGCACGATGGCTGCCAGCCAGGTTTATTCTCTTGGGATCACATTAGCTCATACATTCATGTGTTTTCTGATCTCTTGAAAAATCACAGGCCACAAGAGTTGGCACTGAGAGCATGAAGTGCGAGGCAGACCCCAGCACCTTGGTGGGTTACCACATCCACTTACACCAGGGCTTCTCAGTAATGTCAGGTAACCTGATGTGCATGTGAAAGGAAACAGGAAAACCCAGAGAATTCTGTTATGGACCACATGGACCAGGAAATGACCCCAGCCAGGACCACAGAGGTGAGAGGCTATGCAGTTAGTGGCTATGCCACCATGCCACCCAGAGGGAATATGCATCCTTCTGCTGCTCTGAACCTGCCAATCAAGCAAAGCTGTGGAGGATGTGCTGCCAGTCCACAGTGGGTAGTGTAGGGAGTGTAGACGGCCAGCTGTATTACTGGGCTGACACAGGACTCACTGGAGGAAGCAGTAGAAAAGAGGATGAGGACAGCATGGGCACGATGTCTGGATGCATCTTGGACTCCCAAGTCGCTGCTGGGAACCAGTTTGTCCGAGTTGTACGCCACTTTTACAGACTGACAAAAACACGCCCAAACCCCCCCTCCCCCCCCCAAAAAAAATCAATTTTACAGGAAAAATGACGCTTTAAAACATTATATGGCAGTGCCTGCATATATAGCACCCGATGACGTGTTCCGGCCAGCCAATGTCAGGTGCTGGCATTACAGTGAGGGCAGTACTTACCTGCCCCTTGATTGGCTGTCTCCAACCCGCAAAACGTGAGGGGTGGAGACTTGAGCATTGCGCACGAGCACCTGTGGAGCTCGTTCGAGTAGGATCATTTTCCCGACTCGGACCTTTGAGTCTCGTTCAGCAAAATGAACGAATCATTTTTCGAGTCATTTCGTTCAATTCTGTTTCCGGCTCAGACTGCATAGATTAAGCTTATCGGGCTGTCACGTGATGAACGAACGACTCGAACCCGAAGACTCGAGAGATGAACTAATCAATTCTGTTTCCGGCTCAGACTGAGTTGGTTAAGCGTATGGGGCTGTCACGTGATGAACGAACGACTCGAAAAACCAAGACTGAAACAAGTGAATCAATTCCAATACAGAAACTATAGGAAGTTGCGCAAATGCGCATGCGCGACTAAACAAATCACTCCCACGAGACGACTCGTTCTTCCCGAGTCACATTAAAGATTCGTTCAAGAACGACCCATCACTAAGAGCTGAACAGATGTTCGGCCAAGCATGCTCGCTCATCACTAGTCCCCAGCCGATCGAGGTGCTGAACATGGCCGTGTAGCTGATGCACCTCTGGTAACATTCGCCTGGGAGGACAGACACGATGACAGGAGGAACAAACCATATTGCGTCTCACTGCAACTGCCACCCGCGTGCACCTGTCTCACAAAGCCAGGCAGCCAGCCGACCGTGCATTCCTGCTGGCCGTCAAACCGCTGCTGCTGCAAACAGGCACCGACAGCAGGCAGCAACAGGCGTTTTAGGTTGATTTATGTGTGAAACCATTCATTGCTTTGTGCACTTTTCAGAAAACTGAGTTTTTTGGAAAATATATTAGCCCTCAAAGAGTTGCCACTGAACATACGACTGTTTATGCTGCTCCCTGATAAAAGAAAATGTTTCTGCTGGTATCTGTTCAGATAAAAAAGAAAACAGATTTAGAAATGTTGACTTGCTGTTGCTCGGAAGATGACTGTTATAATGTTATGATCGTGGCTCTGGACTCTGACCGTAACTTATTTTTCTATAGCAAACTAGATAAAAAATTAATGCCTTGGCAGTGGCAAATAGCTTTGGTTTTATATTTGATTTGCTTTCTACATTAATGTATAAGTTGAGATGTACAAGAAGCTGCTACTATGTAAAGGGAATACTGCTGTTAAAAAGCACCTTATTTGTTTAAAGTGTCTGCAAATCAAATTCACGCAATACACTACTTTTAAGTTCATTATTGAATTTTGCACATAACAATGTGATTGTTGTGACTGACAATCATGTGATTAATCACGATTAAAAATTTGAATCACTGCCCAGCACTGAATAATACAGAATATAACATTTAGCAGCATCTCTACAAGTATGGGCGGCAGGGTGGCGCAGTGGTAGCTCTGCTGTCTTGCAGTTAGGAGACCTGGGCTCGCTTCCTGGGTCCTCCCTGTGTGGAGTTTGCATGTTCTCCTCGTGTCTGTGTGGGTTTCCTCCCACAGTCCAAAAACATGCAGGTTAGGTGCATTGGCAATCCTAAATTGTCCCTAGTATGTTCTTGGTGTGTGCCCTGTGGTGGGCTGGTGCCCTGGCTGGGGTTTGTTTCTGTTTTGCACCCTGTGTTGGCTGGGATTGGCTCCAGCAGACCCCCATGACCCTGTGTTAGGATATGGCGGGTTGGACAATGACTGACTCTACAAGTATCAGAATTTAAATTGCTTATAGCTCTAGAAATAAAAGAGGTCTTAAACCTGATGCTCTTTACCTTTGGAAACTTAAATCTGCAGCCTGACCGCAACAGCTGGAATTTAGAGCAGAGAGGACAGCTACTGCCTGACAGCATTGAGTCGGCTCTTTCTAACCTGTTTGCAATACATTTTAGTGATAGAGGTCTGCTGTGAACCAGTAATTTTACTGCATGTTTTTATAATGCCGTTAAGCTGATTTATATTCTTATTTCTGAGGTTGCCACACCAACAGATAAATGCCAATGTAACAATAAATTCAATAAAGGACTAATAAAAAGGTGTCCTTGCGGTCTTGTCTACTTTAAAACAATTGAGTTTCCTCAGATAGAAAGCTGTGACTGCTCTTTTTACAGATTTGCTCTGTGTTAAGATCAAAGTTTAATTTGCTATCCATGATTGTTCCCAGATATTTGTATTGCTCTACCATCGCCAATGTCAAAGTTGTGAATTGGAGCAATCACTCCATTATATAAGCTCATTGACAATTGGTCCATGGCTCTCTTTCTTATCTTGTAAAAGACTCACAATGACAGAGTCTTCTGCAAATTTCAGGATATATGTCCTTGTGTGAACTTCTGCAGTCATTTTTGTTGACACTCTTTGTGTTCCGTTTGTTAAAAGGTCCAGAATCCACCCCACCAAGTTATAGAACATAGGCTGTTCTACCCCTTTCTTCTACAGTCCCTCAGTGTTACAAGACCAGACTCCAAGTACTTGTATCTGTTCACCACATCCATACCCACTCCTTGAATAGTGACCAGGGACGTCATGTTTAAACGTTGCGTACGCACAAAAATATTGCGTACACCCATTTCCACTCTCACATCGCGATATATAAAAACTAAACTTGCCACACACCTTGTCATGCTAGCTCAATCCCTGGCGTACTCAAGTTCTCCGCTCAGTTTTGCAGACTGGTGGCACCCAGCGTCAAAGCAGGGTTTTTGTACCAGTGTGGTTTCCCTTTCTTTTTTAGATCCATATACCTGACGCGGCTTTATAAATACACTGAAATTAACCGCATGTTGTTTATTAGTTTAAGACATCTGATTGTAATTAATCCGTAACAATTTAATGGTCCACAGAATGGCCAAACTATTCCAAATACTATCACTGTTTTAGCATTGTTACTCTCACTGCACCACTCAGACTATTTATCTCACTGTATCTGAGTGTGGAATCACAGCTGTTCAGCAGAGAATTATCGGTATACAGCACATCAAGCACACGCTTCCTCAGCCATGCTGCCTATTTGAACTGCTCTCATAAAGCAAGCGCTTCAGAGCCTTTCCTGTACGGACCTCGCGGTTCAGAAACAATTTTATCCCAAGAACTATAAACGCACTCAATCAGTCCATCAAGTGCTCCCGGTAGAGAACTGTTTGTACTTATAAGTACAATTACCTCACTGTAAACTTGCAATCCTCTTTAATAAAACCCCTGGTGTCCGTGTGTGTGTCTTTTGGTGAAGTGCGCATGCGCGAGGCTCGGTGCGACACGCACGACCGGCATCGTGGACGCACACACACTGGAAGCTGAGCACACAGTGAATGGCGTAGCCGCGGCCACGCATGATAATCAAATAAAGGACATCATTGCTGGGAAGAGTGCTGATTGGGTAGGCGCGGCCGCGCACATAAAATCCATTGCTGGGGAGACGCCACACATACTGCCCCGTGCATGTTTACTAACTAACTATCTACTAACAACATGCCACCCAAAAAAAAGGACACGTCAAGTAGGACAAAAGACACAGACACTCAAATCGTATATAAGCAACATCTCCTGGAAGAACGGTCAGCTCAGCAAGTAAACATCAACAAAAGAAAGGCTGAAAGACAAAGAAAAATACGAGCAAATTGATCGATTGTAAAAAAGAAAATGAGCGTCAGAATATTCCCCGTATTGATTTGGCTCTATCCTCTACTAATTTACCCTTTACCATAAGAAGGCGACAATTTCCAGTTACATTAGCCTTTGCCATAACAATTAATAAAGCTCAAGGGCAAACCTTAGAAGAAGTTGCCATTTAATTGCCAGAACCAGCATTCAGTGAAGGTCAGTTATATGTTGCATTATCAAGAGTTGGAAGTTTTACAGATGTTGTTGTCAACGTTGTAGATGGTCCTGAACAAGAGTGTTTACAAAAAATGTTGTCTATAATGAAATTTTATTGAAAAATTTCCTGAGGTAAAAAAATAAAAACATTTTCCTAAATATCTTCTTCAGATATTGTGTATTACAGATTGTTATAAAGTTTTACACTAAGGCAATATTAATTATACTTACTGTATTGTCATATACATTTCTATTTTATTTTTAATATTATTTTACTTTAGGCTTCTTGCAAAAATATTTTTAACAAAAAAATTAAGATAACAAACAGAATGAGGTCAAGGTCCCTTGCCATTTAATATAGACTGTTCCTAATAATGTTTATGCAATACAGTACTGTTCTAGCGCCCGTTATTGTAACGGGCTTAATGTCTAGTACAGTTATAATATTACACAACCTGAGCCACTTCATAAAGCGCGTATTTACATACAGTTAGGTCCATAAATATTTGGACAGAGACAACTTTTTTCTAATTTTGGTTCTGTACGTTACCACAATGGATTTTAAATGAAACAACTCAGATGCAGATGAAGTGCAGACTTTCAGCTTTAATTCAGTGGGTTGAACAAAACGATTGCATAAAAATGTGAGGCAACTAAAGTATTTTTTTTAACACAATCCCTTCATTTCAGGGACTCAAAAGTAATTGGACAAATTAAATATCTGGAAATAAAATGTTCATTTCTAATACTTGGTTGAAAACCCTTTGCTGGGAATGACAGCCTGAAGTCTTGAACTCACGGACATCACCAGATGCTGGGTTTCCTCCTTTTTAATGCTCTGCCAGGCCTTTACTGCAGCGACTTTCAGTTGCTGTTTGTTTGTGGGCCTTTCTGTCTGAAGTTTAGTCTTCAACAAGTGAAATGCATGCTCAGTTGGGTTAAGATCAGGTGACTGACTTGGCCATTCAAGAATTTTCCACTTCTTTGCTTTAATAAACTCCTGGGTTGCTTTGGCTGTATGTTTTGGGTCATTGTCCATCTGTATCATGAAATGCCGCCCAATCAATTTGACTGCATTTAGCTGGATTTGAGCAGACAGTATGTCTCTGAACACCTCAGAATTCATTCGGCTGCTTCTGTCCTGTGTCACATCATCAATAAACACTAGTGTCCCAGTGCCACTGGCAGCCATGCACGCCAAGCCATCACACTGCCTGACTCCACCGTGTTTTACAGATGATGTGGTATGCTTTGGATAATGAGCTGTTCCACGCCTTCTCCATACTTTTTTCTTGCCATCATTCTGGTAGAGGTTGATCTTGGTTTCTTCTGTCCAAAGAATGTTTTTCCAGAACTGTGCTGGCTTTTTAGATGTTCTTTAGCAAAGTCCAATCTAGCCTTTCTATTCTTGAGGCTTATGAGTGGCTTGCACCTTGCAGTGCACCCTCTGTATTTACTTTCATGCAGTCTTCTTTATGGTAGACTTGGATATCGATACGCCACCAAGCCCTGGAGAGTGTTGTTCACTTGGTTGGCTGTTGTGAAGGGGTTTCTCTTCACCATGGAAATGATTCTGCGATCATCCACCACTGTTGTCTTCCGTGGACGCCCAGGTCTTTTTGCGTTGCTGAGTTCACCAGTGCTTGCTTTCTTTCTCAGGATGTACCAAACTGTAGATTTTGCCACTCGTAATATTGTAGCAATTTCTCGGATGGGTTTTTTCTGTTTTCCCAGCTTAAGGATGGCTTCTTTCACCTGCACGGAGAGCTCCTTTGACCGCATGTTGTCTGTTCACAGCAAAATCTTCCACATGCAAGCACCACACCTCAAATCAACTCCAGGCCTTTTATCTGCTTAATTGATAAGACATAACGATGGACTTGAACACACCTGCCCATGAAATAGCCTTTGAGTCAATTGTCCAATTACTTTTGAGCCCCTGAAATGAAGGGATTGTGTTAAAAAATGCTTTAGTTGCCTCACATTTTTATGTAATCATTTTGTTCAACCCACTGAATTAAAGCTGAAAGTCTGCATTTCAACTGCATCTGAGTTGTGTCATTTAAAATTCATTGTGGTAATGTACAGAACCAAAATTAGAATTAAGTTGTCTCTGTCCAAATATTTATGGACCTTACTGTATGATGACGATATCATTTTTAAGATGAAATGCAGCAAAACATGTTTATTACATTATACAGATAAAATGTTAACATCATTCAAATCATCTATATTGTTAATAATTAAACATGTAAAGACGCGGTGAACAGTGGTAGCGACAAGCTGGCGTCCGTTTAGGGATTGTTCCTGCCTTGCGCTGTATTCTTGCTGTGGCTGGCGCGACACTGGATGGATAGATGGATAGAATAATTAAACATGTACTATGAAGATATTTCAATGTTTCATAAAAGTTTTGAAGAATCGGCGTTCTAAGCTTATAGATGGCTTAACATCAGTTACTGAGCTGATTGTGTGGCGATTGGGAATTTGGAGAAAGAAAAGTAAGGACAGGAATTGGGGGTTAGTACTTTTGAAAGAGCTTGTCACTATCACTGCGCCACTGTGTTCCCATATTTAATAACATACTTTAACTCCTATCATCATGAAAATGATATCACGTATACATCTCAGTATCTATATATATAATTCACTAAGGCAAGACAACCATGGAAAGCACACCGGAAGGGGCGTGGATTCACTAAGCCGCCGACAAGTGAGATACCTATGGCGCATGCAGGAAGGAGCCACGCCCACCAACTCCAAGACCATTGGATACAACGACAACTCCCAGAGCCAAGCCCACCAACTCAGACGCGACGACACAGAAAAACCGGCGTCATTTATATTCATCTGTTGTAGAGGTCACATGCAGCTCCGACCCACGTTGACTGTTAATAGAGGCATGTTTCTCGCGGAGGTGAATCACCATATGCAGCGTGTAAAACGGTTTGCGAGGGGTATCCCATGGGATCCTTAAAACATTCCTTTACAACTGAGGTTAAAACTCAATGAAGTGAGCAGTCTTTAAAAAACGAGTTTTCGGTTACGACGCACAACCGCATGCACTATAGGAAACTGTTTTACACGCTACATACAGCAATTCGCATCCGCGACAAACATGCGTCTTCTTAGATGCTCCTGCACTTTGTACACACCCCCCTCCCACCTCGCTACCACCGTGGTCTGGTGTCTTGGTGGATTATATATAGAAAGGCAGCCAAAACCGCACAGAGCAATGAAAAGTCTACGTGAGTCACAGGTGCATCTGGACTGTGCAAAGATGACAACGACTCAAGTGACGAGTTGGAGGTGGGCACATAAGCAGGCAGTGCATACTGAACGAGAAATCAGCAGACTAGCATGACGGAGGGAGCGGAGTGGACGTCCTTCTCCTCTCCTCCCGTTCCACCCGCCGCACCTGAGCGCCACACGGACTATTGTGTGTTGGCTCGTTCCGTGCATTGTTACAATGTTGCTTTTCTTGCTGTTTTATTACATTACCGATTTTTCAAATGTTAATTTTCTCCCTGTGCTTAAAAATTATTAAAAAACCGGCCTGATTATGCGGCGTATGGTACGTCGCGGGTTGTCTAGTTTTAATTATTCAGAGAGCTGTAATATCATGAATGTAATGGATTCTGTGTCCTGTCAGAGGATGAGAAAGCCCGTTTAAGAAGCACGTAGTGATTCACACACATAAAGCACATACAAGATCAAATACAAAACAAAGCATTTAACGTGCTACTTTAGTTACGATGGGATTTGAGAAACTAGTAAATTAAATGATTTTAAGATGAAGTTTATGATGTTCTACTTTAATGACAAAATAAACTACGTGATTAAAATGGAAATTTCAAGATTAAAGTTGATATTTTTAGCTTTTTTCTCACTGTATCCCTATTTTTTTTCTTTTCTCTGTACCCTAATAAGCTTTCATATGACACTCAGACAATGGGCTATGACTCGCCTTTTCACGGCGACTTTAATATCTGACAACTTCTTGTTTATTTCAGGCACTTTGTGACTTTCTGAACTTGAACTTTCGAGTTTCTCTGACACTCTATGCCATTCAACCAACTTCCTTTTGTTGTTATATCACTGTTTAAACCAACAAATAGTACATTTTTCTTTGCTTACACTTGGTATTCTCTGAAATTCTTCTATTTTCCCCTGTGCTTTTGCCATTGTCTTTTCACAGAACGCTGAACTTAAGGGCTATTTATATTGATTTGCATATTCAAAGAGGTGTAATTCTGGGAGGAGTTGAGGTGGGGCAGCAGGTGCGTGTACATGTGTTACTTTTCACACTGACTGGGATTTATGGAGCGGAAGATCGTGGAAGTTGACATACGCACAGATTTATGCATCTGGGTTTTTTGTACATACGCACATTTCCACTTTTGTCCGTACACCATGTATTAGTGTGAATTCTATACACGCCGTTATGCATGAGTCCACAGGTGTAAAGGCTCTTTGGTGCAGTAAACATCCATCACCAGTTCCTTGGTTTTGCTGATGTTAAGATGCAGACCATTCACTTTGCACCAAGAAACAAACTTCTCCACCTGACTCATCTCCTCTGTTTCATTCTCCTTATCAATGTGCCCCATTAGCGCAGAATCATCTGAGACTTTCTCCAAGTGACATGACCTGGTGTTATTTTTATAGTCTGAGGTCTGAGACATAGGGTAAAGGGAAAAGGAGACAGGACTGTTCCTTGTGGTGCTCCAGTGTTGTCATCTTCTGGAGAGACAGTCCACTAATCAGGACACCAAAGGCTCATCCATCCGCATATCTCTGAGCAGCACACTAGGACTTGAAAGGGGTGGGTGGTCACAAGAGTGTAAAAGGTAAGTCTGGAAGGAGGCAGAAGGTCGTAAAAATAGGCTTTGGTTACACAATGAGGAAGTAGGAAGTGGTGGAGAATTAAGTGGAGCAGTAAGATGAGCAAGATTGGGAGGGAGAAGGGACTGGAAAAAGAGGAGTGTTGAGTGCTGTTTGTATCATGAAAGATGGAGGCAGCAAGTTATACAAGATGAAAAGTCACAGGGTGAAGAATCTGACTGATCATCTTGAATAAAATAGAAGGGTTGTCCTGCTCTTTTTTTATCCAGGGGGAATTCTGGAAATATTATCTGGTGTACTGTATGTGGTGGATGTAAAAAGTATTTACCCCGCGGGACTTTTAGCATTTTATTATTACACAGCATTCAATCACAGTTGAATTAATTTGGCTTGTGTGACACAGAATGATGCTGTGTTCCATTTACCTTGGCAGTCAGATATTGGAACTGGGAATAACGTCACTTTCAAATTGAGCATGTGCCAGTAAACATTCAGCAAATTAATAGGGACACCTCCAGGAAAACTTTTACTGTACTTGATCATTAGGAATACAGGCAACTACTGGACAACGCATAATGTGGTATTGTACCCATCGAAACATCGTAGTCATATGTCCACAGATAGACGTTGGACAGTTCTGTGTGTGGAACTGATTTTGTGAGACCCAAATAGAAGTGTTCATAAACAGTATACTACCTGCAGCTTTCACTTCTGTTGATGCGTGGTGAAGCCATCTTGAATTTTGAGGTCAGGGTTGGTGAGGCTCTCCGACTTTCCGAGTGGGAAATTCAGCATGTGTGGCTGTTCCAGCTAAAGCCTCCCACTAGGAACTCGGAAATTCTGACTTTCCAGTTCAAAATGCAACATGATACTTCTGAAAACAGATCTCTGCAAAGTCATCTAAATATTAAACACAAAATAGTTGATCCCATAAGTGTTCACCCTCTTCAGGTCAGTATTTAGTTGATGCACCTCTGGCAGCCATGACAGCCTTGAGTCTGTGTCTCTATCAGCTTTGCACCTCTGGACTTGGCCGCTTTTCCTTATTCTTCTTTGCTAAATTGCTTAGGCTCTGCCAAGTTGTGTCGAGATCTTGAGTGAAGAGCCCCAAAGTCTCAGGTGGATTCTGACTCAGTCTCTCCAGGACATTCACGTTGTTGTTCTGAAGCCATTCCTGTGTAGCTTTTGCTTTATGCTTGGGGTTCTTGTCTTGCTGGAACACAACTCTTCTCCCAAGCTGCAGGTTTCTTGCACACTCAACAGGTTCTCTTCCAGGTTTTCTCTGTATTTTTCATTTTACTATCACAAGCCTTCCAGTGCCTGCTGCAGAGAAGTATCTACAGAGTCTGCTGCTGCCACCACCATGCTTCACCGAGGGGATGGTCTGATTTGATAATGTAATGTGTTTGGCTTGTGCTAAATGTGGTATTTAGTCTGATGGCCAAGATGCTCAGTGTTTCTCTCTTTCGACCATGAAACCTTCTTCTAGCTGACATCACAATCCATCATGTCCCTTCTGTCAAACTCGAGCCGAGATGTCATATGCATTTTTTCTCTTTGCCACTGTCCCATAAAGCTGTGACAAGTGAAGAATTCAGGTGACAGCTGTTGTGTGCAAAGTTTCAGTGCTCATCACTACTTCTAAGTTCTCATAGGTTTTTTTGGTGACACTAGTCTTCTCCCTGCATGATAGCTCAGTTTATGTGGAAGATCTACAGCAGTGCCATCCTCTTTCCAGGTCTTAATGATTGATTTAACTGGCTATTCAGTGACATGGATATTTACTGGTCTCTAACCCGTGACTTGTGCTTTTCATTGAGTTACTTGTAGTGTTCTTTTGTCTCCATACTGACTCACCATAAGATGGACATTCAGGTGCATTTAGACAACAATTTGTTGAAATCCCAAAGTGGTGACCACCATTGAGCTAATTCTATGACTTCTAAAGCCAATCGGCTGCACCAGTGAGGGTTTAGGGGCATCATATAAAAGGGAGTGAATAATTACAGGATCAGTTGTTTTGTGTTTTATGCTTATAATTAATTTAGACCACTTTGCAGACATCTGTTTTCACTTTGACATTAGAAAGTTTTTTTTGCTATTGATCAGTATCAAGAAAGCCAAATTAAATCCACTGTGATTCATTGCTGAGTGGCAATAAAATGTGAAAAGTAGGTGAGTATTTTAACAGGCACTTTAGCTCTGAGTCTGGCACCGTCACTGTGCCCAAAGAGAATACTTGTTTCTTTTCTGAAACTGCAAATCCAATTTAGGGTTGTGGCAGGATGCCGGGTCCCATGCCTGGCCAGGATGCCCCTTCTACATACGTTCCGGGGGAACAACCATGGGCGTCTTAGTACCTCCCCCGGGACGCTTGGTGGCAGCCTCCCTGGCTGACGCTGGTGCCTAAGTTTCCCGCAGAGCTTCATGGGAGATGGAGTTCTCCACAGCCTTGTTGGGGGTTCACCGACAAAAGCGCGATAGACATATGTGCCCCGACAAAACCGCGACGGACAAATGAGCGGCGACAAACCCGCTAACTGGTTTTCGACAAATGCGCGCCGACAAAATCACCACGACAAAATCGCGAGAGAGGCCAAGAGAGTGGGACGCGTACGTGCGCATTATGTACACATTATGTGCTAGGTTATAACTGTTATAACTACTGATTGCATGCCGCAAACAAATAACTCAGTCGAGGGTTGGCATAACGCGTCGTATACAAATTACCAGCAGTCAGGCAGCCAGCAAGTCTAAATACGCTCAACTATCACAACGTCTTGCTGCAATTCTTCCTACATATGCAGGGTGTGATCTTAAGGACTATCTGCGTGCTATGCTGATGGCATGCCGCGTCTCATAATATTGACTTCTAAAATAAACATTATTATATATGCTTTAAACTAGTAATTCATATTTAATGAAACTTTCGCGATTTTGTCGGCGTGATTTTGTCTGTGTGATTTTGTCGGCGCGATTTTGACGTCACGTTTTAATCAGCGCTATTTTGTCGGCGCTCATATGTCTATCGCGCAAATGTTGGGTCACATTGTTGGGACCTGGGGTGGCCGCCAGGGGGTGCTGCATGGGTCCCTAAGCCGGCATTGACGACTCTACAGCCCTGCCCAGAAGTGCAATAAGAGGCAGGGTGGGCCAGCAACCACCACTCAATGGCCAGAATAGGGAGGAAGAGGACGAGGTTGCCAAGGTGGTGCCAAACAGGAATATTGTGTTGTTTGGAGTAAGTGCTTCTGGGACTGTGTTGTGGCTGGGGTGTTCAAGGGGAAGACGTGCCCTCCAGCTGAAGAAAATAAAAAGTCTCTGTGTTTTTACACGTGCCTCTGTGTGAGTCTATGCCACAGGGTGTTACGAGTCAACCCAAAAAACAGAAACCAGCCCTGGGTGAGATGCCAGCTCATCATCATAGGGCCCACTCACGCGCACCCACACTAAGCCTCTTTAGAGCAGAAAGTCTGCCTAACCCATAGAAATAATGCATATGGCACTGGGGGGTCTAGAGAACCAGAAGAAAACCAACAGGGAACTATATGGAGAACATGCAAAGTCCACACTGAGTTGGGGTTTGAGCCCAGGCATTGTATTCACTAAGCCAAGCAGAACCCTCAATGTGGTTTGATAAGATTAAAAGAGGATAAATCACCAGAGAAGATGACAGCGCCTTAGCATGTTTGAGATCACTGATCTCTCTGAGGTAACAGAAAATCACAAGACTGAATCTCTGCAAATGTCCAGTCTCCCAACTCCATAAAGCATCTTGGTTTCAAATTCCCTCGCTGAAGAACTATTGCCATCTACCCTTTCTCTTTGTAGGTCTGTCAAGGAGGCACTAGCCATGGTACCAGTCACAGCCTTTTTCATCTTTAGGGATCTCAGCATTCAGTCCAAATTATTGTTTCCCACCATCCTGATGGTGACTGGTTGAACTTGTACTGCCAGTTTTTCTTCCTTATATGTTGTCATGGTGTCCTCCTGTCATTTTTCTCATCTTGTACTCCAATGTATTACCTTGGATTGTATTCCCTGGAGCGTTTGATGAGTTTCTCATTAGAAAATTGCCTGACTGATATTTTAGGTTCACTTTCAATTATCTCATAACATGTCATCCTAATTAATTGTGTGTTTGTTGTTTTTCTAAACTACTTTGGTTAAGGAATGAATAAAAAACATAATAAGGAAATAAGAATAAGCTGATGAGAAGTGGCCACTCACCTATGTTTTGTGAAATCTAATCAAGTTTTGATGCTCTGCAAAGGACTCCAAAGTACTGTACTTTCCACCCTACTGCCTGGTAACTTATTCCTCATTTCTAGCATTTAGGTGACATTTATTCTTAAGCAGGTTTCACCTGTGCTCCCATGTTCTTGTTGAAGATATTATAAAATAACATCTGGAATCTACTGCACTAATTCCTTTCATAATCTTAAACACTTCATTCATGTCACCTCTTAATCTCCGGTTCCTTAAACTAAAAAGATCGAGTGTCATCCGTCTCCCACGATAGCTCACATCCTGCACATCCATCTGAAGTCTGACTAGTGCTGTTGTGAAAAGTCAGACCATAGTGAATAAAAGGCATGAAGCATCCAGAGTAGGCCAGGACCTCCACTGGTCTGTCCACACAAGCCTCACCCCAACCCAGCCAGCTCCCACAATACCACCTGAGGCTGCAGCCCAACAAAGGCCCAGAAATGGGGAAACTGGCTTTTAAAATTCAAAATTCCTCAAACAGTTGTGAGTTGTCTTTGATGTCTCCCAAGGGAAAGGAAACTGTAAAAAACATTTGGCTGGAGGAGACAAATTGAACAAAGGAATCTTTATAAATGAGGGTATATTATAAAAATAGAAGAATAACAAGAAAAGCTCAAAAGAGCAAAAAAGGAGTTACCTAAAAAGGCAATCCACAGCATACAAGTCCCAATACACAATCCGTCAACAGAATCCAGAAACTAGAGCAGAATTAATTAAAAAAAACAAATACGGTAATCTAACAAGAAAGCAATGCCTGCATTGCCTATAGTGAACTCCATCACAACTACAATGCACCACCCCTGAGCTTCCATTGTGCCCACACAAACAGTCACAGGAATGATCAGGAGTGGCCCCGCCTCCTAGGGCTCCACCCACAAGGAACAAGAAAAACAGGAGAAGATCACTTTATACAACGAACCATTATATTTATAAATTAAATAATGCAAAAAGCACAATTAAACAAATATATTATTTTACACAAAAGAAAACTAAAACAAAAATAATGAAACATGGAAATAAGAAAAACATTAAATACACCAAAAATAAACTTGAGCCAGGGCAGTAACCCTTACTGAATCAAACCACTTGTGTTATAAAGCTTAAGCATAACCTCCTCGGACTTGTACTCTACGAATCCCGGAAAAAAGCGCACAGTCATATAAGTGCACAGGAAATAATCGCACACGGAAAAAAACGCACACTGGAAACACCGCACGTGGAAGAATATGCATATGGTAAAGTGCGCACGTGGAAAAAAGCACATGACGGCGACATAAAACTATTACAAATATAAAATAGATAGATAGATAGATAGATAGATAGATACTTTATTAATCCCAAGGGGAAATTCACATAATCCAGCAGCAGTATACTGATACAAAGAAACAATATTAAATTAAATAGTAATAAAAATGAAAAGAATTAAAATAAAATTAATGTTCGCATTTACTCCCCCGGCTGGAATTGAAGAGTAGCATAGTGTGGGGGAGGAACGCTCTCCTCAGTCTGTCAGTGGAACAGGACGGTGACAACAGTCTGTCGCTAAAGCTATACTCCACCTATACTGCTAGACATTTTTTATTATAATAAAACAATGACTGGTTTACTCTTGTACAATGTCTCCGTTCTTTGCTTTCATTAAGGAATGGCACTTTGTTGATCGATTCTCACGGCACCTCCAAGTATCTATTCCATTTGTTGTGTGAAAACCCAGATATTCAAATCCCTTGTAACCGAGAATTTGCTTGCCTTTCTGACTGGTCGAAAACTCCATCTCGCTTATTCCAAAAAAATAATGTCAACTTGCCTTGCTCGAAGGTTAGGAACGATTAAAGAAAACTAACTGTGTGGCCTTTCCTAGAAATGGTAATTTAGGCACAACAATGACAGTAATAAAAGGATTAATGACTATTTTATTTTATGGACCATCCAACAGCCCACTACCCCAATTAGCACAAATTTAAACATACAAGCTTATAAATACGTTTAGTGAACAATTATCGAATTTTGTTTATTGCGATGTATAATATAACATTGTTTTCTTCTTTGCATATACGCCTTTGCCGTATGCGCATTTTTCCATGTGCACATTTATCCACATGCTGTTTTTTCCGTGTGCGGCTATTTCCCGTGTGCTTGTATGACTGTGCACTTTTTTCTGTGCGGATATTTCCTGTGCGCTTCTTTCCAGTCACCGTACTGTACACATCGTGTGAACTTGACATTCTATTAGCCTTCCTGATGCTTTCTGTACTCTGTCTTTGAACATACTGTAAGAAATTTGACAAAGGATAGGAGGCCACTCAGTCCACCAGGCTTGGTTGTTAAGCTAATAGCTCAGCTGTCCCAATGGCTCATCTAGACATTTCTTAAAGGTTGTCAAGGTTTCTGCTTCAACTCCATGTCTCTGATGTTTTCCCAGATTCCCCCAACTCTTAGTTTAAAGAAGTGTTTCCTGGCTTCAGTCCTAAATGCATTTCTTCTTAATTCCCACTGGTGTCCTCAAGTGCACGATTCACTATTAAGCTGAAAGAATTCTGCCAGATCTACTCTACCAATGCCTTAGAGGATTTTGAAAACCTTGATTAGGTCCCCACGTAGTCTCCTTTTCTCAAGACTAAAACAGTTGAATTCTCTGAGCCTGTCAGAGTACAAGTCCTTACATCCTGAGATGCACTTGGTGGCTCTCCTCTTTATAGCTTCAAGTGCTGTTATTTCCTTCTGGATGCACTGTAGATAGTGATGAGTCCACTATGACTCTCAAGTCCTTCTCAGATGTGCCTTCTAGTTTCAGACCCCCCATTTTGTATGCAAATCTAAGATTTCTACTTGCTAAATGTAACTCCTTAGAATTAAATGCAGTACATTTTCCTTATCTATGGGATTTAAGTTTGTGAAAAACCCCAGAACTGCAAATAATACAGCATTGATCCTTCGGGGAAAATGGGGTGAGGTTCTGGTAGACCTAAGTCACAATACATTTTTGCTACCCATTTCCATAAACACGTAATTTCATTTACTGAAATCATCTAAACTCATCACAGCACATCCCATCCTGGATCCCGTACCATGTACCCCACTGGCTTACTCCCCAAAGAGAGGAGGTGTGTGAATTCAGGTGTGGCAGGTGGAGATGGGGTCAGGCAGTTGTGCAGCATTCCTCTCTTGTACCCTTGAGGCTTGGTAGTACATTAGAACATTAGAACACTCTAGAAGAGAAGAGGACATTCAGCCCAACAAAGCTCACCAGTCCTATCTAGTTAATTCTTCCAACATAACATCAAGTTGAGTTTTGAAAGTCCCTAACGTCTTATTGTCTACCACACTACTTGGTCTCTTATTCCAAGTGTCTATGGTTCTCTGTGTAAAGAAAACCTGCCTAATGTTTGTGTGAAATTTCCCCTTAACAAGTTTCCAACTGTGTCCCCATGTTCTTAATGAACTCATTTTAAGTCACAGTCTCAATCCGCTGTACTAATTCCCTTCATAATTTTAAACACTTCAGTCATGTCTCCTCTTAATCTTCTTTTGCTTAAGCTATATAGGCTCAGCTCTTGTAATCTTCCCTCATAATTCATCCCCTGTAGCCCTGAAATCAGCCTAGTCGCTCTTCTCTGGACTTTTTCTAGCACTGCTCTGTCCTTTTGTACCCTGGAGATGAAAGCTGCACACAGTACTCCAGATGAGGCCTCACCAGTGTGTTATAAAGCTTGAGCAGACCCTCCTGTGACTTGCACTCCACACGTCAAGGCGCTATATAACCTGACATTCTGTTAGCCTTCTTAATGGCTTCTGAACACTGTCAGGAAGTTGATAGCTTAGAGTCCACTACGACTCCTAAATCCTTCTCATCAAAGTGTACTCTCGATTTTCAGATCTCCCACTGTGTATCCAAGCCTAATATTTTTACTTCCTATGTGTAACACTTTACATTTACTGACATTAAATGTCATCTGTCATAAATCTGCCCAACCTGTCTGCTGTCCAAGTCCTTCTGTGATGATATAACAGATTCCAAATTATCTGCAATCCACCTGTCTTTGTATCCTCTGCAAACTTAACCAGCTTTTTACTTATTTTCCTATCTAAATCACGCTTCCATACTTTAAGGCTTACATAAGTTCACCTACAAAAACTTTGTTACTTCCTTTCTGTAGATATTTTCATTTGTCTTCCTGGTACTCCATCAGAGGTCATGAGCAAGTGGGACAGGGCTGATTCAAGGTCCTCACTAAACCATTCAATCAGCAGTAGCAACGTGCATTGTGTACAAAGGACACGGACTTAACCAGTGAGAGGTTATGACCTGCACTTTCTTGGAATTCATAGTTCATGGAGAACAATCACAAGCCTCGGTCCCCATTATAAATGGGGTTCACCCACCAGTGTAACAGAAAGAGAGGGCAACGATAGAGTTAGGGTGCCAAGCCACCCTATATATTTGGAGGCAGAGAGATTAAATAAAAATCACACAAAATATTGTGGTGCTGTCTCTACAGATGTGAGTTCAAAACAGAACCGTTCCAAGATGGCGGCGCTTCCGGTTTTGGTGCCATCTGACAGGAAGAGGCTTCTTGTACTACCTTATGAAGATCTTTCTGAAAACCAGCACAAATAACAACAGCCTGAGAGCCTCTCGGGTCAGATGCTTCTGTTGTTTCCTCATGGGCTTTGAACTCAATAGTGACACGTCGTCTTGCCCTCCCTAAAGCCGTGTCGACTGTTCACTAATACGCCTGTTCCTGAGATGTGTTGCTCAGCCTTTAACTTCATAATTGCTTCCACTAATTTAGATTTATTACACGCTAAGCTTACTGGCCTGTCCTTACTGGGGCTGACACAATTACCTTTTTTATATAACGGAAGAACATTTACCGGCTTACAAACTTTAGGAATTTCCCCATGGTCCAGTGATCTATGAAAAATAGGCACTAAGGGTTTTTTAATGTAATTACTAACTTCCTTGAGCACTCTAGGATCGATATTACACTGTTCCGGCTATTTATTTGATTTTAATCCGAGTAGCACTTCAAATCATTGAATGACTCCCTAATAGTCCCTGTAGCTACTGGGAAGTTATCAACTTCTTCATATGTGAATACTTTACAAAAAGAGGAGTTTGGAGCTTTCTCAGGTTCAATTTCCATATTTATCATTTTAATATTTAGTATTCCTAAAACACCTCACCTCCTGTTACTACTAAAATTCGGAGAGAATCTAAGCAGCTCAGCCTTCATCTTTTCTTCACTATTCCTCTCCAGAAGCCCCAATGTCCTTTCCACCAGCTCTGTACTTAATGCTGCAGTGAACTGTCTGTTGCAATTTATTTCTTAGCTCCTATGTCATCTATTTTCAGAATTATATTAAATATAGTAACATTTTTATAGTTTGTGCTGAATTTGTCCTAAAATGTTTATAATAGACTTTTAAAGCGACTGCACTACTTACCACGCTTTAAAAATGGCTCCCAGTTTGTCTCCTTTAGACTTATCAGCATTAGTTTAAAATTCTCCTTATTAAAGTTAAAGTAAGCAGTTTTAGTTTTCATAGACGAAAGAATATGAATATTATTGTGTTATGATCACTAGACTCTTAATGGTTTATTTACCTCTAGCCTCAGAATTCTATCTCCGTATTTCCAGAATTATAAGTTGAGAGAGATGTCTCCATATCTGTTAAAGTCAAGTCAAATTTTCTTTTTTATATACAAATTATACACACAGTGCAATATGTAGTCAAATGCTTAGCTGTTAGACTCCAAAACAGCACTTAAGACGAATATAAAGGACAATAGCAATGATATGTGACTTTATAAATAGCAGTAACATCCATCCATCCAACCCGCTATATCCTAACTACAGGGTCACGGGGGTCGGCCGGAGCCAATCCTAGCCAACACAGGGTGCAAGGCAGGAAACAAACCCCAGGCAGGACGGGCACCAGCCCACCGCAGTAGCAGTAACAATCATGTTAAATGAGTGCAATAGCAAGTGTTATAACAGAATTCTAAAATATGTCAGACCGAATCAAATTAAAATTTGTCTCATAAAAAATATGCATGGAGTACAATGTTTGTGAATTGTTTAGTTGCTCAACACCAATGCCTGTGCCCTTAAGAATAATAAAAAGAGAACAATAACAATTATACACGACTATATAAATATTCCAAAAAGTATGAATGAATTATAAATATGTGGTAAATACTGTAATAATTAAATAAATAACCAGGCCAGGTCAGGTTGGTGCATTGCCGCACCCACCACACTACAAAACAGCTTGGGATTCTGGTTGGCAACCCTCAAGGTAGACACACGGTCCAGTCCCACCCTCCGGAAATGACCCTCTATCTGCCGCAGCCAGGTGTTATGTGGGCATCCCCTTGACCTGGTCCAGCCACTTGGGTTCTCAACAATAATAATCCTGTGAGCGAGATCACCATCGGAATCATACCACTTGGCTGTAGTGCCGTACGTGACGCTCCCTCACAATGCAGATAATGTGCCTCAATCAAGACTCCGCGAGCAACCGCTCATTCGACACAAAGTCAAACCACAGCATCGCTGGCAAAGTCAGGATCAAAGAGTTTCTCTTCACCAACAGATACCCCACAGTCGCGGCACCCTATGATAAATAAATAAATAAATAAATAATGTGATTACTTAAATAATTTAATATAAGAGATTTAACAATAGGACATGATGTATTTCTAGACATTTTCCTTATTTCACACAAGGATGGACTATGGATAGAAACTTCTCTTCAGTGTCTCTTAACTGGACTTTAGACAGTCACATCGTCTACCTGACCACAGCGCAGAAAAGAGGCCATTGTTTGGATGGCTGATATCAAAGATAGTTTTCTTTGCCCTGGTCTGACATCGTTTGGTGCAGATGTCCTCAAAATTAGTGAGTGCAAACCTGGTGATACATTCATTTCACCGTACCACTCTCTGCTGATCCTTGTGATCCTGCTCTCTGCTGGCCTCAAACCAGGCGGTGATATTTCCTGTCAGGATACTTTTAATGGTGGATGTGTAAACGTTCTTTAGTATCTGGAAGGAAAGTCTGAAACCACTGAGGTGTCTCAATTAGTAAAGATGTTGCCGTGCCTTCTTCACTGAGGTGTTGACGTGCTTGGACCAGGCCAAAATCCTCTGTGATTTGGACACCGAGGTATCTGAAACTATCAGCCCTCTCCACCTGAGTGTTGTTAATCCTTAGGGGATTCCAGTGCCTCTGCCGTTTGATCTAGAGTCCACAATCAACTCCTTTGTTTTGCTGACATTCATGGAGTAGACTGCTGTCCTGACACCAGTGTGAAAAAACTGTCCACTTCATCCAGGTAGACCTGCTCAGGCTCACCACAGCAATGTCAGCTAAACTTGACAATGATATAAGAGTCATGTGCAGCTGTGCAGTTGTATGTGTACAGAGACTACAGCAGAGGACTCAGAGCACAGCCACGTGGAGCCCCTGTATTGAGAGAGAGGGTTGATGAGGTGTGGCTACCCACTCAAACCACCTGGGGTCTACTTATCAGGAAGTTAAAAATCCAGCTTAGAGGCAGGTCAGTGAGCTTGTTGATGAGTCCAGAATGGTTTATTTAGTTTATTATGGGACTATAGCCCATAAATCGCATTTGCACATAGTTGCCCCACTTTTTGTCCAGGTGGACCAGTACTGAATAAATGATTAAGATGATGGCAGCCTCTCTAGATCTATTGGAGTGATATGACAACTGTAATGAGTCCAGTTCTTTTTAGAGAGAAGATAAGAGCTTATGTCATTTTCTCTAAATACTTCATTGCTACAGGAGTCAACGTGATGGGACAATACCCATTTGAACATGTCGGCCCCTCTATTTTAGGTACAGAGACAATGATGGATCCTTCTAAATGTGTTTCTCAACATTTTTAGTGTCAGAACTCCCTTTTTCCAATATTAAGTGTCTTTGTGACCCAACAAGATTGGGGGGTTCTACCTGGTATATTGAGTGCAATCAGCAGAGCGGTAATTCTCTCTGATGATCTGGCTTTTATTTTTACTTTTTTATTGTTGCTCTTTGGCCTCTAAAAATATCTGAGGTATTATTTGGGAGCGTTTAAGAAGTTGAGGAATATAGTCGTTACATTTCTTTTTTGGATTTCAAGTGTTTTCACAATATTAAAAAATGAATTACTTTCTCCCACAGTGCCATTTCATGCTGTTTGTTGCCTCTTTTCCTAGGCAGTTGCTAGGTAAGGTCAACAGGAAGTGTGCGATGCGCGCCATCACAGGTTTGTAGGTATAAAGTTGCCATGTCTGTCCCAGTTTGTGGATACAACTTGTAAAGCTTAGCGTTGTTTTCTTTAAGTCTTGGTTTGAATTCTTTTTTTTGTCCCTTTGACTGTGAGCTTTGACTCACATTTTGTGTTAGTCAGTCAAAGTCCAACCCGCTATAACCTAACACATCTGCTGGAGCCAATCCCAGGTAGCACAAGGCACAAGGCAGGAACAAACCCTGGGCAGGGCACCAGCCACCGCAGGGCACACACACACACCAAGCACACACTAGGCACTTGGGCACCTAACCTGCCTGTCTTTGGAAGGAAGCCCACATGGACACGGGAAGAACATGCAAACTCCACGCAGGGAGGGCCCGGGAAGTGAACCCAGGTCTCCTAACTGCAAGGCACCACCGCCACTCCATTTTTGTGTCAGTTTACATGTAACCGCTAGATTTTTGACTCACATGTTCTTGGCTCTGTTATTCATTTCATTCTCTCCTGTTTAGCTAGTTTATTTCACTACAACCATCTCCTGATTCAATTTCTCTCTCTGTGCTGCTGCTGCCTAGTACAGTCAGTACACTTCCATCCTTGCTGCTGTCTAGCTGAACCCATGTCACCTCATGTCTGTGAACCAGACTTGTATTCAGATCTTCTCTTATGTAAATGCCCCCATCTTTTGATTTTGCCTGCCTTTCCTAAATTACATGCATCTATTTATATGAACTCTTCCACATCTCCAGGACTTGGCCAGGTTTCCATTACTGCCTTATTTTTAGTATTTCTAGTAATTGAATGAGTAATTTTAGTCTATTAAGCCCAAGTCTCTCACTTAATTCCCAGTCCCAGGCTCATCGACACTCATCTTAGTTCCAGTTTCCAGAAGATTGGAATTCAAGAAAGCAATGGATCAGCACTTCCTGTTTATCACTTTGCAATGGACAAATGTTCACTCCGGCGTTATTGCAGCTCACCAGGATTCTCCAGTTCAGACCAGAGTCATCTTTAAGTCAGCTTTCATGACTTCCTGAAGCACATACAGTATAAAGTGTGGGTAAGGGCGATAAAGAGCAACAAAAGTCTTCAGTTTAATCTAGCTCATGGACCACCTTTGAAGTAGTGTATGGAGACTATAGCTCTTTCACATCAATTTGGATGAAAGAAATTGGAGAAATATCAGTGCTGTGAGAGAGAGTCAGCGTTACAGCGTTAACCGAGCCTCCGAGTCAATGTCCAAGAAGTCAACGGGGTTTCAAACGTCAGAGCAGATTGAAAAAAGTTAAGAGGACAGCTTTCTGACATCCTGACGTCTATACATGGAGAGGCAGCCACACGCCTTGGTTTTAAGCTCCAACCACACCTAAATATCAGAATGATGCCGAGTTCTCTTTTTTTTCTTTCCTTCTTTAACATTTGAAGCCAGTTGCAACAATGGATCAACCTTATTGGCATTTCATCTCATTAGTTACTTGCAAATAAAACTGCCGGTGTGAAGAGGCTTTACAGACACCGATACTCACCTCCTCACGTACTGCAAATCACACGGCTCTCACAGCTGTGACAGATAGAGGGCACTATCGTCCTCTTGAACCCTCAGATCAAACGCCAGACACCAGGTAAAAGTCCAATAAGTTGACTTTTTATTAATTTTCAGTGCACAAAGCACACTCCTATCCACAATACTCATACAAATAATCAATAATCACAATAATACAATCCTCCACTACTTCCAGACGCGTTGCCACCCTTCCACCCAGCTCAGCTCGACGTCTGGGATTTCTCATCGTCCTTTTATGTTCCCTGACCCGGAAGTGTTTCCAATCCTTCAGTCCATGTGACTTCCTATCACTTCCGGGTCAGATAAAAAGTCCCGGAAGTACGTCATTTCCCCTGTCGCTTTGCCTAAGACATTATAGGGCTCATACGACTCTCTGGGCCTCCCTGCAGCATCCTCTGTTGGCCCCTGTAGTATCCAGCAGGGCAGTAAAGGAAAACTCCATCATCCAAGATTCCCTGCTGGTATTCGGGGCACCTCCATGCTGCAGGGAGAGCTCCACCTGGTGCCCTGGAAGTATTGGCCAGGATGACAAGCTGGCCATAGATCACACAGTATTTTTAACTTCACATGTGGTTGCTAACATTACATCCATGCAAGTCGCCTCCTTCAGTTGCTGTAAAATAATCCTGACAATCCAGATAGAATGACGGATGAATGGACATGAAGTCACACAGTGGTGGACCTAAAGAAGACTTTACAGGTTGTTACTCCTCTCTCTTGAGATTACGCATCTTCTCTAAAGCCCAACGTTCACTGTCCTCTTCCACTTCCACTGCCTGCACAAATTCTGAGTTTTTTTCCTGTTCCCATGGGGTTCAAGGCAATGCCACCAGGCTAAGATCCTTCCCACAAATCTATAAGAACCATTGGTTTTAATGGAGTGCCTGTGTCTGACAGGTAAGTGCTTCCCTTTCCTCCTCCTTGCTACACACCACAATGACTCTTGTTAATGCCCGTCTTCTCCAGATGATTCTGACTCCGTCCAACAGTCCATGGACACCTTAGCAGGGTGTCACTCTCTCTCTCGGGTAGAAGGGTGCCATCAGTTATGATGACAATCTTGGTGATTGAAATCCTTGTGTCCAGTAGGGGGCACTTGCTCCCTGGGAATGTGTTCTCATTGGAAATGCAGCTCATAGCTTGAACTGGTGTATATACTCCTTCAGTAACCATGATGGGAATATCAAGACAAGACCAACATGGTGCAAAAGAAAGGAAATATATATTTAACTTGCTTTAAAATGCACCATTCATTCATCATTTAAACGTACAAAAACGGCCGAAGAGGAAATCATTAGAACGGTGCCGTGTGGCCGGGTGAAGGAATGACAATTGAGCATATAATAATTTGGGGAGTCAACCGGGTCATCCGGTTTAATTGCACAGCAAAATAAAGAAAAGTAATGCCCGTCGTGCCAGCTAAATTGGCTCTGGCTTTGGGTTTGCAACAAAAGGGAAACACTCAGTCACAATCGGAGTTCCTTCTGGTGACAACTTTGTACAATAAGTGACAAATCTTTCCGGGAATCCAGCAGCTTTATTCTCCTGGGAGCATTCAAGCATCCAAACAGAGTGGAGTCAAGTACCCTTAGGGGGCGGATTCTCGGTGCTGAGGGGAGAGAAGGAGAAGGCAGAATTTGTGACAGTGCCCCCTCCTGGTCTAGCGAGGCATTACAAACCTTAACAGAGCCCGTGAGGAGATCCCCAGACGCGCATACCTTCTTCAGTGGGGGATTGCAGTCCTGTTTCAGTGGAGCACAGGAGGTATTCTTCTTGGCACAGAGTCCATTTCACATGTGTGCTACAGGGTCCTATCTTGAGGCTTCTTGAGGAGCTCTTTGTGATCAGTACCATATATGATTAGACTCTCTAAGACCCTTATATAGCCCCTTTTTTCCTACCTGCACACAGTACACCTCTCCTAAACACTAACCTCCATTTATAGCCCCTTACCATATTAGTTACAGCTGCCTGGAAAGATTTTTATGCCTTCTTTATTTACAAAATGACATTTAAATATGCTAACATACTTAGGCTCACAAATCACAATGTTCAAATAGCAATCTTTCATTTCTGGTAAAATCCTAAACTTGTGTCGGAGACGGAAGTGAATCTCGAAGCTCCACGGTGTTTGTAGCATGTAGACTCTCGACCTTATCTACAGGAATCAAGAAACAGGCAAGGTGGTTGCTAGGTAACGCTGTGATGGGATGGCGGAGCAGCTTTCTGTTTTGTGAACTTTCCAGTGGAGAAAACAGAGTAACGTGCAGGACGGGACATTTTGGTGTGTTTTTGTTGCAGATGTTTCATTTTATAATGAATAAGTGTGGAGATGTGAGCAGGAGGCATAACTAGTAATGGCACGCTAAAGACTCACCTGACCTGACACTACTGCCAAAAAAAATAGGGAAACACAGAAGTGTGACCACTGCTTTAGGGGGCAATGATCCTTGTTTGTTTTACACTCCAGACACACTCAAAAACCTTTAATGGGTTTAACACTTCACATTGTGAAATTACAAGAACTTTAATTTCACTAAACTGAAGCTTGCTGGTATTGCTCATTACTACTCATGATGAAGCCACAAGAACATTCCACTGCTCCTTTGTTGCCATTTTAACATCAGCATTGGGATCACCTGGATGGCTCTGGCCAGTTGACAAATACCACCCAGAGGCAGGAGGGGGCGCTGTCGCTAATGTTATCTCCTGCTCTCACCATGGCTCCGTGTGTTTACTTATTCAGCTGACTGTGGCGGGCTGGCACCCTGCCCATTGTTTGTGTCCTGCCTTGCGTCCTGTATTTACTGGGATTGGCTCCAGCAGACCCCCGTGACCCTGTAGTTAGGATATAGCAGGTTGGATAATGGATGGATGGATTATTTGGCTGAGGTTTTTATCCAAGGCACCTTACAACATTTATGATACACTTGGATCCATTTCTTTTGGTTTTCCCATTGGAGCACAGGCAGGTCAAGTGACTCGCTCATGGTCACACATGAACCCACAACCTCAGGGTCTGAAGTGCAAACCCTTAAGCACTACCCCACACTGCTGGCCTACTGCAGTTCTCAAGAGAGGAGGCATAGCCCCGCCCCCAAAGTGCACCATTGGTCCCGCCCTCCCAGGACCACCCATAAAGCCCTGGAGCTCGTCTTTCGATATCTGAGCAAGCAGAGAGATGGAGTTCTCAGCAGCCAAGAGTTGTTCAGCTTGTGAAGGTGTGTTGACGCCACGGCGTGTGCTAATTTGTGTTTGTTTTTGCAGATTTTAATATCAGGGGTTACCAATTAAACAGAGTAATGGTGGCTTTGTGTAATGGAGGTTACGTAACCTTCCATTAGCAAGCATCCAGTATTATTTTTTGACTAATTTTAATTAGATTGTAAAGGGCTAGCAATCCCAGGGGATGTTTTGTTTTTAAGTAGGAAACTCTGCCACTGCAGAGCTGAGAGGCACTTAACACTGACACCACCCGCCATGAAAATGGAGCCTTCCAAAAGAGAAAAGGGCACGTGTGTGTATTTACTTTCTTGGGTTTTGATTGTCGAACTTGATTCACGTGCATTTATTTAAATATACTACTTTAAATATTCAGTGAACCCTCATTTATCACGGTTAATCCGTTCCAGACTCTACCGTGATAAATGAATTTTCGCGAAGTAGGATTCTTTATTTATAAATCGAATATTTTCGCAGTTAGAGTATAGAAAACCTGTTTACAACCTTCTAAATACGTTTTTTAACATTATTAGAGCCCTCTAGACATGAAATAACACCCTTTAGTCACCATTACACTCGTATTACCCAATATATTAGACAAAATAAGAGAAAATAAGACATATTAGACATTACAAATATCATATTACTAGGCGCACTCGTCTTTTAAGGCAACCGACTTTTATCCTCAATTTTTGTGCGCTCCATGTGTACATCAGGCATGTAAGTGTAGGGAATGAGAACATCAAAGTGCCCATCCATAACATCTCCCGAAAACCTACGTTTTTTTTTATCCCCTCAAGTGCCTGTCCAAAGTCGTACAATGTCAGCCCGAATCTGTACCGCTAAAGACGGAGTTTCATGCACTAAATAAGCTATAGATGAGAATAAGCAAGCACCATCTCCCCTGATATTTACTACGCGGTGAGGCATTTGTACTCCATCAACATTAATTATTTCCAGAGATATAATTTTGTCTATTTTTCCAGCACATCGCGCACAAAAGCAAGGAAATGATGACAGCACCAGAACTCTGCTCACATCGCGTCGCTTCGTACCTCAAGTCACAAGTAGTAAGTCTGTAATAAGCGGAATACCGCTACGCTTTGCACTCACGGGACGGAAGGACAATCCCGAACACTTTTATATAGTAGATTATTGTACTGTACATTTAATTGTACACAACTACTAACCTATGAAGGCACGACCTCAGTAGGAGAGTCTTCAAAGGTGGTGCAGTATCTTCAGCAGGTGCGTTGTTGTCTTCCTCCGCTGAAGGAGTACTAGGAGTAGGCAGAGGGTGTCTGGGTGCGCGGCTGAAGAACATCTTAATAGGCAGTTGCTGATGCTGTCTTTTCATATGCGTGAGGAGGCTTTTGTAGGGCATTGCCATCTTTAATCATATCCAAGAGTTTCACCTTCTCCTGGATAGCAAGCATCTTCCTCCGGTGCTTAGTTTTATTGTCAGAAGGCTTAGAAAAAGCAGCACGTTTATTAGCCATCGTAGGGCTTAGATAAAAGTTCTCAGAAAGCGCATGCGTAGTGACGTAAGCGTGTATGAGAAAAAAATCGCGATAGAGTGAAGCCGCGAAAGTCGAAGCGTGATATAGCGAGGGATCACTGTATGACTTTATTATTTCTGCTTATATGGATTCGTTTCAGTCCTTCTCAAAGCCAGCCTGCTTGCAGACATCACAGTAAGACCCTGCCGGCCACATCCACTGGCTTGGTGACGCCTAACTTACCACTTAACATCCTCCACGTTTTAAAGAGCACTTCTTTGTACGTTTTTCTACAGTTTAATAAATTTTTTTTTGACTTACTGAATTTTGACTGAGGTTTTGAAGCATAGAGAATTTAGTTTCACTTTAATTTTCTGCTTTCACTTCATTCTGTCATCATGTTTGGAAATTCCCACAATGCCAACTTGTTTTCCTATTGGGTGTTGTTAGGGGGTGTGGCCTCCAAAGTCATGTGATGTGATGTCATCAGTATGATGATATTTAAGCTGGTGTCTGTGATTAAGTTTGTGGATAGCCGTTTTGTGATTGCTTTATTCCAAAATACTCATTTTGGTTTTGCCTGGCGAGGTTCCTTTAGATTTATGCAGCATTTTTGGGTTTAGTCGCTTGATCCTTTAAAACTGCTACAACCCCATTATTTTAACATGGCATTCTCATAGCTTCAATTTAGTGTAACCTTGATATTCTGTATATTTTTAATTCATAATTGAGGATATGCACTGTATAGGACCTTTAGATAGACTTTTGAATTGTAACAATTAGTAGGATGGATATGGCCTTTAAAATAAAAATTTTATAAATAGAGTCAGTGTACCCATGCAATTTTTGATATGGCCTTCGGGCTAATATCCCCTACCCTAATCCTGATATTCTGTATATGCACTGAATGATCATTTTTATCACGGCTTTGCAATGCTTACTAACCCCTACTTTCTCTGCTGTTCTTTTTCTGTTTTTCTCTGTGGTGGCCATCTGCACCGCCACCACCTGATCAGGGCACCTTGAAGTCCTTACATTGATGGATGTCCACATGCCCTGCATCAACTAATTCTTCTAAGTGAAGCCTGTAAACCATGAGTACTGATTGAGATCATTGATGCTAGGTAGAATACCCAGTGCGGGCTGGGTGGTCTCGTGACTTCGGATCCCCTGCAGATTTTGTTTTTTTCTCTCCCCAGCCATCTGGAGTTTTGTTTTTTGTTTTTTCTGTCCTCCTGGCCATCAGACCCTACTTTATTCATTGTTACTTAGTATTACCTAATCTTATCTCTCTATTATAAAAAAAATCCTGTGGAATGAATGACTAGGAGACGATATGTGATCTTCACGTTACGATCACGAAAGACAAATAAAAGAACTGCGAGACGAATGAGAATGGGCAAAAAAAAAAAAATCAGTAGTGTAAAGGGAAGCAGCACACACAGATACAGGTGTCTCAGTGCATATAAAGCATATTAAGGACAATACGTTATAAATGAAACGTCAACGAATAAAAGATCGCATTAGCGCAAAAAAATGGAAATCATCAGGACCAGGTAGAGAAAAGCCAAGCAAAATGACACCTTTTATTGGCTAACTAAAAAGATTACAATATGCAAGCTTTCGAGGTAACTCAGGCCCCTTCTTCAGGCAAGATGTAATACAGAAACTGAAGTTTCCTATGTTTATATCCACACACTAGGACAAGAAACAACAATGGTAAAATTTTAAATGAAAACAACCTAGTACTATCAGGACCAGGTGTAATTGAAAAAATAGCAGGACAAAGTGAGGTCAGAAATAAAAGGAAAAGAGCAGAAAAAGTTTTTTCACATTCGCAAGATTCAATGCACAAAACGTAGATTTACACAATAATGGAATATAAGGCTATGGGAATCTGTGGACCCGCAACAGTTAAGGCAACGACAAGTTTAATTTCAAAGAAAACACAATTCGGTCAGGTATATATTTATGATGAAGGAGAAACGATCACAACGCGAGCAGCAGAGACACAAAGTATCAAAAAGGACAGCGGCTGTACAGGCTTTAAAAAGATCGAAGGGCAGTGCGAGAGCAGCCCCCCACCGCCCGCCCAACATCGCGAGCAGCGTTATACGTCCTGCAGGAAATAATTTAACCACACCCAGGGCCGGAAATAAAGGACATGTATTGTTTTTACAACGTCACGTGAGACCAGGCAGTGAGCCATCATTTAAAACAAGTCCACAGACATCTAACCCTAGAAGTTGTTGGATTGCTTGTGGCAGACAAGCATCATGTGCTCCCAGCTCTTAAAACAACGACAAGCGACAAGCAGAAGAGGCAGCTCGCAAGCAGCAAAAAGACAGCAAATGATCCAAAGGCATATCCTTAGCGTACGTTCAGCCACAAACACAACATGAGCAGCAAGAAAGAGATGTAACCACACATGGGGCCGGAAATAAAGGACAAGAATTGTTTTTACAAAAATTTTTAAAGTAAAAGTGAAAATAATGCATATGTAACAATTCCCATGAAAATAACAATCTCATTAAATTGTATTTTGCCTGCCTAAGGTAAAGTCATCCCTGATGGAGGATCGCAGGAATCGTGGGAAAGAGGGGTCCTTTCATCGGATTAGCGCTATTTCAGCTGTGGAATGGCCAAATGGGGGAGGCAGCTTGATGGCTGAGGTCTCCAGGACTCAAAACAAATCCAAATCTTATTATGTGATATCATCTACTGTTAAATTCTACTCTGTACTTCTAAAATGTTTATTTTTATGCTGTATTGAGGATTTGTTCTGTTCTGTGTATTGTATTGTATTGTATTGACCCCCTTTTTTTCTTTTTGACACCCACTGCACACCCAACATACCTGAAAAGGGGTCTCTCTCTGAACTGCCTTTCTTGAGGTTTCATTCCATTTTTTTTCCCTACAAGGGTTTTTTTTTGGGGGAGTTTTTTCTGGTCTTCTTAGAGGGTCAAGGCTGGGGGGCTGTCAAGAGGCAGGGTCTGTTAAAGCCCATTGCGGAACTTCCTGTGTGATTTTGGGCTCTACAAAAATAAATTGTATTGTATTGCATATCCAGTAAACCAAACATGGGGGTGGACAAGCGAAGCGAGCATGGGGAGGAGCCCCCTAGTTTTTATATATTTTTTTCTTCATCTTGTAGAGCACTTTGAGCTACATCCTTGGTATATAAATGTGCTATAGAAACGAATGGTGTTGTTTTGCTTACTCAGTTTGGGCCCTGCTACGTTTTGGTTTTGTTTTTGTCTCCTGATTCTTACTATTGCCCTAGTGGCCAGCAAAACTCCTCCTTACGGCAGAAGACCCCACTGTTATTCCCCCTTTGCTCAAATAAGGACTTCAGGGGGTCTGCTGTCATTTAGTGAGCAGAGAACTGTCGATTTGTGCAGTGCCCGGACATTTGATAGTCTGGAAACACCTGAGATGAGTGACTAGATCTACTGTACCTTGACCCCCTGTACCTTAAAATGCACCAAGACAAAGCAAATGGATGGCGGTGCCTTGCTGTGCAAGAGGAGCTCAGTAAAGTGACCCTCACACCCGAGTACAGAAGGCCTCTGCTTGCTGCCGCTCTCCTTCATTTGGCTTGCTGTTGTCACTCGACTGATTCTGATTTCCTCAGGAGTACGTCAACTTACAAATAAACAAACAAAAAAAACAAGCAAAAAAGTTGCTGTCTCCTGGGCATTATTTCTTAAAATTCCATTAAGACTCTGCATGGCCTGCTGAACACAGACTGGGTACACGCCGGAAATGCATGCTGGGAAAGCAGGGCCCAGCATAGCCGAATAGGCTGCTGTAAAGCACACTCACATACACACACCCAGTCTGTAAATAGCTTTACGCGTCAGACTGGTGATGACTAAAAGCGAAACAGGCTGCCTGCCCAGCACAACGTGGCGTGCCAGCGCAGGAAACCAGCAAACTGGGCTGGAGTTTTTCTCAGGCTTTCTATCCACAAGATTTCAGATCTTGGGAGCACAGCTGAACATGAGTGAGAAGAACATCACATGGGCTGTGTTTGTGTTTTCTATTAAATAAAATGAATTTCTGTACTGGAGTACATTCTTGTTTATTATGGCAGCAGAAAGTGCCAACATTATGCATATTGGTGTGACATGAAAGTAAGAAATCCAATGTACTCTGTGTATTTGACAATACTATGAGTACTGATGAAAGTCACGGGGTGGCGTTTAGATGCCAAAGTGGCTCTGCATGTGCCAAGCAGGTAAGGGGAGCACCAGTCCAGTAGAGACACAGGTACAAAGGCACAGGGTAACCACACCCGGGCAAAACAGCCTGGCATTTGGCACTGACTTCACTGTTATACAAAAAAAGTGCAGAGAGTAATAATGATCTCTGTGGACCTTCGTGGTCCACATCATTAGGAAGCTACATTTAGGAGAAGCATGGTGGCACAGCAGTTAGACTCACCACCTCACAGCTTTTATTGTAAGTTCTGGGATCTAATCCTGCCCTGGTCAAACACTATTGTCATGATCTAGGAGTCCCGAAAGCGCAGGTACACTTCCAAGATTGCCCACTAGAGGGGGGAAACACAGACACAATACCCTAACTCGAAACAACGAGACAAATCTTGATAAAACAAAAGATTTTTTTTTTTTACCCAAAGGCTGTGCAAGTCCCAAAGCTCCGAGGAGCACAAAAGAGATGCCTGAAAAGGCAAGGCAATACACAGTAAACAAAGTCCTAAAACAGAATCCAAACATCAAGATTGAGAGCAGAGCAGAGGTTCAAAAATAAAAATAAACCAATCCGAAATCCAGAGGCGAGGTCAAAAACAAAGCAAGGGTTCAAAAAATCCAGAAAATCACAAATCAATAGCCAAGCACAATAAATTCTCAGTAACCTTCCACTCCTACTACGTTTAATGAGCTGCAAGGAACTATGGGAGGTCCACCCTTAAATAGGATGAAGGGCTGTTCCTGGCAGTGATTGGCAGGTGGCCCCGCCCCTTGGGGAGCCACTCACAAAACGCAAAGGGTTATGCCCGTTTCCTAACACACACTCAGTAAAATGTACAAAAGAAACATTAATACAAATAAATGATACAAAATTAAACAAAACAGACACGAAACACAACTGGGAGCATACTGGCTGAAACATGACAACTGTGTGGAGTTTACATGTTGTGTTCATGTCCCTGTGAGTTTTTTCTTCCAATATTTTAAGTAAACTGGCCCCATATTGATGAGAGTGAGTGTAAGGCAGAGTGGTGGCTCTGAGGCTAGGGATCTGCTCTGGCAATCGGAAGGTTGCTGGTTCTAATCCCGCAAATGCCAAAGGGGGCTCTGCTCTGTTGGGCCCTTGAGCAAGGCCCTTAGCCTGCAATTGGTGAGTGCTATATAGATGTAAAGAATTGTGTTAGGCAGCTACCTCCTGCCTGGCAAACTTAGACCAGGTGCATCCCTGCACTGGCACAAAGTATGGCAACATACACGGCTAACTGCAGAAGAAGCAGACAGACACCAATGTGACCGCAGTGCTCATCTCTGCTGGACAGGCAGGTTCCTTGTTCTGGGGCTTTATGCTCTCTTTGCCTACCTTGCTGTATAGCTCCCTCTACTGACCTGGCAGACCCTTCAGCTGTGTATCCTAAGTGTGAAAGATAAGAGAAGCTAATTGAAGCAACGGCCACCCTAACCATCATCATCATCAACAGAAATGGATGCAAGGCAGGATCAATACTGGACAGGGTGTCCATGGCCTCACTTCACCAAACCTAACATTACTAGTAGGTCAGGCCGCCATTCAGGCAGTCATGGTGACTAGAAGAAGACCTGGTGCTAGATGTGCCAGTCAATGTGTTTATTGGCCCTAAAAGAAAATTGAAATGAATGTGAAGAGAACATTCGGACCCCAGAGGAGGCCCTGGTAAAGCACCAAATGAAGACCACGAGGAAAACCACACAGAGTGTTCATCGTGACACTAGCTAGCTACACACATTTACAAATACATTTGCACGCTTGCTTTACCCAAGTCCGAGTTATGGGGCATGAGAAGCTATCCTGGCAGTATAGAGTGCAAGGAAAGAAGCAACCATGCATGGGACTATAAGTGGCAGCAGAACACACACAGCTATGCATGACTTTGGGGATGTGGATGGAAGACCAGAATACGCAATGGAAACGCCACACGGACACGAGGAGAGCATGCAGACTACACATGATCAATGAATATTGAACCCAGGAGTCCGGATCACACCACAGCCATGGTAACCACTGAGCCACTAGCACTAGCTACCGCTGTTCTCAATTCCAGCTCCCTAGTAGCAGGGTGTGGTACCATGTTAGCCATTATGGATGCAGTGAAAAGTCAAGCAAAATGACACCTTTTACTGGCTAACTGAGCAGATTACAATATGTGAACATTCAAGGCAACTTGCCTCAAAATCTTGCATATTGTAATCTTTTTAGTTAGCCAATAAAAGGGGTCATTTTGCTTAACTTCTCGTTAATTCCAGGTCCCCAAACTGCTGTTCCGAAGGTTGTAAGCTACTTTGTAGTGAGATAACAAAATGTCCAAGGAAATGAACCCTCCTGAGCGGAGAAGGTGACTGCAGGGGGGGGCGACTCCAAGAGAAAAAAAACGTCTTGCTCTGTCTCGCAGGTGTTGACCTCCGACGAGCCAGCAAATCCAAAACCACACGTATCCCCCTCACGGAGGCAAATCCGTCCCCACGGTGAAAAGTCTGCAACTCGAAACAGCAGAAAAGCAGGCGTGTGCGGCTCCTTTGGCTTGTGAATTGTCCCAGAGCTTTATCTGCCATCAAAGCAGGGATAATCTTTCCTTCACCGGATCTATAATATGACACTTATTGGGAGCCATTAGATCTTGCATGCCCACAAGCCCACCCTGCTGTCTGCAGAAATAACATTCTAGGAAGGGCGGCCCTGCATTAAAGGTTTCAAATAATATTTTTTTTGTGATTCGGTTTCCTTCGCTAAAAGCCCCTTTTTATTGAACAGCATGGCGCTTTGAAGCTAAACGCGCCGTGAGGCCTGAAATTCTGTTTCACCAAGCATTTCGCTTATTGAAGTATGCTGAGCTGGCAGATCAAAGTGGCGTTTGGCCCCGGCGTTCCCTCGAGGATCTTATCTGAGCCTCGTCGGCGTCCATCTTGTGTGCCTTGTAACTTTCACTCACGACAAACGGCTCGGCTTGTTCAGGCAGCTTGACTGTGATTGGTGATTCTGAAGCCGAGTCTTCAGGTAATCATATTATTAATAATGGTGCACTTTCTTTATGTAGCCCCTTCTCCAGCCTCGGACACTTCACAAATATTCACAAGGGTACAAAAAGCACAGGAAAAATTCAAATAACTGAGAGGGAGTAGACACTAACACACACACACACACACACACACACACACACACACCAAGCAATAGAATAATTAACACATGAAACACAGCGTTCTTAATTAGAATAAGAAAAACAAACAGGAATAAAAATACAGAAATACAAATTGTTAAACAGAAACCGTGAACAAAGAGTATAATTAGTGTAAGCAATCAGCCACGACATTACTAGCACTGACAGGTGAAGTGGAGAGCATTGGTTATCTTGTCACAATGGCAGCTGATATATTAGGCAGCAAGTGAACTGTTAGGTCTTGAAGGTGATGTGTTGGGATAAGCATAGCGATCTGAGCGACTTTGACAAGGGCCAAGGTGTGATGGCTAGACGACTGGATCAGAACATCTCCAAAACGGCAGGTCTTGTGGGGTGTTCATGGTATGCAGTGGTTAGAACCTACCAAAGTTGGTCCAAGGAAGGATGGCCAGTGAAGCAGCAACAGGGTCACGAGTGTCCAAGGCTAGCCCATCTGGTCCAGTCTCACAGAAGAGCTACTGTAGCACAGATTGGTGACAAACGTAATGCTGGCCATGAGAGAAACGTGCCAGAACAACACACTGCATCACAGCTTGATATGTTTGGGGCCGCGTAGCTGCAGACCAGTCAGACTGTCCATGCTGAACGGAACCGAAAGTACCTACAATGGGAACATGCCCATCAGAACTGCATCATGGAGCAAAGAAAGACGGCGGCCTGGTCTGATGAATCATGTGTTCTTTTGGTCGGCCAGATGCGTGTGTGACAATTTTAGGAGATTATTTTCATGGAAATTGTTACATAAGCATTATTTTCACTTTTACTTTAAAACTTTTGTAAAAATAATATTTGGAATTAACTTTTTTTCAAGATTGCATTGAATTTTGATTCTGTGTTTGGACTTACATCGTGACAACGCAACCTATAACTGCCTGTGAGTGAATATCGTTTCTTTCTCTCTAATAAATAAAACAACTTTCTCGAATGTTTGTCCATGATCTTTCTTCTGTGCTTTGTCGTTGACATGTCACCTAGAACATATAAAATGATTGTCCTGATAAAATATAAGAGCTGAGAGTGCAGGAAGTGTGTCTGACAAAAACATTCACACGACTGTGGTTAGATGACTGTGGTCTTGTTTGAAAATAATTGTAAGTAGGACGTGACTTGAAATAATCTAATGGCAAACGTCGCCATCTTGCGGGACTTCCTTTCAAAGGTTGTAAGTATGGTGTGACTTGAAAGAATCTCATGTTAAAAGTCTCCTTCTCATGGGACTTCATACTTCATTGGAATCTTTTAATTCTTGCTGGCAACACGAATTAAACGATCTACAAGTCTCCGACTTAAAGTTTAAATCCTGTCAGAGATGGCTGGGGTGGCGACCCAGCCTGGACGCCCAGGAGGACCCGAGGAGGGCTTGCGCCTTCCCCAGACCATGTGGGGGCCGACTGCCCTGGTACCTTTGGGGGCCACAGGTACAGAGCTTTGAAGCTCCACTCTGTAGGGGCCCGTGGTCACCGCCAGGGGGCGCCCCTATGCCTTTAGAGCCCTGGACCTCAGCACTTCTGCCACACCTGGAAGTGCAGGGGGGAAGAAGACTGGGGACACTCGGAGTGCTTCCGGGTACGCAGCCGGCACTTCCGCCACACTGGTGCGTGTCGGTGGGAGATTGCCGGGAAGCACCTGGAGCACATCCGGGTGGCTATAAAAGGGGTCGCCTCCCTTCGTACGATGGCTGGAGTCGGGAGGAGAAAGACGAGGTCTTGGTGGACAAAGGAGGTGGCCTGAAGAAGCAAGGCACTGGTGTTGTGGCCAGGACTTTGAGGACTTGTGGGGTTTGTGACGTGTTGTTTTCCTCACTTGTAAATATGGAGCACTTAAATAAATGTGTTGTGGGTGACATGAACGTGTCTGCCTGTATGTGTCTGAACAATTTTTGGTGTTCCATAATTTCTGTTTGTTTGCGCTGATGTGATCTTTCCTATCCTTTTTTTGAGACTTTCAAATTTTCATACTTCCATTATCTCTAACCTGCTCTGCATGTATACCACACCAACGTTTTTTAATTCTTTAAGACTTTCTACTTTGTCATCTACTTGTCCTTTATTTCCAGCCCCAGGTGCGGACTCATCTCACGGGACGTGAAAGTGTCTCTCTGAGAAAATCCTTCCAGGATCTATTCTTTCTAATAAATTCTTTATTTAGAAAACGTGTGTTTCTGTGTTTCCCTTTGTGATGTAGAAGTGGAAGGTTTACGGTCATCTTTCTTGTTGTGCAGCTTTTTGGACAGATTCTGGGACATTTAAGTTTGTTTTGAGGCTAAAATCCATTTTGGGCCTGTGAAGCCTGAGACAGGCCACTGGAGTTACGACTAAGCCCCATTGGCGTGAGGCCTGCTAAAGGTGGGCAAAGCAGGCCTGGCTCATAAAGCTTTTTGTGGAGCATTTGGAGGCCTCACACTTTTTTGCCATGTCTGCAACTCCCCATCACAACATAACACTTGACTCGGTCCTTGTCAAGAAGAACAGACTTTTATGGAATTCTTGAGATAAAGCAGATTTGTTGTTCTTTTTTTAAACGTTCCTCAGCTCTGTGAGGTAATCTTTTGCCCCATATTACTGTAGATTATGTTAAAACGTATTTCTGTAAACTTTCTGAAGCATTACCCTTTGTGAAGAGCTCCTCAGACCTGGAAGAAGATGAGATTTTTTTATGACAGCGAGGACTATGTTTATTCATTCTAGTTTCTTCTTGGCTCGATATAAACCGACTGTTGAGTTTTACTACAGAAAGCCTGCAGTTTCTGCCAAACCAACCAAATATTAGTCTGCTGGCTTTGCCTCCAAGTGTTGTGACGTCTCTGCTCTCTCTTTTCATCCGCCATCTCCTGTCTGTGCTGCCTCTTCCAGTATCAATTGTTGTTTCATCTCAGCTTCCTCATGCTGAGCCTCATGTTGTTTATGTCATCCATCCACCAGCATCTATTTGTGCCTCAGTGTTTTTGTCCCACTCACTCCCACCCAGATTTCTTGTGTTGTGTTGAACCTTCATCTTCAGTTTCTTCATTTGCTGTACTGACCGTCCTACTCAGGCCCATTTTGGCCTTGCAGCCTGAGGCCACAGTTTTAGTTTTTATCAACCTGCCTATCTCTGAGGATGGTGTCTTTGTTGCCCTTCCTTGGCCTACTGTTCCCATTTGCTGCCTTCTTCTTCATCAGTGTGTGCCAGGCCAATGCCAGATTGCCACCGAGAAGTCATCACTGCCACCCACTGCTGCCAGAGATCTGCTATGAGGTTGCTGCTGACACCATCTTGCTGCCAGAACGTCTTGGTCCAAAAGCGCTATACAAATAAAATGTATTGTTACTATTAATATTAACCCTACTAGCCAAGAGTTCTGTGGTGAACGAGGTGAGTATAAGCAAGAACCACTCACCTCATCTTATATAGCCTTGTTGCCCTCACAGGAGGGATGTCTTGCCTGTGGCCAGGTTGTCCCAAACAGGTCAAAGTCTTCTCAACGTGTCAGCCCCACTGGACCAAAGTCTTCATACTCGGTTGTCCTGACCAATCAGTAAACTTTTTGGTTATGGACCCTTTCTGTTTGTATGTGTTGCATTCAACATATGAAGCCATCCCTTAGAGGTAGGGCTATCTATACTAATAAAAGGCAAAGCCCTCACTCACTCACTCATCACTAATTCTTTAACTTCCCGTGTAGGTAGAAGGCTGAAATTTGGCAGGCTCATTCCTTACAGCTTACTTACAAAAGTTAAGCAGGTTTCATTTCGAAATTCTACACGTAACGGTCATAACTGAATCCTACTTACGTACATATATACAGCCATAGCCTGCAGCTCGGTCGCCGTGTGAGGCGGAGTTGCGTCCCTCATCGTCACACCTCCCAGGTAGTTGGCTGCCTGCCAATATTGCATCCCCCACGCCTCCCACGTAATTGAGTGCCTGCCCATATAAGGCCATCTGTCAGCAGCAATCCAATAGACACGGAGGACAGTAATGGATTTTATTGGAGTTCCTTCACCACGAATTGACTGGGATGCTCTTAACCTGCCGGGAGAATGGAAAAAGTTCCAACAGCACGTGGAGCTGATGTTTTCTGGCCCACTAAAAGGCAAAGATGAGAGTGAGAAATGCAGCTATCTGCTCCTGTGGACTGGGAAAAAAGGAAGAGACATTTTTTACACATGGACTCTCACCCAGGAGGAAGCCAAGGTACTGAAAACTTATTATGACCGTTTTGAGGCGTTTGTCATGCCTAGGATGAATAAGATATTCGTGAGATGCAAGTTTAATGAGAAGATGCAGGGTATGATCATTTTGTAACAGAGTTAAAATTGCTGGTGAAGGACTGTGCTTCTGCAAACGAAGATGAGATGGTCAGGGATAGAATAGTGTTTGGCACAAACTCAGCGAAAGTTCGAGAGAAACTTTTAAGTGCTGGGTCTTCGCTAACATTAAATAAAGCTGTGGACATCACAAGATCGCACAAGTTAGCACAAGCACAGCTGAGAACCTTCAATGCCTGTACTCCGAGCGGCTCACGTGAACTGATTGTGAACGCAGTACGCAGAGAACAAGCAAGAGCTCCAAAGAGCGCTGAACAAAAGACGCATTACACAATTAAGAAGGCAGCAAAAGAATATGAAGCGAGTGACGCATACAAGCATATTCATAAGTGCAGCTACTACGGAAACAAAGCACATGGTGGAAAATATCAATGTCCAGCTAAGGGAAGACAGTGTAAAAAATGTGGTAAATTGAACCACCTCGCTATAGTTTGCAGGACTGGGAAAGTTAAACCCGTGCATGCAGTGTGTGATGTCTCAGATAAAGAGGAAGATGAGCTGTTTATTGATGCAGTAAGAGAGGAACAACCCTATGAAGCTGAACAAGCCTTTGAGGACATATCAATAGGAAAGCACGGTGTAAAGCTTAAGTTTAAATTAAGTTCATAGACACGCTGCCGCTAAATATTCGCAGGCAAATCCACAACTTAATACCGGGAATGCCTGTTAAACATCTTAGATTCATGAGTACCAATTTGGGTAGTGATCACTTCGATGAATGAAACCTGTTATCTTTACAACGGTTGACAAACACGGAATGTAACTTGAACACAACACATCCTCCAAATACGAACCTGATTGAAAGAAATAATGATAATCAAATCCTTGATGACAGGAACACTCATAACAGTCACAAAACAATTACATTGACAATCATGTTACGTTATTTTTAAAATGTTTCCTTTTCTTTTTCATAACTTCTTTAGCACACTACTTCTCCGCTGTGAAGCGCGGGTAATTTGCTAGTGTTATAATATATGAGTCTATCTTTAGGAGTATTATATGTTATGTTTTGTCTGTTATGTTCATAATTGTGCATTGTCTCTTTAAATGTGTCTCCCTTCCCTGAGATTTGTGGGTGGAGCCCCAGGAGGTGGGGCTACCATGATGTAATAGCTACTGGCTCCTCCCTTATGTTATTTTAGGCTACAACATCACAAAGGCTTAGTTACTTCTACATGTCCCCTGTCATTCACATTGACAGTTGTAAACAGTGCCCTGCTTAGGGGACTGATGTCTTGCTTGTCCTTGCGCTTAATCACAATCAGTTTGCCTTTTTTCCATGCAGCTTTAGTATTGTCACACCATGATGAACTTTCACGTGACCGAAGTCACCAAGCATATCATGGTGGTTTGGTTGTACAGGGCCTTATGCACGAGTTTCACCATCCGTGTCAACGTCTAATGACCAATTCAGATCATCCTGAGTATCACTCGATTCAAGCAATGGTTCTGTTTTAATTTGTTCTAAAACTGGCTTTACGGCTTTTCATTTGCCATTGTGCTTTTGGTTGAAGGCTTTACCCTACGCTTAAACATTGATGAGTTACCATCAAGTGACAGAACACACAGAAATGTTCATGTTTTTTTTACAGCATGATGCCATTTCATCCACTAGATGGCAGCAGAGTACCGCCTCAGGAGTTATTGACAGAGGATCAATGCACGTCACCCCAATTCTGACTTACATAGCCCGAGTCACAGTCAGGATTAACTCCAAGGAGGTTAACATGCATTTCTGTGCAATGAATTTATTGTTGTGACAATCAGCTACTCAGTTAATATTAACAGTTTAAGCAGAAGTAAGCAGTTTCATGTTCGGTGTATAAATAAAATCAATTTGCTTAACAATTGTGTTCTTATCGGTGTTTGAGCATTGCTGTTTATATCTTTTAATAAAAAGTCTTATAATTAAACCAAATTCTTGGAGCAAGTATTTTTAAAGTTAATGTTTGTCATTAACTAATGTACTTGATTACCTGGGGTCATAGTCACATCTCGATTTTATATTCAGCCGACTGTATGTGTCATTATTAACAATTCTGCCCACCACCACAAATGTTTTCTACCGTGATCTATAATATCAGACTGGTGAATGGTAAAATGAAGATGGGAAGGACAATCCTACTGCCGAAGACATTGGAAGCTGGGGGCCCATTGCAATCACATCTTTGGTACCACAGATTTTCACCCATAATGGGTGGTTTGAGGAAGCTGTCCGACTTAGTCCAAGGCAAACAGAACTCATAAGGGTACCAGGGTGCACAGAGAACATCGCTGTCCTTCATGTTATGATTGAGTGGACTGAATGGCTCTACAAGTCATTAGGAATTGTGCTTATAGGTATTGAGAAGGCCTTCAATACAGTGACCCATGAATACATGTTGGTGGTCCTTCGTACCCTTGGGGTATTGGGTTCTGTCACCCATGTCCTGAATCTCATTACTGGCCTCCATAATGACTCTTCAATTATTACAGAAAGCAAGGATGGATGTTCAAGACACTCCATCTCCCTTAGTCTTCAAACTAACAGATGACCCTCACCAAAGGAAAGTGGGATCAGTTGGTTACGGGGTCAACATCAAAGACGTATCATGCACCTCACTGGCTTTTGCAGATGATATCACAGTGGTGAACAACTCTTGAGAAGGAATTTTTTTTTATTTGTCAATGGCGGAGAGCTTCTGTGAGACCACAGGCTTATCTGTCAGCCCTGGAAAGTGTCATAGCAGTCGGCTTGAGCACATACTGATGTAGCTCCTATATGATGGAAGACTGCCTTGGACTATTAATGGACAGCCTGCCAACAGGGTCCTGCTTGAGGCCTCCATCAAATTCCTCAGGATCCACTTAAATTCAAGACTGGACTTCCATGAGACTGATATTGATGCAGGGGTGGATCACCTAATTGGGAAGATCTAAAGTCATCCCAGAGATTATATACCCATAGCAACTTCAGGGTTAAGCCACCATTAGAAGAGCAGTGACGGAGTAACTACATCTGCTGAGAAGGGAATATGCAGTAGCGTAAATAAGCCATTGTGTGAAGCAAACAGAAGCAAAAGCTACACGCTATGGCACGATCCTCAGCGACAATCTTGACTGCCAGTGAAAAACGTGTCATGTGGATAATGTAGAGGTTTCCACCGTTTCCTTTGAAATTATCGAATTTGGAGGCTCTCCCAGTAGGGTGTCCTATACAAAGGACTGGAGGGAGCAAGAAAATGGGCAATGGTGTCAGTCAGATAAACAAGCACAGGAGCTGAGACCTTCAGGAATGACACCATGAGCAATTACTGGCTCATCAATCACAAACAAAAAAGGAAAAGAGAATAATTGTTACCATTCAAGTGAAGGCCAGGGAACACCTAAGTAGGGGAAGACCCCCAATAGATGCATCATGTAGAAGATGGCACTCTTCCCAGGGGATCTTAACCCACATCCATGCTAGTGTCCCACAATACATGAGGCACATATTAGAAGGCCCAGCAAGATCTGTGGGCTATTCACGGAAAAGACAACAGTAACACATCTACAGAGCCCTGTATCTTCACGGAAGACAGCCCCTACAAAAAGCTGAGGATGAGATGATATGAATTGTGAATGTCTCCTTTAAGTTGTGAATCTGACAGCCAGTAACGATGAACAGGGTGAAGGAACTCCATTAGGAAGATCTCATGAGGCTGAGAGCTATGAAGGATGGGCATGGAAAGGTCAACACCTTTGGCTTCATATTCTGAGCAACCAACACCATCTCAAGAAACTCAGATGCTCCATAAACACTTGAAGAATCAATGTCTTGGTGCAAAAAAATCATGTTTGAGAGTCAAACTCCACTTGCATATTTATACACGTGAAATAAACCTTTCAATCAATCAATCCTACATGTGTTAGTGTGCTCTGCGACTGTCAGGCATCCCCTCCAGGTTTGGTTCACGTCTTGCATCCATTGCTCCGCGGGTAGGTTCTACCCGTGAGTGTGAAACTGGATTAAGTTGGCTGAATAATGGACAGGTGAATGGATGGATGGATGGATCAGGATTTGCTTTATTTGCCAACTTTCACAGAGATCACCATTTACAAAAACATCAAAGCATAACATAAGAAAGCTACTGTTATGATGTACCTTCAAGGGTGATTTCACGTGCAGTCGCAGAGAAGGTCCACACCGTGGTGCTCAGTGTCACTCGTCAGTCACTAGGCTGCAGAGCCCCTAACACAAGCGTCTGAGGGCGTGTGACATGCAGAATAAATGAAGAACAGACACTGAGGTAAGCTGCGCATTACTCACAACCTCAAATATGAATATTCACTTCAGGCTAATTTTGGTCAAATTAAAGCTATCAAGGGAGGAAGTGTGGTTTGAGTCACGTCAGTCACACTCGGCCACTGTGACCACCCTCTCCTCTGCCTGCCAAGCTGGCTCTGTGGGTTTGACTTGTTTTTATACAAGTGTTTCCTCTGTTACTTTGCGAAAATAACCAGAATAGGGGGGACATCCGTAATGGGCAGGGAGTGCGATGCATCTGGGGTTGTTTTATAATTTGGCCATTGAGGGCTCACCTAACCTGTGTGGCTTTAGGTTGTTGGAGGAAGCCTGTGACAAATCCATGCAGATTCTTTTATACATCACAAATCGTTAAATGATGAAGAAACTATAATCATTCCTCTGTGTACAGTTCATTCAGAAAGCATTCAGACCCCTTCACTTTCTGCACACTACATTGCGTCGTACATTGAATTTGTAATAGATACATTTGTCCACACTGAGTAACCCATAATGACAAAATGAAAATATGTCTTCAGAAAGGTTTGCAAAATTATTAAAACTCTCAGTATTCAGATCCTTCATTCAGTACCTTGTAGAAGCCCCTCTGACAGCAATTTCAGCTTTGACTGAACTGGGTGTGCAGGGCATTATCTCCCCCCAATCTTTAGGTGGCATTCCCCCAGATTGCTAGATCCCCCAGTTTGATGGCTCAGCAGGTTGGGTTTCCGGGGGTGCTATGAGTGGGTGATACAGAGCTCTGCTTCATCAGGCTCCCACCTTACCCGGACGTGCTTCCTGACCAGTCCTACGGGACACCGGAAGTACTCCTGGGTATCACATAAAGGGCACCAGCTACCACAGCTCCAGGAACCAGAGTCGCTTTCTGTAAGAAGATGGAGATAGATAGATAGATAGAAGGTACTATATAACAGATAGATAGATAGATAGATAGATAGATAGATAGATAGATAGATAGATAGATAGATAGATAGATAGAAGGTAGATAGATAGATAGATAGATAGTACTATATAACAGATAGATAGATAGATAGATAGATAGATAGATAGATAGATAGATAGATAGATAGATAGATAGATAGATAGATGGTACTATATAACAGATAGATAGATAGATAGATAGATAGATAGATAGATAGATAGATAGATAGATAGATAGATAGATAGATAGATAGATAGATAGATAGATAGATAGATAGGTACTATATAACAGATAGATAGATAGATAGAAGGTACTATATAACAGATAGATAGATAGATAGATAGATAGATAGATAGATAGATAGATAGATAGATAGATAGATAGATAGATAGATAGATAGATAGATAGATAGATAGATGATGCTATATAACAGATAGATTTTATTTTTATTGATTTTATTAAAATCACACAACATGCTACACAAATAAATCAATTTTTACAAAAATAAGATTGAAAACAAATCAACCTCCCCCCCCACCATTGTGTTTCTTGACGCACTTCTGCTGAATAATTAGTTGACTGAAAGTCCTCAGTGTTAGTGTCTTAAAGAGAGGATGTGCAGCATTGTTCATAATGGCACTCAGTTTTGTTTTCATTCTATCCTTTGGTACGAACTCCAAGGGGTCCGAGAGTGTTCACCCAACTGAGCTTGCCCTTTTATTAGTCTGGTGATTAAGAGGGCCTCTCTTAAGATGTGACCACCCTAGCACTCCACAGTGGCCATCACAGGGTTGCAGAAGATGTGAAGGATATAATTTTCCACATTAAAGGAATGCAGTCTTCTAAGGAAAAACAACCTGCTCTGCCCTTTCTTATACAGTATAGTTCCTCTGTGTTCTGTGACCAACCCAACCTGTCCTTAATGTGGACCCCCAAGCACTTGTAGGAATGGACTACCTCTACATCCACTCCTTGAGCAGTGACCACATCTGCACCTATCTGTGCAATCAAACAGTTTCTCCATGCCATCTGGCCATGCTACAGTGCGCCACCCTGGACCACGGACCCCAAACCTGCATCTCCACACCTGCCAAGTGGGATCTTTCACACAGACACTGGAAGAACATGCAAACTGCACTGAGCCAATGACTGGACAGAAGGGCAGACCACCAGGCCTGTGATGATGAACTGGTGATTATCAGGGTCTGTGAAACAGCAAACTGTCATTTAAACACATAGAAAGAAGTGTGTGCCATGGTTGCCACTTCTGCCTCACAGCTGCATTATTCAAGGGACACATAATAAGAAGTTTCTCTGTAGCTTACTCAGTTTTTCCGTTGTTCTGAAGATTATGACTATTAGGGTGCAGACTTGTTTTTATTTTTTTATACGCTTTTGCACACTGGTTTCTGAAATCAAACAGCCGTTTTAAGAGATTTTGCAGCTCCTGATTATGATTATAATGTTTATTTTTGGAAAGTGCCTTTTGGAACTCTTCCTGGAAGCCCCAGATGTCCCACAGAACTAAACTCCAATCCGTACCTAAAAAGGCAGACAGTGGCACACATAATAATAATAATGCATTTAGTTGGCACCTTTACTCGAAGTTTCAAGGGCAGTGCCTTAGCCAGCACCCCACACTGCTACGTGCAGATGAAGATGTGTGCCAAAGAATTGGTCAAGCCGTGGCTGTATTCCAACGAATATACCAAATACACTTGGTGGCAAAGAGAAAGGGTGAGTTTACAACAGCATTGTGGTGCCAACTGCTGTCTCGTACGTCAGTGAGACACAGAGGGCAATGAAGAGTACAGCCCGATGCCATCAAAGGAGTTCTGTGTGAATCATCATCACGTACCATGAGTGCATCACCAATGACGGAGTGGCCTGCAGAAGTTGAACGACACGGTCACAAGCTTAATGAGACGTGTGCCCAGATTACCCCACCATCGGGTCCCCAAGGCTGTGATGAACTGGAAACCCAAGACTAGAAAGAGGAGGTGAGGATGGCTATTTCAGATCTGGTGAGCTCCCTACTGTCAGCAATATCAAATGAGAAGATGATGAGGCAATCTTCACGACTAGTTGGCAAAAGCTTCCTGCCAATGTGCAAAATGGCACGGGAAGATCTAAGTCTAAGTAAGGGTGCCATGTATTACATAATAAGTCTCTCTGCTGGGCTGGTAGGACTTGTGTTTTATTAAATAACAGTCTCCCCATTATTTGACTCACCACAGAACAGCATCTCCTCAAGATGGTAACGCCATTACACTGGCATAGTGTTGGGGTATTTCCTGCTGGGGAATCTCGTGGACCACCTTTCATCCAGAATAACCTGAACCCAAACCACAGGCCTGTTCTGAATCGGACATAACTTCACAGTATATGGAAACTCCCTCTAATAATGGTTGGCAAATAATTTGGGGGTTTGCCAACCAGTGTTTTGTTGTGTGGTGGGCGTGGCAACACACTGTACCAGTGCATGCTCCTTGGCCAGTCCTGACCTGACTGGAGTTGGACTGGTGGGAATGGTGGTAAATATTTTAATCGTTCATGGGTCATTTTTGTTCTTTTCTGGAATACTTTCTGCTTTTTGTACTAATTTATCCTTGAAAACAGGAAGCCACTCATTTTGGATTTTTATTTTTCCTTACTGCTAAGCTTTCTGGGGTGCAGTTGCACACTTGTCAATAGAAATTAATTTTTCACATTTGGTTTGGTTGTGTCATCATTATTTCCACCCTTTGTCTGCGTCTCTCACCTTGACTGGTTATGTTCACTCAAGATGGCCCGGGTGTGGGCTCTGCTGGAGTTGTAAAGGGTGGGCCGCTAGAGCCGTATTCAGGCAGAGGCCTTGAGTTGCTCAGGTTTGCACCCTAAGTCACTGGTTAGGGTCTTATCCAGCAGCGTCATGCTTCACATTACACCACTCAGGCCTTTTAGTTCCCAATCTGTGATTATTTAATGAAGAAAACGGCCATATGAAATGGGGGGTTCACCTGCAGCCATTCAAGTGCAGTGGCTGTGACATTAAACAGAAAGGCCTTGTAATGTGCGGTGCTCTTCATGCACGCGTGTTCAGCTAAAAGAACTGGGCATTCAAACAAATCCTCCTTTACGTTTGATGTCAGAGTTTTGCGCTGCTCATGTAAGGATTGCCGTTTATGTTGTTTATTGCTGCCATCTAGAGCTTCACTTCAGACACTCAGAATGAAAAGGCTGCTGTACTTCATGATGCAGGAAACACCTCACCTTCAGTCAGGGCTGGAAGCTCTGCGTCCTTTCATTCTAAATGTGCTCCAGTTCTCCTCTTTCGGGTTACAGCTTTTGCTGTTTTTATACTAACTTAAATTATTTTCAGGAATCACACTGTTTCACAAATTTTCCTTTTATCTCGCATGCCATCCTCCCACCCCACCACAGTCCTTGATGTTGACAGCTCAGTTGCGGTGTATGGTGTTGGACGACTAGCCTCTGCGTGGAGGTGTGCACCCCCATGGGTGATGATTGGTTTTCGGGCCGTTGCAGTGCATTCTCAATGTGGCTGAAAAATATTTCTTTTTAACTTCACCGGCCCCATCCTCAGCAGTCTAGTCACTCTAGAGTACTAATTTTGATTCTTTAACTGCTTTGATTCCCACAAGTGTGCGTTTCGGAGACAGCTGAAGGGCTCTGATTGTGGTAATTCGCCTCTGGACCAGCGGTTGGCGCTGTTGCTTAATGTTTCTCTTTCCTCTGCACCTGTTCCATCTCTGACATCACTTCTGTCATGCGGCCTCCTGGGCCCGCCTCTTCCTGCCTGTGTCCCATATAGCCGCCTCCTACTCTACCTCACCTCAGTCTCATCTTGGACTCCAGGCTGTCATGACCTAAAAACATATTGCTCATTCGTGTGGATTTTTTTTTTATTGCCAGTCAGTCAGTCATTTTCCAACCCGCTACATCTTAACTACAGGGTCACGGGGGACTGCTGGAGCCAATCCCAACCAACACATGGTGCAAGGCAGGAGTAAATCCTGCCAGTTCACCACAGGGCACACACACACATTGCATCTTACAAAATTTGAGGATCACGTACTGTATGTGCCTTAACCCTTTCTGACTTGTTATTCGTGTTATTCTCACACCAGCCAGGGAAAGCCCATGTTTGATTTATAGAGGGGCATTGTGGAGTAATGGACTTTAAGCCACAAATTCTCAGCTCTGACTGATGTGTGACCCTGAGTGGGTCACTTATTGTCCTGTGCATTAATGGTAATGGACACTGAAGTTGTTAATCCTTCCTTTGGGAGAAGGTACCAACTGACCATATAATAATGACCATCACTTGAAAATCTGAAAGTTTAGGAAAAGCATCCTTTCACATGCAATTGAGACTGCACATTTACAGGACCTTAGGGTTTTGTTACATAAGTGGCAGTATGGCAGAGAGATACTAAGGCACGAAGAGGCAAAAACAGGAGGCAACAGCCCATAGGTGGTCCTTAACTTATTACAAGGACTCGTAGTTGAAGTAATAACCAAGACAGGAGTGGCTCACACCCAGTGGCCGGGAAGTAGACAGTCAACAGGCAGAGAAAGGTCGTGGTGGTTGGGCAGAAGGCCAGAGTGTCTCCCACAGATGGTAGGTGGCAGTACAGGACACCCAGCATGGCTTTGGAGTGGCTCTGATATCTCGGGTGGGCAGATAAAGAAGGAGCTCCATAATGTAGCAGAATATCCATCCATTATACAACCTGCTATATCCTAACTACAGGGTCACAGGGGTCTGCCGGAGCCAATCCCAGCCAACACAGGGTGCAAGGCAGGAAACAAATCCAGGGCAGGGGGCCAGCCCACCGCAGCAGCAGAATATTTTTAGTGAAAAATAAACTTATTGCTGGGGTTTGATGGTATACCAACAGTGGGAATTCCTGGAAGTGTGTGGGACTCTTGTGCTTTGGGACTCATAAGGGGCTGTTCATAAGCTGACAAGTGGTAGGCAGTAGTCATTCTGCCACTCCGGAGTGGCACCATTACCTCAAAAAATAGAGGCAAATCTCCTGTAGGACCACAAGGGTCTAGAACAAGGGTGGGCAATGTTGGTCCTGGAGGGCTGCAGTGGCTGAAGGTTTTTGTTCCAACCCAACTACTTAATTAGAACCCAATCCTCGCTAATATCAGACCTTATTTAATATTATGGATTGCTAATATGCAGTGTTAGGCTATTATATCAAAGAAATCTTTCCTTACCAGGGATATCATCCAAATAATTTGATTTGGTTTTATTAATCCAAATTGTGCATGATGAATCCACAAAGGTGTAAAGAGAAACAAGTTAGCTGGAGAACTGCTGGCTCCTTTATCATTTACATCTTATTATTAATAAGGATATATTAAAATCCATGAACACAGCTGTTTAACTCTTTTAGGGCGGATGTCGACTTTTGTCAACCCAAGGGGTTGAGGGCGGATGTGGACATCCAGGGGCAGACGACGATAAAAGTCTGTAAATATCGACAAAACTCACGGTTACATTATAGGTAGACCCTCTTTGCTTGGAGGACTGTTAGACTCGTTGACTTGACGTCGAATCCCTGCATGGGTGTGAGTAGCATGAACACCGTCTAGATTGGCATCGACATCAGGCAAGAGAGCGAAGCGAATGCGCAAAGCGAAACACTCCGTGCGTATTATTTCTGTAATTATTTATTTTTGCATATTATTGCTGACTCTGACTTACCAATCTCCCATTTTGATGCAAGTGAACTGGAAATTGAAAATGAAAGTCAGGTGATGGTAGTGCTGAATACATTCGTGTTGCTGACACACCTACAGCAACATTTGCCCTGGGAGGCCCACACAGACGTCGATCTGTGGCAGACAAGCTGGCTACTGGACTTCATCAAGCGACACAGCGTGCTAGTGGACACTACGGAGTACCAGCCACTCGACTACGTCAAGCTGTTTTTTCCAGAAAGTGCCCTTCAACGTATGAGGGATGAGACAAACAGGTACGTAATAAGCACGTGAATTTACATACTGTAGTGGAGTAGAGTGACATTTGTTACAAATGAGTATGTCATGTTGATTGATTGGGCTGGCACCCTGCCCGGGGTTTGTTTCCTGCCTTGCGCCCTGTGTTGGCTGAGATTGGCTCTAGCAGACCCCCGTGACCCTGTAGTTAGGATACAGCGGGTTGGATAATGGATGGATGGATGGATGTTGATTGATGTGTCAAACCATTGCTTTGTGTGCTTTTTAGAAAACAGTTTTTTGGAAAAAATATTCAGCACTGGGAGAAAAGGAAAAGTTAAATAATGAGCCCTAAAAGAGTAAAGAATGAAATAAGCAATTATGGGCGCGGAGCACCTTAACAAAGGAGACCACTAAAATGAAACATCAAAATGTCACTTGAGCAATAAGGGCTTCATCAGCAACAACTGACTCCTCATTCAGAAAATGAGGAAAAACCAGCGGCCACTGCGGCCCTCCAGGACCGATATTGCCCACCCCCGGTCTAGAAAGTGAGGGGCAGCCAGCGGAAGCAGAACAGGTGAGGTGCAGAGGTTTGGAAGGAGCCTCTAAAATGTAGAGATGAGACCTGATCAGACCTGAGCACTTTGGGAAAAGAAAAACGGCACGAGAAATAGTGGCATTTTCAACTTTGATCTGTTTGAGGTTTGCTGATGTAAGATCTTCTCGGAACGTTGCCTGCAAAGTCTTGAAATGGCCGACCCTGACAACGCTTACCTTTTGGTGGGAGCCACCGCAGCTGCCTGGCAGTAAGGAGATGATGGGTTCACATCCCGGGTCCTCCCGGCATGGAGAGCACTTTGAGTAGTGAGAGAATTCTTCTTCTTATTATTATTATTACTACGTGGTATTCGCTGCACAGGAAGTATTCACCATTGATGTTGCACGATGATGCCTGCCATCCAATGGCGGGCCACACCTCGTCATTTGTGATCAGATCTCAGTAGGAGATTCCTAAGATACAACGTAAAGATCACTGAAGGAAGACGCTGGACGATGTTTTAACACACACTGACATTTCCTAAACCAAACTTTCATGATGATGTTGGCAGGTGGCTACAGCTGTCTTCTTGTTCCCTTTTATTCCAAAGCTTCAAGGTCAGTTCTGCTCATCCCATAATCTTCTGCGTGGAGACGACTCTACCCTGTCCTCCTGCTCAACAGATGCGAGCCCTTATTAGCCTGCCACAGTCCAGTTATCCACCCATCCATTTTTCCATCCAATTATCCAGTTAGAAGGAGTCAATGCCTATTGTAGAAGCACAAGGGCACAAGGTGGGCAGAAACACGCTGATCAAAAAAGGGACCTGGAGACCTCAGGATGTGCTGGTGGAATCAGGCTTTATGGCGTGATATACACATGGCCTTAATTCAGATGAAATGAGCGCCCAGCAGTGGGGCCATCTTTTTTTTAATTTAAAGTTCTTATCGAGAGTCCACACTCTGCCACCCCCTGGTCTGGCGTGGAATTACTCTCATTTAGACCCTTTAGCTGCCTCCCATGCACACGTGTGTGACAACGGGCACAGCAGTACTAACGTGCACTAAGATACTGTATATAATGCTTATTTTTGTATATGCTTATGTTTCTCTTTGAATGTCATCAACTTTAAGAATATACTTTTCCATAGTACCAGACCCAGGTGGTACACTCACACCCTCTTCACACTCATTGATGTTATTTATGGGTGCTCCCCACAGTGGGTTGGGTCCACTTGTGCCATGTTGTACTCTCCCCTCACAGAATCCTGCCCCATTTATATCAGTGTCACTGAGTTCTTCTTGCTTGGGCAGTGCTCCCTACACATCAAGTTCCCACTGACCACCCTGAGCATGAACCTGGGTCCACAACCTGCATGGACTTCAACTCTCTTAGCCTGTCAAGTGAAAGAAGAACGTTACTGACTCAAGTGACTAATGAAGCTTCTGACTGCAGCGGTGTATCTTCTTGACAGCAGGCCCCTATATACAGTATACCTTGCCCAAAGTCCATCCATTCATCCATTATCCAACCCGCTATATCCCAACCACAGGGTCACGAGGGTCTGCTGGAGCCAATCCCAGCCAAAACAGGGCGCAAGGCAGGAAACAACCCTGGGCAGGGCGCCAGCCCCATTGCAGGGCGCGCACACACACACCAAGGACAATTTAGGATCGCCAATGCACTTAACTTGCATGTCTTTGGATTGTGGGGGAAACCCACACAGACACAGGGAGAACATGCAAACTCCACGCAGGCAGGACCTGGGAAGCAAACCTGGGTCTCCTAACTGCGAGGCAGCAACTCTACCCACTGTGCCACCGTGCTGCCCTGCCCAAAGTCACTCCAGCTAATACATGCTGGCAAAGCCATGAAGGGCTGACATTCCCTAAAGGTCAGGTTCTTCTGCATTAGGGGTCTCACTTGAAGGAGATGCCCTTCCCGAAGTGACTTCAGTGTATCTGCTCTCATAAGTGATCACGAAGTTTGCTGTTTCCAGCCCCTCAGTCCCTACTCATTCCTGATGTGGGACTTGACATTTTCCTTCGTTTTAAAAATAAAAAGATGTAAGCACTTGTATAACAACTTGTACAACAGCAGATGGTGTCGTGCTCGTCTCGTGCATTAGCCTTTCCACTAAAGTACACAAGGTAAACAGCAGCTGAGGCAGAAACCTTTTTATTTTGCTCTTATTCAAGTTGGGAGGTAAAAGCTGAGCAGCACCATCTGCTTAAAATCCACGCAAGAACACCTACCTTAAAACATCCAGAAGAGAAGAAAAGTGACGCGTCAGCCACCTTCTTCTATCATCTCACGATAACCTCCTTTGTTCTTCGATGACTAATCATGTGGCCATGTCTGGAGCGGCTAGAGTGCTAAGAGGAAGCACCACAATCATGGAGAATTGGGTCTTGCTGTGTGAGTCAGACTGGAGGATGGGGTTTAAACGTGAGCGAGAGCATTTGAGGGTCTCTAGGTACTCCTCCAGGGGGTGCTCATCAGATTGTTGCTCCCAATGAAGAGCAGCAACAGCATCCAAGGAGAGGAGCACTGAAGTTCTGCTCCCAAGAAGGGAAGCGCTGTGAGGAATGAGGATTTACAGCGCCTTTGGCAGATGTCACACTTACCCGACTCCACGTCAGAGCACGTGTCACCTTAATGACTGTAGTTGCTTTAATGAGGTCAGAGCCTTTATGTCTGGTCACTATTTAGGGAGTGGATGTAGAGGTGGTCCACTCCTACAAGTACTTGGGGGTCCACATTAATGACAGTCTGGACTGATCTTATAACACACAAGAAAACTCTAGAAGAAAAGGCAGAGCCGGCTCTTTTTCTTTAGAAGACTTTACATCTTTACATCTTCTATAACTCTGTGATAGCCAGTGTGATTGTGGTGTGCTGGGCTGGTAACATCACTTCAAGAAAGGGCCCACCAGATCAACAGGCTAAAAAGGCAGGCTCAATTACAGGACACACTCTGGACACCCCAGAGGGGTGACAATTAAAACAAAACTCAGTGCCGTTATGAACAATGCTACACATCCTCTCTCTGACACACAAACACTGAAGACTTTCAAATCATTCAGCAGAAATGTGTCAAGAAAGACGACATTTGGGGGCTCCTTTATACCAACAGCAATATGCCGTCATGATGCCTCAACTGGGACTGGGTCTGCCAAGTCTGTCGTTTTCTTTTTTTTTTTAATTTCCTTCCTGTTTAGCCATCTCAGTGTGTGTTCGGACCATATTGGGTGTGTATTTATACATATCTGTATATTTATTTATGTATGTGCTTACTTAGGAGCCCCCTGTAGACAAATAAAGTTTTCTCTATTGTCACACGTGTGCCTCAGGACTCCAAGTAGGTGATACCACCCCGGGCAGACAGGTGGCACTGCTGCTAACTGTCTTGTCATTTTTTTCTTCCACAGTGCAGAGAAACCACCCAGTGAGGGCAACTGACTCCTCCCCTTCCAGTCCCTGTCCTGTAAAAAGGAAGACCACCCAGAAGGAGGCTTCACTTCTGCAAGAGTTCACCTGGCCTGTGGAGTTCCATGAATATTGCTGAACCAAACAAAAGAGCCTAATTAAAGGTGACCACTCACTTGACATGGTGACTATTTTTATTTCCTTTTTAACGCCATTGTGTGTTTTGGTTTTGTTGAGACTAACAATAAACAGGGTCAGCCTGGTTGGCACCCCAAAAATTATTCACTTGTATGACTGTCATTACCTCGGGTGACCACACTATCTGTTACATGGAAGTGATGGCAGGAGATGATGGATTACACGACCCCCTCACAACTTCTCAGCACAGGGGCAAATTTCCTGCCGCACCTCAAGAGGATTGCAAGGTTGACTCATTTTGACAGCCAAGTGTGGAGCACACAAGAGTTAAAATGTCAAATGGATATGTCTCCAAAATCCCATGAACCTTTGCTCTGTTGACGCTGTCCTTTACTTCTTGAAGCCATCTTCTCTTTTCTTCATGTAGTTTTGTATGGGCTCTTGCCTGTTTGTGGCCGTAGTGGACTACTGAGTCGAGTGCTTACACACACAGGAGGCCACACCATTACTTGTGACAAAGCTGCTGGAGAGTTGCAGAGCACTATGGCTGAGTCGCTGGAGATGTCAAACTGCATGACTGAAAAGCACTGGGAAAGTCCAGCAATGTGATGGGGGGCTTCAGGCTATTTAGATAATCCTTTGAGCCCACCAAACACGGTCTGCAAAGAGGGCCATTTTATACTGTAGTGTTTTTCAAGACATAACATAAATTCCCCAAAACTTTTTTCTTTTCCTTCTTCCACAAATTTTGGAATTCTATGGTTGAGGTTTATCAGTGGCCAACCACATCACACCTAAATGGCTGCCAAAGTGGACAGGGTTTGGCAATGCAGCACTCCTCCGTTAATCTTATGTTGTCATTCAATGGTAGTGTTTATTATTCCCATGGTGGGCGTACGTATGAGAACTTACTAGGACTCGCAGCAGAGGCTGGTGGAGTGTATTACTTCTGATCATCTAATCCTACAAGTCTTCGACTTTAATGCTTCTGGATCTGCTGGATCTGGGCATTAGATCGTGTGGCCACCAGGGAGCTCCCCAAACACCTGACACAACAGACACAAGACACAAGTCCCGCACAGAGTCATTTTATTTAGATGTGGGAAATGCTTTCCTTTCGTTTCCACCACCTCAGCACAGTTGCAATACACACAGCATAATAAAACAGCACTTTCCTTCCTTTTCTTCTGTCCTTTTCTCCTTCTCCTTCTGCCTCCACTCCTCCTCTGGCAAACTTCGTCTCTCTCTCTCTCTCTCTCCTGACTCTGGCTCCCGGCATGAAGGCAGGTGGCTCCTCTAAAGAGATCCCCTGAAGTATGACCGGTGTCCTGAACGCTTGGCCCACCAGCACGTCTGGGTAAGGCTGGAGCTCCCCAGTCCCTGCAGCTCCCCCTGGTGGCACCAAATAGGGCTGAGTCACAGAACTCCAATTCCCTTGAAGCCCTGTGGGAAACCATGGTGCTGCCACAACCCAAGGGCACTGCCACCCAGCAGCCCGAGGGAGGTACTGTCCTGTGTATATTCTCTCCCCCGTTCCTTCTAGTTTATCGGCGTCTCGGCCGGGTTGGGGCCCTGGCTGTCCACCACAAATGACAGCACATGACTTCAGGTCTCTTTTTCTTTAATGGCATTCATTTCCTCCTTTACTTTAATGTTTAAAGACCTTAGTTTTTTATTTCTTTTTTTTCCATATAAGCAGAGTTTCATAATTACGTAGCACTGCTTTGACATTCACACAATTTGGCCAGGATGCTTTCCTTATCCCACACCATCTTCAATCCCACTTGACCTCGCTGTTTTTTCCATTAACATGAATGCTACATGACTTGCTTGCTACTCTTTTCATTATCTTTATTGCTATATGACCTGAGTGCTCGTATTATTGGATTTAATGTTTAGAATCGCAAACACGTTTTAAAAAGCTTCAATGATTCTTGGTGTCGGGAGAGATTTGGAATGAGCAAGCCAGGAATATGAAGCACTAAACAGGCGGAGGCCACACAAATTCTTCATTTTAAATTCTGAAGACTAACCCTGTCACTCGTCACAAGTTTCAGAAGGGACGATTAGCAAAATCCTGCCCTGTCAGTATTGGAGATGGCCCTGTCAGAAACTGGCAAAGAAAATCAAATGCTCCACAAGAACTATAAAAGTCGCTGTAAATCACGACAAATGTGTTAACTTTAATATATTTAATCAATCAAAGTGAGCTCCAATGTCCCTCGTCTTATCCTGAAGTCAAGTCTAGGTCTGAGGACCATGAGTATTGTAGCCAAGGTGGAAAAAAAATGACTTTTCATAAGGACACGTTTACTAAGAGAAAGAGAAAGATGGACTGGAATGGGAAGGTTTAAAGGGCAGAACAAAAGATCAATCAATAAACAGGCCGGGGTTTGTCAAACTTTTGTGAATAAACAAAAGCAAAATAAGACGTAAAGAGGAAGGTCCTCGTCAGAAGATGTGACAAACCCTAAGCAAACTAATACAGTAATGCCTCGCTATATCATGCTTTGACTTTCGCGGCTTCACTCTATCACGGATTTTATATGTAAGCATTTCTAAATATATAACGCAGATTTTTCGCTGCTTCGCGGGTTCTGCGGACAGTTGGTCTTTTTACTTCCTGTACATGCTTCCTCAGTTGGTTTGCCCAGTTGATTTCATACAAAGGATGCTATTGGCAGATGGCTGAGAAGCTACCCAATCAGAGCACGCAGTTAAGTTCCTGTGTGCTGATTGACTCAACGACGGAGCGCCGAATTCGATTTTTCAGCGTTAACCAGGAAGTCTCGTCTCGCTCATTCAACATCAATGTGTTTCGCTGTGTAAAGAGTTAACTTTTGTGCTCTTTTGTGTTTATCTTTGTGCGTAGTCAAGCCCTTCACTATGGCTTCAAAACGATCTGCTACTGCTTCAGGGGCCGTGCCCAAGCACCAACGGAAGATGTTAACGATTGCCGAAAAGGTAAAAGTTTTGGATATGTTGAAGGAAGGAAAAGCTACACCGCTGTAGGACACCATTATGACATCAATAAGTCCATGATTCTTTTTATTTAAAATGGAGGAAAATTATATAAGATCTATGGCCGCAGTGTCCTTTAAACTAGGGTGCATAGTGAGTTGGAAGTGGACGTAATAAGGCAGTGGTCTGGATGAAATCTGCTTCAGGGATTTGTATTGAAGACTGTCAGAAGAAGAACCTCCTTTTGAAGAGGTGTAACGCTCTCCTTTGTTGTGCAGTAAAATTAAACTCATCGTTATCGGACAAGTCATCGTGTCATTGTTGGCGAGTAACCATAATTAATTTTCTACTTACAGTACTTAGTACATGTACGTACGTTTAGTGTCACTGTACACACATTTTACTGTATACAATTTTTCTTGCATTGTACGTATTTATTACTGGTGGCCTGTCTATCGTAATGGCTGTATCATATGTGATATCAGAGACACTCAATATCTTTAAAATAATATTTAGGTTTTACTGTATATAAACAGTGTGTTTACATACATGATTTCAATTAATCTTACCTAATATCTAAGAGAATACAAAGGGTTTATACTGTATAATGCTGAATATTTATAAACAGTGTGGGAGAGTTTATAAGGGCTTAAAATATATAAAAATAACCAAATGAACATATGGTTTTTACTTCAAGGATTTTCACCTTCGAGGAGGGATTACTGTATTCATGTTTGCTTTAACTTCACTCTAAACACTTGTGATGGGTGCCACCATCTTACATGGTGTCAGGGCCATAATGTTCTGTCATTAGATGGTAGATGGCAGGCCAAAAGGCAAGGAGAGAGGATAAGGAGTTGAAACAAAATCAGTCAACAAACAGGGCTTAAAACTGTAAAGACAAAAAGAAACGAGAATCGAAGTTGACGCAGCAAAGCGCAAAGTTGTTAACCTGAAACATCAGAATTAGCTTGTAAAGGATGGTTCAGTTCTTCAAAGAAATATCCATATACTTAGACACTGCTCCCCAGCTAGCGCTAAATTAATGTCCCATTAATGACATCACAATGAGTGACCATCAGGCCACACCCTTAACATGTCATTTTTAAGCCAGGGTTCCCCCCAGGTTTATGTTTAAATTTGTTTTAAATGTCATGCTTTGTTTATTATTTTTTATATTTTTTATGTTTATATGTATAATTCTGCATTTTTTGTCAGTTGTGATTGCTCTCTCTGTATGAGAGTCGGTTCTGTCTTGTCCTTTGTGTTTTGTGGGTGGTTTCCCAAGAGGCGTGGCCACCTGTGACCACACCCAGCCCTATAAAGGCTCATGGGAATGGCAGTCGCTCTGTGGTACATTGTGTGCACTCGTCAGTTGGTGAGTTCTCCCTTTTATGTTTGTTTATGTATGTTATTCTTTTGATTTACTGCCTTTTTGATTTTTCACTGCTCGGTTTTTGGAACTGCACTGGGACTTTTGTTTGCTTTTATTAGGCTGACCAGATTTTCCAGATAAGTCCCCAAACTTATCAATCAAGATTGGAGTATTTATTAAGTGACCAGCCATTTAGAAATGAAATTTGTTAAATGACGTAAAAAACAGAATGTCTGGTCACCTTATTTTAGGCAACTCTTTTGTGCCTCCATTTGCTCATTTGAGATTTTTTTTTTTCTTTCTGAACCTTTTGTCAATAAATTCTTGAATTCTTGAATAAATTCTTAAATTCTTGGGGCATTTTGCCTATATTTTAGGACTTTCCAAAGCATATTCTTGAAGTTTAAGAATAAGGTAGCCTGCTTTAGGCCTGAGCCAGGCACTCTAGTAGAGGCTAGGCTGCCTTTAGTTCACCTTTAATTCTGGGCAGGTTGGTGGGATACAGGCCTGCTTTCCTGTATATTTTTGAAGGCCTAGCACCTCTTTAAGTTAATTTGGGTGAGTAAATCACAACATAGCATCAACTCGCTGCACTGCAGCAACAAAGTGGCAGCACCCCCTGGAAAAACAAAATGGCGCTGCATGAAACAAACAACATAATGATCAATAATCCTCAAGAAAAAAACATAGAATGCACAAAAAAATAATAAAGTGTTAAATAAATCACTAATGAATACTAAACATTAATAATTATTATTGTGTTACATGATGCAAATCCTGGAGCTTCATAATCAAAATGGCCGAGACAATGTTATAAAATGGTAGCGACTGTTACCTGCTATTTAACGAAAATATCCTTATTAAATATCCTTACTGAAATTGAAAATAGGAAAAAACAAAATTAATTGAACAAAAAATATTAAAAATAACTTCAGAGCCTTGTGAAAGACCTCAAGGAAGTGAGACAGAAACATTACATCCATCAATCAATCAATCAATCAGCAAACAAATTAGGCAACCAATGAATCATCTGATCAGTAAGCTAATCGATTAATTAATTGATCAAAACAACAATAAACCTTCCGACTAACCCAGGGGTCCCCAATTCTGGTCCTGGAGGTTTTCTTTCTAACCCTTTTCTTAACTCGTGACCTGTTTTTGTTGCTAATTTACTTCTTTTGAATTAATTTTAATTGACTTGTTTTTTAAGATTTGTTCCCCTGAATTTCTTTATCATTCCTCTGAATTGCTTCATTTCTTTCGTTAAATGGAACTCAAACAGAAATGAAATATGAATTGAGTGAGCCAACAGAAGACCAATTAAGTGAGGGCCTTAAGCTCCAACCAATTTCATTCCAACCAGTTGCTTAATTAGGCACTGAGTCTTGCTGTTAATTAAACCCGTTCTTTAATTCCATGGCCTGTTGCTGCTCTCATTGTGCAATGGCAGACATTTCCAAAATTAAGAGCACTATTAAAATGTTTTGTGAACCTGAGCAGATCAGCATTTCTTTCATCTTTCTTTATTTTCAGATATTGTGTGATGGTCACAGTTTGCTGGTCATGTTTTGGCTCATTTTGTATCTCATTATTGTCTGGCAGCTAATTAAGAAAAAAGAAACAATTAAGGGGTCTGTGTCTTCAAGAGCAGTCAAATAAAACAGGTCACTAGTTAAGAAAAGGGTTAGAGTGAAAACCTGCAGCCACTGCAGCCCTCCGGGACCGGAGTTGGGGACCCCTGGACTAACCATTCAAGGAACCAATCAACATCCATCAATCATCAGTCCTTTTTATTAAGGCTGTCAAAATTCCATCTGGGTTACTGCCGGCTCAGAATACCTTAGTAAAGGAGTGGGCCATGAAACACCAACCCTTACAATATGTAATGAGGCATAAATGGCTCACTTTTATACTTTCACAGAAAAAAAACAATGAAGAATTTCTATATTTTGTGACTCTGCTGTCAGAGCTGCAGTATCGGGTGGAGGCAGTATTCAGATACATCTACTGATGCTACTGGACATATCAACAGTGACACTCCTGCAATCCTCTGGAGTTACAAGTCTTTCAACATCCTACACCCTGTCACTCCTGCACACCAGAGGGTCTCCTTCCAGTTTCGCCTAAAGTAAGTAGTACCACCCCCGAACGTGAGGGGGCAGTGTTGCTAACAGTCTTGTTTCCTTTTTCCCTCACAGCCTCAAGAAACCACCCCTTGAGGGCACTGAGGCAAAGGAAGCTCCGCCTCTTCCTGTCCATCCACTATAAACATTCCCAAAAGGCGGAGACTCATTTTGATGCTGACCTTGCTTCTGTGCGGACCTAAGTCAGGACTTATCATTCCAGAGTGAAGAACTGAATTCTCTAAATGAGGCGCAATGGGGTGCAGTTTTTTACATCACCTTTCTTGTTTTTCTTCCAGTTAAACGGTGTTCTTGCCCAGTTGACACCACAAACGTTTGGCTTTATCCTGCATCTTCATTCTTTACCACTACAACCCTCGTCCAGGTGACCCAACTGGGGCTGATCAAACCTTCACATTGAACATAGTTCAGGGGGCTGTGGGGTGACCCCAGGAGACCAGGCTGGGAACCTGAACCTTGTGTTGTTTCTGTTCCTCTCAAGAACTTCATTCTTGCTTGGTGAATCTTTAAGCTCTGCTCACTTTTTACAGATATTATCACATGCACACTGGTTGCTTCTTGCATTCTTCTATTGCCGTTATGTCTGTCCTTCTGGGATCCTCGACCCCCCCACTTCAGTCACCCTTGAAAGTACGTCTTTATTAGGTTCATCAAGATCTTTTGGGTATCCATTACTGAAGATGCCCATTGAGTTGCCAGCCCAGCTGCCATCTCTCCAAGCTGTTAATGACATCTGTGTGGTTGTCCAGCAGCCATTCCTGGTATTGCTCTGATTTCTCAGAGACAATGGTATACAAACACATTAACTGACGTTGCTATTCACATCATGAATGACGTTCCTGGAATCTTTGGGTGATTTGGGTCTTTTAACATCATACCCCCTCATCCAGGTGACACAGCTGAGGCTGATTAGACCCCAGCTTGTGTCCAGTTGGTGAGCTAACTACCACCCCAACTCTCTGCTCTCTTGAGCCACAGCCATTGAGAGGCCTTCTCCACTGCTTCGGTGGGCTTGCAGCTGGTTCTTCTCCTCCCACCTCCTACTATGCCCAGTAAACTGAAGGCCTTGATTGAGGAAGCCCCTTGAAGCCAGCCTCAACAGGGCACAGGAACCAGGCTCTCCATTCTGAGCATTTCTGCGTATTTAGTGAGCTTCCTCTCAGAGGGCTCTTCCAAACGTTTTGCGCCACCTCCAACATCACCATTTGTTTAGTGGCCTCAGACAAGAATGACAATGTCTGGTCACAAGGTAGTGACAGTAATGTGGCTGGGAAATGTCAGCTGTCGCTCAGGGTCCACCAGAACCTGCCAGTCCCTTGTGGTGGCCAAGGTGCCTGCAGATGTTTCCCCTGAGGTCTTTGGCTGCTTGTCTACTCTAATAGAAGGGTCACTTATCTGCAGTAATTCCTGCTCTGATTGTTTCTGTGATGGAACCTCAAAACCTGGTCATGCCACCATTTGTAACATCTCTCACCAAGCAAAGAATCTGCTGGAAAATACAGAAAAGGAAAAGGCAGGGCAAAGCAGAAAGTACCAGGAAACTGACAGAAATCTGCAATATGAACGTCTTAATATCAGGCAAAAAATGAAACCTTTAAACAACGTTTCATCTAACCTCAGAGCACAGCGTGTCTTTTTTTGACTTTCCTTTGTCTTTCATACCTTAGGAGAGCTAACATCACTCTGAACCGAACTGTGAGGATGACGAGACTGAACTCCACTGAATGGCCGTCTCACCTGCTGGAGTGAAGCGGCTCTTCTGGGTGCTGCAATGCAGCTGTTTTTTCACTCCTGGAGCTAAAGACCCCATAGGACATTAGGTATCCTTCATATTTGTAATGTGACGGTGCTGATGGGGACAGGGTTGGGGGCCCAAAACAAGTGTGAAGGCTGGGGGCCGCCACAGGGTCTCAAACCGCGAGTACAAACACATGACCACAGTCCCAGGTTCCAATCAAAGGGTGTTTATTACACAAATAATTGAATACACAAGCACAACAGCACAAGTCGTCACTCCTCCTCTCCTCTCCCCCTCTCACCACCACACTGCCCTCCTCCAGTCGAGTGTTGCCTTCCTCCCTCCCACCTCGGATTCGCATGGATAAGACAGTGCGGTCCCCTTTATTGAGGACCTGGGGGTACTTCCGGCCCCAGGGCTTTTTGCCCATTTGAAGCACTTCCAGGTCATATGGAAGTTCCCAGTAGCAGACAGTGAAGCTCCCTGTTGCACCCCTCTATCCCTTCAGAGATGTGCTACCAGACTACAAATCCCAGCATTCAATGCTGTTGTCCAAAACAGGCACTGATGTCCAGGGCTGCTGCCATCTAGTGTCATGGGGGAATGAACAGCCCTTATTGCCAGCTCTTCTTTGTCTTTCTCTTTCATCCCGGCCAGGTAAGATACTATAAATATGTCCATTTGGGACACCTGTCCATCTGCCAAGGGCAACCTACAAGGTAAGGGATCTTCTTTAATGGTCTGGATGTCCGTCCATCCAGCCAAGAAATCTCCTTTGCGTCTGGCACCTTTCTCTCCCTTGGCCAAGATGCATGTCTGTCCTCTTCGAGCCTCCTGTCCGGGTAAGGAACCATCCTCTTTCCCTGCCATCCCGTGTGGCACTTACACAGGCCAAACCAACTCCCAAAGTCTTCCTTACTTTCTGTAATTTCAGAAATAAACTGAGAGTGCAGCATTAGGAAGAAGTCGGCGCGCTGAGACTTTTAGGCACCACTGAGGCCACAATGTATACTGTAAAAGAGGAGGAGAGGTAATCAGAGATGTGAACAGGATTCAGACAAGGGGCTCAAAGTGACATTTTTGTGGTATACTACATGTACAGGAGAGAGAAGAACAAAGCGACTAGGAAAATACAAACGGAAAAACCACACCAAAGAGTAAAATGAAACCCTGGTGCTTCATCGCTCCACTCCGGGCCAACTGCAGCTTCTAGGGAACAACACATGGAACAGCTTAGTGTGCTCGTCCATACAAATGGCTCTCAGACACTCCTGGTGCACGTCAGCTCACAAAACAGCGACGTCCTTCTGCCAAAGGACACCAGCTGGATGTAAATGCACTTCACAGGAGAAGATGCTCGTTCTACCAAAGGACACCAGCTAGACATAAGCACAGGTCAAGTGAGAGTGTGGTCAGTGCAAGTTTACTTTTCATGAGCATGGGAAAGGCGCTATGAACATACAACTTATTATCATTATTAGCATTGTTATGAATTTGCTGTCTGACTTCTCCACCTCCTTCCTGTCATTTGTTCATTTGCTCTCAAATTCCAGCCTTGCACTCCAACATTTCTTCTGCCCTGCATAACTTGTAGTATTTGGAACCAGACAGCTTCATTTAACTGAAAAGCTTGCTTTTGGTTGCAGGCCTGACTGAACTTTCTTCATCCTCCCAGGACTAGAAAACAGCCCACTAGCTCCCCCTAGTGGCCCCTGATGTTCCTGCACCTCTGAGGCTTCTTAAAAGAATACTTCACCTAAAACTCTCATGTTACTTACTCCATGTAGTGTGTAGTGATAGTCAAGAAAAGTTTTTAATATCATATTGCATGCAGAAAAGAGAGAACAAAGTTTATGATGTGATAATACAAGCCAGTGGTGACTAATGCTGTGCGGGATATGAAAAACGTCCATGGAAATGAGAAAAAACAGCAATGCATGTGACAAGTGTTGAATATTCCACACGCATGTTCAAAACATAAATCACCTCAGGATTGCCTTTCTGAACTGAAGATATGACTGATGGGGAGAAGTGGACGGGGTAACAGGTGTTGTTGGGTGGAGGCAAACCCCCCAGACGTCCCACTCAGTCTGAGGGTCAATACGGCCTATCCTGCTTTTTAGTCTGCTGGAAGATGTTGTCTTCTCCGTTATCTCGATACTGTCTGTACGCAAGGCAGGGGTCTTCAGCACTCCACAGTGGGGTCACCTGCACAAGCCAAAGAATCGACTCCTCCACGCTTAACCAATAGCTCTGCTTATCCAGAACAGGGGTTCCCAAACTTTTCAGCTCATGACCCCCAAAATAACCGTGCCAGTGACTCGTGACCCCCACTATCCTCGGAAGGGGTTAAAATATACAAATGTTGCGCGCAACGGTGCACATGCGCCAATAGGCCTATCCAAACATAAGCATGACAACACGAAAGAACACAATGGTATATCTATCCATCCATCTTCTAACCCGCTGAATCTGAACACAGGGTCACGGGGGTCTGCTGGAGCCAATCCCAGCCAACACAGGGCACAAGGCAGGAACCAATCCTGGGCAGGGTGCCAACCCACCGCAGGGCACACAAACACCAAGCACACATTGGGGACAATTTAGAATCGCCAATACACCTAACCTGCATGTCTTTGGACTGTGGGAGGAAACCAGAGTACCAGGAGGAAACCCACGCAGACACGGGGAGAACATGCAAACTCCACGCAGGGAGGACCCGGGAAGCGAACCCGGGTCTCCTAACTGCAAGGCAGCAGCACTACCACTGCGCCACCGTACCACCTCACAAAGGTCTAACAACCATATAATTTTTTTTTAATAGTAACACCTCACCTAATGAGATGGGTGGGCACAATGCTTGGAGCACAGCAAGTCCATTCTTGGGTTAATTTTGGAGACCGCGACTCGGAGATCATCCTCCAAGTTCAGTCGTGACCTGTATTTATTTTTAATGTACGTGAGTGCCGAAAAAGTCTTTTCGCACAAGTAGGAAGTGCAAAACGGCATCAGTACATCCAACATACAAAATGTTATTTCTAAAAATTTAATTAATTAATTTCTAAAAAGTTTTTAAAAAGTATTTGATTTCTTGGAAATCATCTCAAACCCCCAATGTCTCACGACCCCCCAGAGGGTCGCGACCCCTACTTTGGGAACCACTGATCCAGAACACCCATGAGACACGAGGGAAGTGTCCTGCCCTGGTAACACCTGAATTTTTTCTTACAACTTTTATTTGATTATCTGAATATCTCCTACAATATAAAAATGGATGAAGGTCCACACATTTGTTCTGTTCGTCTTTGTAGTTTACTAATTTGTTTCTTAAACATATTAGCGTGATTCATTTTTGTAATAGTTTTAAAATATTTAAATATAACATAACATTCACAAAGCTACATAACTAAAGGCAGAGAACCAGACTTACCCTGATATCACCAAGGCATTAGATAGATAGATAGATAGATAGATAGATAGATAGATAGATAGATACTTTATTAATCCCAAGGGGAAATTCACAATTCACAGTATATCTACTTTATATATATATAAAATCCTAAGCCTAAAAGTGCAACGATTTTATGTGACTTTTTTGTCACGCTTTAAATCAGGCTTATTTTAAAACCTACACATACAGTATATGTTTGGTATCATTCTTTTCAGTATTTATTGAACTTTAATGTGATGTTGTTCGATTTTCAGATTCTTATTCTGTTTTTAAACTATAAACTAAAAAATATTAAAAACTCATGTCCCGCAAGACAAGAGTTTATGCCAAGAGATTTAACCACACCCGGGGCCAGAAATAAAAGACAAAGAGTAGGACAGCTGCTGTACAGGCTTTTAAATGTTCGAAGCGCCACAATCAATGCAGATCACATGGCACAGCAGCAGCAGCTGATTGAGCAAAGAGGAGGTAAAAAAAAAACTGTATTTATGTCCCATTGTATTACCGCTTAAGAGGGGGTTTCGGAGGAGCGACCGCGTCTCCTTGGGGTGCATTCAGCCCCCTCTTCACAATGCGAGCAGCAGAGACGCATAGCGCAGGCAAGGGGGTTGGCGAGCGAAGCAAGCAAGGGGTAAGCCCCCTACTATATATATATATATATTGTCACAAATGAGCACATGAGAGGCAGTCGATGAGCTTGGCTGAACATGGTATGCCAGACCAGGGCTTAACAGGGTGCACTAACACATTTTCTCTCTGCCATCCAGATTCTCTGAACAGATGCCCACCTAACTCCACCCTACCACTGACCTCACTTCCTGTTCCAACCCTTTGGACACACCCCCTCCTCTTCACCAGCTTTAAAGACAGCCACTCTCCCATATTCGTCAGTCCCATCTTAGACTACTCGGCTACTTTTAAGATTTATTAATTCACTGCTTTGTGCTTTCCTTCCTAGGACTGTAAACATACCAGGTGGAACCCCAAACCTCCAATCCTACCTGCTTCTGGTCTCTTTTGTCTTTTCACTAATATATATATATATATTGAGGAAGATTCATCCAGGCCACTAACAGACCACGACACAAACGTCCCAAAAACACACGTTTATTGCGTTCTTCTGCACACACCACCACACAATGTACCAACCAGCACAAATGGCTTACAGTCCTTTCTTTCCTTTTTCCTTCTTCTCTTCTTCAGCCACCTCCACTCTTATCCCGCAAGCTCTATCTTCTACCTCCCGACTCTGGCCCTCAAATGGAATGAGATGGACGCTTTTATAATGCACCCTGATGATCTTCCTGCAGCACTTCCTGGTGTGGCAGAAGTACTGTAGTCCTCCAGAACCATCCAGGCGCCCTATGGCGATGGCCACGGGTCCCCACTGGGTTGAGCTTCCAAGCACCAGGGCTTCCATGCAATCCAGGGGGGCTGCAATCTTTCATCTCAGTGAAGGAATTGTCCCTCTCCCGGTCCTTTGCTTCTTCAGGCGTCCTGGTGCAGCAAGGTCCCCAGTTGTCTATCACAATATATATATGGTTTGAGGAACATGACAAAGAGTTTAAGGTGTTGACCTGACGTTCAAATTCCCCGGTTCTTAATCTGATTGAGTATCTGTGGGATGTGCTGGAAAAACAAGCCCTTATCCATGCAGCACACTCCTCACAACATACCAGACTTAAAGGGTCTGCTGCCCATGTCAGATACCACAGGACACTTTCAAAGGTCTTCAGGAGTCCATACCTCAATAGGTCAGAGCTGTTTTAGACCTACACCATATTAGACCAGTGGCTTTAATGCAGTGGCTGTTTATAGTGTATACACATATATGTAGGTATGTATTTGTATATATTTATGTAGTGTGTACAGTATATAGTGATGGACATCATTGATGAACTGGCAGCTTGACCGGGACTGTGGTATTGATGGTGCCCCACTTACCTTTCCAGACAGGAGGCACTTATGGAAGGACAGTATGTCAATCTTTCCCAGTCTGAAGGAGTTAGACTTGGGAGTGGAGAAGGATGAAGCTTGCCTGGAAAAGAGTGGTGGAGGAAGAAAAGAAAAAGAGAATGATAGGGTGGATTTACTGGAGGAGAAGTGAGTACATATGCAGTGCACATACCTATGTATTGTACATACATGTACATATTCATATAATATACCTATACCCATTTTCAAAGTCACTTAATCTAACTCTGCATTATGTGCCAATGCTGGTGGCACAAAGTGGTGCCCATCTGTCACAGCAGTGTAGTAGTCCAGTGAGCCGTGGCATTGTCAGGAGTGTCGAGGACAGTGAAATGCTCACATACATATGACCAACATGCAACATGTGGCCACTTACTGGTGCCATTATAATCTAGAATATATTAAGATACTGTATGTCAGTTCATTTTTTAAAGAGAACACAAACCTTACATGACGTGCCTCTTAACCCTGTTCCCACTTGTTCAGTTATAATATAATATAATATAATATAATATAATATAATATAATATAAAACTCTCTAAAACGTACATAATAAGGCCGGAGTTAATCTATTATCATGACAGAACAGAATATTTTTTTATTTAGTTAATTCATTCATTCTTTACCAAAGAGGCCTGCCTTTTGAATCACCGTAGAAACATCCCATAAGACCCTGCTCCATCCCAGTATTCCCAATATACTTGTGCCTGATTGTTTTCAGATGATTTCAAATAAGCAAAGCTCAGCCGTATTCCACAAATGTACAGTGGCCTGTGATTAGCCAGCAGAGGGCACTGCAGGCTTCTTTCTGCTCAGCCTCACATTTGAATGATGCAAATTAGTTTTGTCAAAGATTTGTATTCCCACCTGCGATTTCTTTAATACGCTAAGTGGACAGCAATCTGAATGTCAAGGCCCAGTCGCTGACCCCTGAAGCCTTCTGTACCTCCAGAAAACCCTCACTGCTCTGGTCTTTGAGTGCCACTGAGCCTTGGATTCAACTTTCAGTGTTGCCTTGGATGAAGAGCAAGTCCGTCAGGTGGAGGAGGCTTTGATCCCAGGGTCGGGTGCAGGTCACTACTTAATGATCAGACATTTATTTGAGTTTCTGACCATTTTGTTGCTGTGGAGAGAATAAGCTGCTTGCCCTCCCTTTATCTCTGCCATTATCCAGAGGCCTGCTTATTACTAACTGTTGACCATATGAGGCATGTCCAGGATGACGTTTTTGCTTTTGTTTGTTTCTCTCCTTCCACATTTACTGTGCAGTACAAACCGAAAAGGCCCACTTTGTCACAGATATTATTTTTTCCTCACCTGTGCACTCAGGACAAAAAGGATTTCAGCAAGTCAGTTGGCTTACCAGAAGTCTTCACTGTGTAGCCCAACTCAATGGCCCGATGCACAAACAATTGTTATTCCTCTCTATGTCGTTTTGGTCAAATTTGCATCACTTCAGTCAAAAAGTAGAGGACATCAGGCATAGGGGGAGATTCAACAGTGGACTGGGTAGCAGCCTCTTACAGGGATCATTCATCCATTCTTGCCCTGTTTAGAGTCCCAAATCAACTTTTGGGTTTTGAGGAGAGAAGGAACATTTAGAGAAAACCACAAATTCAATTCAGACAGCCACCAGGCTGAGACTTGAACCTGGAGCTATGGAGATGCCAGCCGCTGTGCCACCAGGTTGCCCCTGTTCTGCTTTCTAATTAGCACTGTTGAGGTGCCTTCAGTGTGAAGTTGACGGGTTCTCCTTTTGTCTGTGTGTTCTTTTCTTGGAGGTGTCCGTTTATTTCCATCAATTAGAACTGCCTCTGTGTGTGTGTGTGTTTGTGTGAGTGTGTGTGTATGCAAAGAATCACAAAAGAAATTAAACGCTTTAAGTGCCATGAAGGAAGGACAGGCATCCTGGCTGGGGTGGAGGATAATTTCTTGCCCATTCAGGAGGCCATAACTGAAGGAGAGCAGGAGTGGAGACTTCACCAGTCTGTAATACTTTACAATCTTCATCATGGCCGGCTCAGAAGATTAATGGATGGGTTGGGCGAACTTGAATGCTGGGAGCTGTTCACTCCTCCACACAGCAGGTGGCAGTGTCCCTCTGGGCTGAACCCATTTAGGACACCCACAGGAGTCATGGGAGCTGGAGTCCAGAAGCACAGCCCTCTAGGGGTCTTTGGGTGCCCTCCGGGGGTGGCGCTGTCAGGGGAGGACTGCCCTGGTTTCCACACAACATATGACCTATGCTGTGACACTGGAAGCAGTCCCAGGTCCAGTTTAAAAGAAGCCTGCAGCCTCACCTTGGATAGTCAGAGTTGGGAGGCAGCAGACGAGAGAAGGAGAGCTGCTTGAGTGTCATATTCTTGAGTTGATTTTGGCTGGTATTTGATCATTTGTTGGTATTTGAACCCGAAATTTTGCTGGGTGACATTGCATCACCAGTTTGGTGCTCAGTGGTGCCCCCTTGTGGTTACAACTCCTAGTTTTCACTAGACCACTAGTGAAGTTTACAAAATGGTGCACTCTGTGACCGGGGGGCTCGTGTATACAACTTGCTTATGCTCAGGAACACGTGTAGGCCATTTCTTTAAACGATGGGATTCCCAAAACTCAAACTTGGTTTAAAGTTACAGAATGTTTCGACCACTGTCAGTCCTATGATGACTTTGTTTGGTGTTGCCATGTTAGCGATACAATGTGGGGAACACAAAAATCTCCTTTCACTGCACATTTTAATGATTTGTTGGTCATTTTCTGATATCCATCTATCCATTCATCCATATTCTAAACCTGTAGCTGAACCAGGAACGCGCGATTTCTGCATGATGGTCTCCGTAACCTTGGCTCCAATTCAGCACACGACTTCAAGGGGACAAGTCCAGGCTGTCTACTTATGTTTTCTCTACATATTTTAATTGTGGCAAAATAAGCACTTTCTTATTCTGAGAAGCTTGAAAATGTACACATAGCGCAACATTCGGGTGCAGCTTAGCTAACTTATTTGAAACTTGGAGCTTTTTCTGTTATTTTCGTGCTTCATCAAAGACTCAGATATGACATTTCTGAAAATATTTTGTCACAATGTGAGTCGTGTTAGAGGTTCGCTCAGGTCGCCAGGCCGCTGTTTGTAAAGGCAGGCATATGTCGCACCCGCACACGTGTCCATTTAATGGCTCATGCTAAGTACTTGGTGGCTCTGAGGCTAGGGATCTGCACTGGCAAGTGGAAGGTTGCTGGTTCGAATCCCGTAAACGCCAAAAGTGACTCTACTTTGTTGGGCCCTTGAGCAACAACCCTTGCCCTGCAATTGCTCCGTCCTGGGTATGACGTTAATCTGCATCCAGCCCTACATGAAGGCCCTCCAACCTGCAGGGAAAACCCTGGGGGTTGGTGGCAGAACTGGCACTCCAACCACCGTAAAAACCATTCTCTCCATTCCATCTGACCGAGTGTAGTGCTGAGGTGTCACCTGTTGCCCGGCTGCACTCGGGTCCTAATCTGGGATCCTGAGTAGGTTTGTCGTGTGGTGGGTGCGGCAATGCGCTGTATCAGTGCGTCTTTCTAACCCCTCTAAGTACCGATGATCTGTTTGCTGACAGCAGTGTCTGTAAAACACTTGTTAAATACGTTGAAACAACTTCTCTCGAGCTAAATCTAAAATAGCAAACTAACCGGTAAATTGAAATTGTCCAGTAGTTAAAGATTAGGGGTTGGTGACGTGCAAGTGATTATAGATACAGATGAAAATTACACTGTTCATTGATCCGTCCATCGACTAATCCTGCTTGTTTAGAGAAGTGGGCAGCTGGGGCTCCTCACAGTAAGCAGTGAGCCTCAAAGAGCAAAGAATAGGAAATTGCAAAGGTTCAAGAATAGTTTCCTATTTATTTAATAGTATTTTGATAGCAGAAGGGTGAACACGAACACACACACAATAGGAATGATTTGGCAGTCTTAGTGATTGGCAAAAATGGATATAATGAGGGTATTAGAAATAAACTTGATCCATTAGGCTTAAAAGTCAAGACAGAGGTAAAGAACTTAGGGGTAATTATTGACTCTGATCTAAATTTTAAATCACATGTTAATCAGACTACCAGGACAGCATTTTTCTCTTAAGAAATATAGCAAAAGTTAGATCTCTTATAACTTTGCAAGATGCTGAGAAATTAGTTCACGCTTTTGTTTTCAGTCGGCTAGATTACTGTAACGCACTCCTCTCAGGACGACCCAAAAAAAGACATCAATTAATTGCAACTTGTGCAAAATGCAGCTGCTAGAATCTTAACTAGGAAAAGAAAAATCCGAGCACATCACACCAGGCTTAGCGTCGTTACACTGGTTACCTGTGTCATTTAGAATTGACTTTAAAATACTGCTTATGGTTTACAAAGCCCTAAATAATCTGCTCCATCCTACATTTCAGAATTCCTTTTACCTTACACTCCAAATCGTAACTTTAGATCTTCAAATGATTGTCTGCTTTTAATTCCAAGAACTAAACTTAAAATAATTGGTGAAGGCTGCCTGCTGCTGTTATGCACCTAAAATCTGGAATAGCTTACTGATAGAAATTCATAAGGATAATACGGTGGAGCATTAAAAAAACTGCTAAAACTCATTACTTTAACATGGCTTCATTTTAGTGTAACCCTGATACTCTGTATATGCATTGAATTATCATTTTCTTCATGGCTCCACAATCCATACTAACCCCTGCTTTCTCTGCTGTTTTTTTTCCGGTTTTCTACCCAATCAGGACATCGTGTTGTCCCTACATTGATGGATTGAAGGCCAGACGTCCACATGACCTTCATCGTCTAGTTCTTCCACGTGAAGCCTGTAAACCATGAGGACTGATTGAGATCATTGATGTTAGGTAGAATGCCCAGTGCGGGCTGGGTGGTCTCGTGGCCTCGGATCCCCTGCAGATTTTTTTTTTTTTTTCCAGCACCCTAGAGTTTTTTTTTCTGACCTCCTGGCCATCAGACCTTACTTTATTCATCGTTACTTAGCATTGCCTAATCCTACTTTTATATTTTTCTTTTTTCTTTGTTCATCCTATAAAGCACTTTGAGCCACAGCATTTGTATGAAAAGTCCTATAGAAATAAATGTTGCTGTTGTTGTTGTTGCCAGTTCACCTAAACCCACAAGTATTTGGATTGTGGGAGGAAATTGGAACAAACCCATATGAACCCTCAAGCAAATGTCACGCAGGGAGCCCCCGGGTGTCATCCCCATACTCCTCACTACCACTGCGTCATTGTGCGACTAATTCATTGATTAACCAATTTAGATGAACTGTGGCCTTAAAAATTGAAGAAAAATTATTTTGGTAACATAATGCATCGGTACAGGAGGAATTGCCTCCCCAACCACACCTTTAACTCTAACAAATGTCAGCACTGCTTTGAGTTCAGCTTCAGTGAGTTTAATTTTCTGTGTTCTCACATGCTGTGAAAGTAAAGACGTCACTGAGGAACGCAGCCAAATTTATATGGTGATGAGGAGAATATTCAGAAAGTCTGTGGCTTTTAAACCATACATGGTGTGTCCTGTTGGGGGCGTCACTGAGCCCCTAAGGCTTCAAACACACCAACGCTGACAGGATTCAAATAATATTTATTTTAGTAACAAGACGTCTTTGTATCGTCTACACAAGCACCCAAACACAATTCTCTTCTCTCCCTCGCTTTCTTCTTCTCCTTCCACTCCTCCAGGTGAGCTTCACCCTCTGCCACCCAACTCTGACTCCCTGAGGTGAGGCGTCAGAACCCTTTCATGCCAGACCCAGGAGTACTTCTGGTGTGACAGCACTGCATGTTGGTAGCACTGCTGGGCCGGGGCCAAGCGGAAGAACCTTAAAGTAGGAGCGTTCTGTCCCTGCAGCTCCCCCTGGTGGCATCCATGGAACCCAGCAGGTGGGATTGGAATTCCCAGTCTGCCCTGCAGGTATCCGTGCCAGCACCATAGCACAGGGAGACTGCCACCTATTGTTTCTGAGGAGCAAATAGGCCATGCAGGTGGCCTCCTTCATCCTTCCATGATACTGACCTCCTGGAAGGTAAGGAACTTTAAACTATTCTGGACAGAACGTTGTAGCAGGTGCCACATGTGCTAATGTTCCTGTGTTAGGAAAACCTAATCAGGAAATCTGTTGCTGAGGGTTCACCGAAAATGGGGGACTAAACCTTTAAGGGGATGATACAGTGCAGACAGGTAGGGATGAAGACGATTTAAAATGGAAAGGAAGGAAGAGAAGGAGAGACATTGAGCGGTGAAGCGAGGAGCAACAGAACGTTAGTACCGAGAATCCACTTGTGAGCCACCTGCTGGAAGAAGGCTTTTTACTTTCTCGTATATAAAGTAAAGGGTAAGTATTGTAATCGTCCAAAGATTCAATGTCGAGATTGTGATGAATCTCGATGTTTTAGACCTCCCCGAGTCAGAAATACTATTTTTGGAATTATGTCTGTGCGTGTGGGTGGGTGTGGGTGTCTGTGTGTGTAAACACGATAACTTGACTACGATTTCACTTCGGTCATCCAAATTTTGCATACAAGTATTAGGTACTAAACGTAGATTTCTATCAACTTTTGGGCTATTTCTGTACTTTACCTTTTATTCATGCAGCTGCGGAGTCTGATTTATTCAACTTTACTCTTATAATAATTGTTCAATGTATTTATTAATTTAATTTGTTGTTGCTGATTCTTTCTTGCACATAATATAAAAATATAATCATTACCTTGCAGTTTACTCCTCAAATATCCATCTCCATATTGGAGTATATGAGAAAGTCTAGGGGAGAACACTCCCGATTTTTGTTCCTGTTGTTGCCTCAAACGAGAGCACACGTCTGGGGACAACTCGCTAGAAAGTGTGCAGTGCATTGCACCTTTGGCAAGGCTCCGCCTACTGTTCCTTTGTCCTTAAGAGCCCGCCTCCAATTTCCTACAGTCCATGAATTTTAAATGGCCGGGGTCGCAATGTCCCATTTCTACTGATGTCTTACTTTAACTCAGGGTCGCCTCTGAAGACAATTTTTTTTTTTGTAGTTTCAATGGAGTTATCGACCTTTGGACCGGTAGGACAGAACATTTATGTTATCAGCATCGGCAGCCTGCAAACTCTGTTGGGCTCCCACCATTTCACCGTCCTCTTGAACTGTAAGGACAATAAACCAATGTGTGATGATCTGGGGGGAATTGGCTTATATTCAGCGAGAGCATCTCGCACCCTAATTTGTGAATGTTTGTCTTTAATTCTTGTTATGTCCTCGTTGTTTGGGAAGGTTTGTTTAAACTGTTTTGTTTGTTAATATGCAAATATATTTTTTGTTTTCCTTTCATTGATTTAATACTTTTTATCATGTGTTGATCTGAGGAGTGTGGTGACTGGGTCAAATAGGACGAGCGTTGATCACGTAACGCAGAGATATTTCTCTAAAGTACTGCTATCACTCTAGCAGTGTTCTGATGGTGAGGCAGCCCTGGGCTTAGCTGTTCTCCCGGGGTGGCAGTACAACATGAGCCCTTGCTTGGTGTCCATGATGACGGTTACTGGCGGGATGTGGCAGGAAGAGGCTAAACACTTGTGCCCGAGTGCCTAGTTTTAAACTGATTTACAGAGGAACTTGGCATGGGACCTGGCGTACGGATATTTTTGTCTTTTTAGCGTAAGCAAAATTTAGTATGAAATCTACACAAGGTTTTTAGGCGTGAGACATCAGGAGAGCCTGTTTTAATGGGAGGAATCAAATATGCCAGCGCTCCAGAGTGTATTATCACCTGTTACCTCACCACATACACACTATTTAGAAAACACACATTAAATTATTACAAGGGTGGCACAGAGGCACCCGAGGCCACAGATTACTGGGTTGGAGTCCTGGCCTGGCCACCCTCTGTGTGGACTTTGTGTGTTCTCCCTGTGTTTGTGCATTTTACTCCATGGTCTCTGCTTTTCCTCTTACATCTCAAAGACATACGAGTCTGGTGGACTCTGAACTGGCCCTGCATGACTGAGTGTGGGCCTGTGATGGACTGGCATCTCATTCAGGGTTGGACCCCTTCTCATACTCATTGCTTCCATGACAGACACTTGTCCTCCCAATGAGCCTGGAATGAGAGAGGAGAGCAGAAAGTTGATGGATGGATGGACAGGCACCCTTACCAAAAGACCCTGATAATTAACAAACATAAAACACTTATATACAGTATGTGCCCAGAAACAGACTGGCATGCTGTCAAAGGCAGGCATCAGGTGTTCTTCAGTGTTCTCCTCTCCAGGAAAGCTGTACTAACAACTCTAAACTGCCGTTGTGTGAGTGACTTGGGTGTGTAAGTGACCGTGAACTACAGTGGTCTTGCAACCCATTTAGGCTCAGAGCCCACCTTGTGCCCATTGCTTCCACTTGTGTCTGTAAACTGGGCAAGAAGGTTAATAAAATGGAAGGAGTCTTACAATGAACAAGCATTTTCTTTCATATACTGTATGTGTGCCCTGCAATGGAGTGGCATCCTCTCCCAGACTGGTTCCAGGGTATTCGCTGTGAACCCTGTGACCCCAAAGTGGGTATAGTAAATGGAAGGATGGAGGGATTAATACACAGTACACTCATAGAGCTTTACACCGAAGAAGAATCGTCAAGCTACTTCATTGAGGAAGGCACAAATGCACATTTAATTTTTGTCTGCTCTATATGGATAAATTATTCTAAATAGACAAACATTTATGAATTATTGACATAATCGTTCACAGCCTGTCAGCCATTAGCAGCATTGTTGATATGGTTGCTAGGCAACAAGTCTGAGGCCTATATTTTCTGTAAAAGGAAGGAGAAGGGGACGCCACTCTGACTTGAGTCTTAACATGAACGGCTTATTTGAGGGTGCAGCTCGCCATGCTTGGCTTTGACTATCCTTGAACCTTTGCAGTTTCCCACTGTTTGATCTTTGGTTTTGTACTAATTGTGTCTAAGCTTCTTTGACGTTGTGGTTCTGTGTTACAACTACATCTAAGTAGCATGTGAGCCTGCACCATGAAAGGGCAAACTTCAGCGTAGAGGACTCAAAATGATGTACAAAAGTGGCCTGTCAATAAGAGGAGGAAGAAGACAGAATAGATGAGGCTTCATGGTGATCAGGAATCAGAGGTTAGCCTGGCACTGAAAAGAGCGGATATGTTTAAATGTCTGGCATCAGAGGTGGGCCAAGATGGACAGTTAGATGCCAAGATTAACCCCTAGACTGCAGTGTGGATGGAACAGTTGGAAGACGGTATTAGGAGTATTGTGTGACTGTGAAGTTTAAAGGTCAGGTTTAAGACCAGCAGTGATGTATGGAGCTGAGACATGGCCAGTAAAGAAAGCACAGGAGAGCAAGCTCAATATAGCAGAAATGAGAATGTTGAGATGGAGGTGTGGAGTTACCAAAAAAGGACAGATTCAGCACATCACTGTTTTCTGTGAACTTAATTTAATGGCCTTAAGTTCATTCACATTCACATGAATGCACAAGCTGTCAGGGCTGTCACTAGCCATTCGAGACCACCAGGACTATGTCAGAGGAAAGACGGGAGGATTTGGATAAGAGGGGAGATCATAATGTCTGCCTGTTCCCTTCATGGCTGTTATGTGGCTGATCTGGAAGAAGATCCACAATACCACCACCCGCTTTAGAGATTTGGAAGGCCATGGTGTCTGCAGCTTTAGGTGTCGACCAAATCAGATGGACACACACGTCCTTGGCTGCCATTATTCATTCACTAGCTCAGTTGTCCCTATGGATATTTACTTCAACTAACTTCTTTATTAGAGCCAAACCCTCAATGATAGCGAAACCTGCTATTCAGCTCCATCACTTGCTGGGGGGTTTAATTCTGCCTTGTCAGATATTTTTTAATTTTGCAGATTTTTCATTTTTGAGGTTTTCAAATGTTTTGCAGACCATGGCAGATTACTGTAGCTTTTCTGGCTCCTTTGCTTGTTGCTTTTTACTTTCTCATATGCGAGGTACAGGGAAAGTATTGTAATCGTTAAAAATTTCAATGTCAATAATTTGATGAATCTTGACCTTTTACACCTCCCTGAGTCCGAAAATACCATTTTTGGAATTGTGTGTGTGCAAACACAATAACTTAAAGGCGCTTTCACTTAGGTCAACCAAAGTTTGCCATACAACTACAGTGGAACCTTGGGTCATGACCATAATTCGTTCCAAAACTCTGGTCGCAACTCGATTTGGTTGTGACCCGAAGTAATTTCTCCCATAGGATTGTATGTAAATACAATTAATGTACTAGCTGCATGTAAATATATTGTTTTTAAAGATTTTTAAGCACAAAAATAGTTAATTATACCACAGAATGCAATAGTAAACTAAATGTAAAAACATTGAATAACACTGAGAAAACCTTGAACAGAGAAAACTAACATTGCAAGAGTTCACGCTACAGCCTTACAAACCGCTCACTGTAAACACTTTTTTAATGAGTATTAAGCACAGGGAAAAAAATGAACATTTGAAAAATCTGTAATTTATACAAAAACTAACCTTAAACAACCAAGAAAACTAACCTTGCATGAGTCGAGTTCTGGCATGAAGGAAGTGAGGAGGAACTGGGTGGAGGGGAGATTACAGTTTTGAGGTAAAGTCCATCTGCGCGATGCACGTCTGACTGAGAACAATGTACTGTACAGGGAGAGACTGAGCACGTGTGTAAATCACCGGTGCGTACAAACCGGAAGGCAAATGAGCACAAAGAGTTCACAGTGAATGCACAGGGAGAGACTGAACATGTGCGGAAATCATTGGTGCGTATGAACCGGAAGGGAAACTGGCTTGTTCGTCACCCGAGTGTGTGGTCGTGAACAGATACAAAAGTTTGGCAAACTTTTTGGTCGTAACCCGATTTGTACGTGTTCAGAGACATTCGTGACCTGAGGTTCCACTGTATTAGGTACAAAACGTAGATTTCTGTCAGCCTTTGGGATATTTCTGTTAACTGAAAGTGGTACTTTTTTATTCATGCAGCTGCAGAGTCCCATTTATTCAGCTTTACTTTTATAATAATTGTTCAATTGATTGTTAATTTGATTTGATTTGTTGTTGATGGTTCTTTAATGTACATGATATAAAAATATAATTATTGTCTTGCGGTTTACTCCTCAAATATTCATCCCCATATCAGAGTATAAGAGAAAGTCTAGTGGAGACCACTCCTGATTTTTATTTCTGTTTTAGCCTCGAGTGATAGCACAAGTCCGGGGATTACTCGGTAGAAAGTGCATAACCTCTGGCAAGGCTCCACCCACAGATTCTTTGCCCGCCCCCAATTTCCTCCAGTCCATGTATTTTAAATGGCCGGGGTTGCAGTGTCCCGTTTCTACTGATGTCTTAGAAAAATTCATAATACAGTAATCCCTCTCTATATCGCGCTTCGACTTTCGCGGCTTCACTCTATCGCGGATTTTAAATGTAAGCACATCTAAATATATATCATGGATTTTTCGCTGGTTCGCCACTTTCTGCGGAAAATGGGTCTTTTAATTTAGGTTACATGCTTCCTCAGTTTGATTGCCCAGTTGATTTCATACAAGGGACGCTATTGGCGGATGGCTTAGAAGCTACCCAATCAGAGCATGTATTACATATTAACTAAAACTCCTCAATGATATACGATATGCTTCCCGCGTGGTGCTTGTTTGCTTCTCTCTATCTTTCTCGCTCTCTCTGCCTGACGGAGGGGGTGTGAGCAGAGGGGCTGTTTGCACAGAGGACACGGACGCTCCTCTACAAAATGCCGCTTTATTGCGGTGCTTCTGTATACTTAAAAGCACGTTTTGATTTTTTGATTTTTTGCTTTTCTTAGCGCTCTCTCTGACATTCTCTGCTCATGACGGCGCTCTTTTGAAGAGAAGATATGTTTGCATTCTTTTAATTGTGAGAAAGAACTGTCATCTCTGTCTTGTCATGGAGCACAGTTTAGACTTTTGACTAAAGGGTGTTATTTCATGTCTAGAGGGCTCTAATAATGTTAACAGGGTGGGAGAGTTTATAAGGGCTTAAAATATATAAAAATAACCATACAAACATATGGTTTCTACTTCGCGGATTTTCACCTATCGCGGGGGGGTCTGGAACGCAACCCCCGCGATCGAGGAGGGATTACTGTATAACTATGGAAAGAACAGTAGGCTTGACGCTGAATGAAAACAGAAAAGCAGGTTGTTATCATCAACTCATGAGCTCAGTGGCGCGAGACAACAGAACGAGTAATTTGTACATTGGAATGAACACAAAGACACAGACATGCATGGACCACAGCGGATACTTGGCTTTTCGCGTCCGTGAAGTGCTTCTGTCTGCTACGATATTTGAAAATTGCATCACTTTATGTCACAATGTCAGCAAACAGATTTTAGATAAGCATTGTGGCTTACAGGTATACTAGGTGCTAAAATGCTGTTGCTATATTCTGGCATCATATTCACTCATAAACTGTCTGCACTTGGCCTGCACCCCACCCTCTGTGACTGGCTCCTAGAATTTCTGACTGGTAGGCCTCAGTCTGTCAGGATTGGTTATAGGATTTCAGCCACCATTATCACAAACACAGGCACCCCACAGGGATGAGTCCTCAGCCCCATCCTCTACACCCTGTTCACCCAGGACTGTGTCGCCTCCCACAAAGATAACATCATCCTAAAGTTTGCAGATGACACCGCAGTGATTGGACGCATCACTGGTGGGGATGAGGTGGCCTACAGGAGGGAGGTGGACGATCTGTCGTCATGTTGTGAGGACAACTTCGCCCTCAATACAGACAAGGCAAGGGAGTTGATAGTGGACATGAGGAAGGAGAGGAGATCTTACCAGCCACTGTTCATCCGAGGGCCTGAAGTGGAGAGGGTGAGCAGCATTAAATACGTGGGCGTCTACATCAGTGAGGACCTCACTTGGACACTTAACACCACACAGCTGGTCAAGAGGGCTCAACAGCGGCTGTACTTTCTGAGGAGGCTGAGGAAGTCTGGTATGTCGACTAAGATCCTTGGCAACTTTTACAGCTGCATTGTTGAGAGTATCTTGACCAGCTGCATCACTGTGTGGTACAGCAACACTACTGCTATGGACAGCAAACGCCTGCAGAGAGTGGTAAAGACTGCTGAGAAGATCACCAGGACCCCACTGACATCTCTGCAGAGCATCTACAACTGCAGAGTCCGCAGGAGAACTGCCTCGATCCTCAGGGATACCCCTAACTTAAACTGTTCACACTTCTACCCTACAGAAGTATGAAATGCAGGATTTCCAGGCTAAAGAACTCTTTCTTTCCCAAGGCCATTAAACTCCTAAATAAATGACTGGAGTTTATAACCATGGTCCAAAATCATTCTGTTTACCTCACACAACTGTATTCGACTTGTCCATCACACACCTACCAGCACATTACACTTTGTAATTCTATTCTGTATTTGTACTTTATGCTTCCTCTGTTACTTATTATCTATCTGCTACTTATTATTTATGTTTATCTTTATATGCTGCTTTTGTCAATTGGTGTGGACAGCAAAGAAAGAATTTCATTGTACAGGGAAACGTGTTTCCTTACTGTGCACATGACAGTAAACTTTGAACTTGAACTTCTAAAACATTGCCGTATGTCTGTCTGGCAGCATCTTAAATTTGGTTGCACTCTTACTTAACAGTAGGAGATTCTGTGTTAGTTGTGGTGACTGTATATCTGAGATCCTTGATGTTGTATATGGTGTACCACAAGGATCCATCCTGGGTCTACTGCTCTTTTCACTCTCCATGCTTCCACTAGGTCAGATTATATCAAAGCACAAGGTGAGCTGTCACAGCTTTACAGGCGACACTCAGCTTTATTTATCGACAGCGCCTAATGACCCTGACACTCTTGGCGTTCTGATCCAATGTCTTAACAGTGTTTCCAAATGCATGAGTAGTTTCAACAAATTTAATAAGGACAAAGCAGAAATCTTAATGACTGGCAAACACGGAAATAGTGAGGATATTAGAAATAATCTCGATCATTTGTTTTTAAAAGTCAAGGTGTGTGTAAAGAATTTAGGGTTATCACTGACTCTGAACTAAACTTTAAATCACATATTAACCAGATTACTAGGACTGCATTTATTCACTTAAGGAAAATAGCAAAAGTAGACCTCTTATAACTTTACAAGATGCTGAAGAATTAATCAACATTTTTGTTTTCAGTCGACTAGATCACTGTAATGCACTCCTAACACAACGACCTAAAACAGACGTCAATCAACTTCAAGTAATGCAGAATGCAGCAGCAAGAAGCTTAACTAGAAAATGAAAATTTGAGCACATCCCATCAGTTTTAGCATTGTTACATTGGTTACCTGAGTCATTCCGAACTGACTTTAAAATACTACTAATCTATATATATCCAAAAGCCAGTTTTAAAAGAAGTGGTGAGATGGCCCTTTAGCTGTTATGCACCCAAAATTAGGAAAACGTTACCAAATGAAATTTACCAGGCTAATACTGTGGAACATTTATATATATAATTTATTTATATATATATATATAGTTACAGATGGCTGGGGGGGGGCAACCCGGCTGGGACGCCCAGGAGGACCGCCTTGGTGCCTTTTGGGGTCACGGGTACAGAGCTTTGAAGCTCAACCCCATAGGGGCCCATGGTCACCGCCAGGGGGCACCCCTATGCCTTTGGAACCCTGGACCTCAGCACTTCCGCCACACCCTGAAGTGCTGGGGGTAAGAAGATTGGACACAGTTGGAGTGCTTCCGGTTGCACACCCGGCACTTCCGCCACACTGGGGAGTGCCGGCGGAAGATTGTTGGGAGGCACCTGGAGCACATCCGGGTAGGGATAAAAGAGGCCGCCTCCCTCCATTCGATGGCTGGTGTCAGATGGAAGAGGACAGAGCTTGGAGGAAAGGAGTGGAGGCGGACCAGAAGAGAGACGAGACATTGTGAAAGGGTCTGGACTTTGGGGTGATTGGTGCTGCGGCACTGGGTTGTGTGTTCACTTTACACTGTATATAGCTTGTAAATAAACGTGTGTGGTGATATAAAATCATGTCTTCCTGTCTGTGTCCGGGCTGTTCCCTACAATATATATATATATATATATATATATATATATATATATATATATATATATATATATATATATATATATATATATATATATATATACAGTCATGTGAAAACATTAGGACACCCTTTGAAAGCATGTGGTTTTTGTAACATTTTTAATAAATGGTTATTTCATCTCCGTTTCAACAATACAGAGAGATTAAAGTAATCCAACTAAACAAAGAAAACTGAAGAAAAGTCTTTTCAAGATCTTCTGTAAATGTCATTCTACAAAAATGCCTATTCTAACTGAGGAAAAGATAGGACACCCTCACATGTATTCCCTCTTAAATTGGCTCAGATCTCACACAGGTATATCACACCAGGTGCACATAATTAGTAGATCGTTACTCTGCATGTTGAATGAGGCTTGCCCTATTTAAACCTCAGACATTTAGTTTGGTGTGCTCCTGACTGTTGAAGTGAGAGTGAGCACCATGGTGAGAACAAAAGAGCTGTCAGAGGACTTCAGAAAAAAGATTGTAGCAGCCTATGAGTCTGGGAAGGGATTTAAAAGATCTCAAAAGATTTTGAAATCAGCCATTCCACTGTCCGGAAGATAGTCTACAAGTGGAGGGCTTTCAAAACAACTGCCAACATGCCCAGGACTGGTCGCCCCAGCAAGTTCACCCCAAGAGCAGACCGCAAGATGCTAAAAGAGGTCTCCAAAACCCTAAAGTGTCATCTCGAGAACTACAGCAGGCTCTGGCTACTGTTGATGTAGAAGTACATGCCTCTACAATCAGAAAGAGACTGTACAAGTTTAACTTGCATGGGAGGTGTGCAAGGAGGAAACCTTTGCTTTCCAAGAGAAACATCGAGGCCAGACTGACATTTGCCAGAGATAAAGTTGACAAAGACCAGGACTTCTGGAATAATGTTCTTTGGACAGATGAGTCCAAAATTGAATTATTTGGACACAACAGCAGAGGACATGTTTGGCGTAAACCAAACACAGCATTCCAAGAAAAGAACCTCATACCAACTGTGAAGCATGGAGGTGGAAGTGTCATGGTTTGGGGCTGCTTTGCTGCAGCAGGACCTGGTCAGCTCACCATCATAGAATCCACGATGAATTCTACTGTGTATCAGAAGGTGCTTGAAGAACATGTGAGACCATCAGTTAGAAAATTAAAGCTGAAGCGGAACTGGACCATGCAACATGACAATGACCCAAAACATACTAGTAAATCAACCAAAGATTGGCTGAAAAAGAAGAAATGGAGAGTCCTGGAATGGCCAAGTCAAAGTCCAGATTTGAATCCCATTGAGATGCTGTGGGGTGACTTGAAAAGGGCTGTATGTGCAAGAAACCCTCAAACATCTCACAGCTGAAAAAGTTCTGCATTGAGGAGTGGGGTAAAATTTCCTCAGACCGATGTCGAAGACTGGTAGATGGCTACAAGAACCGTCTCACTGCAGTTATTTCAGCCAAAGGAGGTAACACTCGCTATTAGGGGCAAGGGTGTCCTATCTTTTTCCTCAGTTAGAATAGGCATTTTTGTAGAATGACATTTACAGAAGATCTTGAAAAGACTTTTCTTCAGTTTTCTTTGTTTAGTTGGATTACTTTAATCTCTCTGTATTGTTGAAACGGAGATGAAATAACCATTTATTAAAAATGTTACAAAAAACCACATGCTTTCAAAGGGTGTCCTAATGTTTTCACATGACTGTATATATAATTAATAAAACCTCGTAAAAGCCCATTATTTTAATATGGCTTTTTGTAGCTATATTTCAGTTGTATTCCTAATAGACTGTATCGGTATAGAATTATCATATTCTTCAGGGATCTTCAGGGATCTGTAATCTGTACTAATCCCCACTATTCTCTGCTGTCTTTTCTGGTTCTCCTGCACCATCACCAACTGATCAAGGCACCATGCAGTCCCCTTTGATGATGGAATGAAGGTGGGTGTCACATCTGTCCACGAGACCAACTTCATCAGAATCCTATCATGTGAAGCATACTACCAGGGGTCGGCAGTATGAGGATCACGGTGGCTGAAGTCTCTCCGGTTGAGTATATCTTGAAATAGCTGGCGAGACTGGGAATCAGCAGGGTTTTAATCTCGTTTTAGCCTTGTTTTTAAAACGTTTTACCTGTTTTTATGGATTATTTATTTGTTATGAATGTTTGGATTGCACTGCACTATTTATTTGGACACTGGTTTTGTTGTTTAAAATAAAAGCACTTTGCACCTTTTTGCACCATCCCCTTACTTTGTGATGTCTTCACTGTCCAGCTCATCCGATGACATTACCAACGGTGTCGGGTTCAGGCGTTCCCAAAACGAAGATGGGAGCATAGAGTAGAACCCACATCGTCACAGCCCTGCGACGGACTGGCACCCTAAATCTGGTCATCTCCTGCCTCGCACCCAAAGCTGCTGCAGCTCCATGCAGGCCTCAAATGGATTCAGCACCGCAGGGATGCTCATGTTGTGCTGCCAATGAGGAAATCACACTGCGAGGAATGGGAACGTGCTGGCAATCCCATCAAGAAACTAAAGACAGAAACTGGAACTGTCATCTTGCGGCTACACATCCAACGTCTCCAAAGCCTGATTATGATGGCAGGTTGGCATCTGGGCTTTAAATTTCATGTGAAGGATTTAACAGAAGCAAGAATTATAATGCATGCATTTCTGCAGTCATATATATAAATCAAAAAGGAAACGGTAAAAAAAGTGAATGAACAGCAAACCCATCTTCTGTGACATGTAAAAATTAGGATTTCTCTGAGGCGTAGGCAAATCAGTAAAAGATGACATTTGTCTCATTAGAGACGCGCAAGTTGATTTAGTGCATATTTCTGCTTATCTATTTTATATATAGAAATACATCTTGCATTTTAATTAGGCTCCTAATGTTGTTGCCTTCTTCTTGGAGCCGTTCATAATTACAAAATATGGTCGGATCAAAAGCAGCATTTTACCAGCAATTTAGCTGGCAGACTGTTCCTTTTATAAAGTGCTTCAGACTAATTGTTTGTTTATGATATGTTGCGGTGAACTAAATGTAGGATAATTAAAAACCCCTCATGAGAGACACGCCACAATTCTCATAAGAAATCCGTGCCAGAGACGGCTAGGCGGCCCATACAGGCTGGCCTCTTTACACCACCGCGCACTTCTGGGGGGTTTCAGGGTACCTTGTGTTGGTCATTCATCACCATGGACAGCAGCACTGTGAGGGGGCAGCAGGCAAGGTTGGGGGGGGATCGTGAGTCATTATAGAAAATACCAAGGTTAGGCATTGGGGGTTTAGGTGCAGTCGATTCCTCGATCTTAGAGCAGTGCTGGTAAAAATGAATGGACAAATCCCTACCAGCTCGCCTGAGTCTGTATGTTGCTGCTAAAGCTGCAGTCACACTGCAGGTAAAAGGACTCAGTTCTGGTGTGCTGCTCATTATTGACTTTTCAAATCTTCACTGACTGTATACCGATATCAATACCAGATCTTGGAAATTAACGCAGACAGAACATAAACACCAGCTACATGCAGAGTGCAAAGTATTGAAAGTGCAGGACGTCTGATAGCTCAGAGATGTTTGAGTGGAATCACCAGTGACAAATCTACTAAAAAACCTGTGGACATGAGAGAGGGGACACTCGGCAAGACGGTATTGGAAACAATCGGGAGTGCGCTCACCTCATATACTGAGATGAAGGAAAAGGCCATCGGGACCACTTCCAGTTGTGCAATACTTGTCAAATATCATCTCTCTTTGCGTCTCATCATAACTAATTGATAATATCGATATACAATCATTTATCTCTGTAAATTAGATTTTTGCACTTAGGGAGGTCGAAAATGGTCGAGGAATTTTTTCATGATTACATATGCATTACCGAGATTACGTGCAAAGTAAAGAGAGTTATTGTCACCTAAAAACATGGATAAAATGTTAGTATTATATAATATTTGTTGCAATAAATTGCTGTAGCATTTAGCTACATTTAATTATGATCATGATGGTGGAAATAAAAAAAAAAAATCATACAATTAAATGTATTACCAGGAACACAACAGGGACGTAGCAGCTTATTTATTCTCGTTACATCTTTATATTTACATGGCATTTTCAATGTTTACACATTTTTGTTAAACTGATGATGTATAAATTAAAATCAAATTAATGATAGTTATTGAAAGAATATTCATTATACTGAGTACTGTTTTTAATATCATATACACATTTATATTTCCTGATACAACAAAATTTGGATGGTGGTTTAAATAAAATACTTCCGGTTGAGTAATTTTTCTCAAATTTTATATCTGTTTGCTTTTTATTATTATATATATTGATACACAATTTGAATCATCGATCTGTAATTAAAGCCATGGTTTACTTCAGTGATTCTTAACCTTTTTTGAGTCGCAGACCCCTTTAAGACTCTAATGAAAGCTATGGACCCCCTTCCCCAGAAATATTCACATAAAAACAACTTTGCATGCAATGTACTTTATTATCGAGATTTGATTGTTTCATACATATATGCCATACACAAAGTATTATTAAACTTTAAAAAAACACTCCTTTTGTATGCTAAAAGTAATGGCCACTCATTATAATTCTGAAATACAATCCTCTTGTGCAAATTAAAACAGATCTACTACTACGTTTTCTACTACCATTACTACTAATACTATTATATCTACTCTAAACCAACAGTACCAGGCTGTATAGTGAATATAGATGTTCATTTTTATCTGACCCTCACGGAACCCCTGAAGCCCATCCATGGACCCCTGGACCTCAAGTTAAGAACCTCTGGTTTACTTGAAAATGCGCGAAAGTATTGAGTTAAAGTATTACTTCCAGTTGCGCGATTTTTCTCAAATTTCATTTCTATTTATTTCTCATCATTTCTAGTATCTAGTATTTGAATCATATATCTTTATTTACAGCCAAAATTTACTTGAAAAAATCTGAAATGTGTTCAGGTAAAGTACCATTTCCAGTTTCCGGAAGTGGCCCAAAAGTTGATAGGCTTCCTTATTTTTGATGTAAAGAAGTATTGCAAAATCTCACTGACCAAGTAAAGTGTGTTCGAGTTATCGTGTTTACACACAGACAGACATAATTTCACAAAATAAGTGGATAGGACAGGCAAGCTTTGTTGGGCTGAATGGCCTGTTCTCGTCTAGAGTGTTCTAATGTTCTAAATGGTATTTTCAGACTCAGGAAGGTCTAAAACGTCAAGATTCATCAAAATCTCAAAGTCGAAGTTTTTACGATTCTTATACTTTCTCTATACTATGTAAATAATAGAAAATAAAAACACGCATTTGAGAAAACACATTGTAACTGGGCTTTGTTTCATTTTTGCATTTCACATTTCTCAAAAAAAAGGTTAAATCTTTGTCACATAAGAAAAAAATAATTTAAATGATTAACAGCAAACTACAGCAGAAATAGTAAGGGTGACAGCAAGAAGGGTGCTTGGCGTGACATCCGGAAAGAGGAATTAGGAAAAGGAAACCTGGTGGTGGAATGAGGAAATACAGGAGAGTATACTGAGGAAGAGAATGGCAAAGAAGAAGTGGGATAGTCAGAGAGATGCAGAAAGTAGACAAGAGTACAAGGAGATAAGGCGCAAGGTGAAGAGAGGTGGCAAAGGGTAAATAAAAAGTGTATAATGAGTTGTATGAGAGGTTGGACCCTAAGGAGGGAGAAAAGGACCTGTACTGATTGGCTAGACAGAGGGACCGAACTGGGAAAGATGTGCAGCAGGTTAGGGTAATGAAGGATAATGATGGAAACGTACTCACAAGCGAGGAGAGTGTGTTGAGCAGATGGAGAGAGTACTTTGAGAGGTAGATGAATGAAGAGAATGAGAGAGAGAAGAGGTTGGATGATGTGGAGATAGCGAATCAGGAAGTTCAACGGATTAGCAAGGAGGAAGTAAGAACAGCTATGGAGAGGATGAAGAATGGAAAAGTCTTGGTCCAGATGACATACCTGTGGAAGCATGGAGGTGTTTAGGAGAGATGGCAGTGGAGTTTTTAACCAGATTGTTTAATGGAATCTTGGAAAGTGATTGGAGAAGGTGCTAAGATTTGCATTGGGTGTGACGAGGATGGACAGGATTAGAAATGAGGACATTAGAGGGTCAACTCAAGTTGGATGGTTGGGAGACAAAGTCAGAGAGGCGAGATTGCGTTGGTTTGGACATGTGCAGAGGAGAGAAGCTGGGTATATTGGGAGAAGGATGTTAAAGACAGAGCTGCCAGGGAAGAGAAAAAGAGAAAGGCCTAAGAGAAGGTTTATGGATGGGGTGAGAGAGGACATGCAGGTGATGGGTGTAACAGAACAAGATGCAGAGGACAGGAAGATGTGGAAGAAGATGATCCGCTGTGGCAACCCTAATGAGAGCAGCCCAAAGAAGAAGAACAGCGGAATATAGCAGTATTTAAAAGGATTGTTTCAGGCTTAATAGTAGATTATAGTGACGGTGACAACAATCTTACCATGCAGCCCCATGTTAAATTTCATCCAGGGGTTCCACTCCTCAATGGAGTTCAATTCCTTGTTTTATGTCCTCTTTATTAATTTTTGCGTCAGTTATTTATGGTATTATTACTTTTGTTAATTATCTGCTTTATTCTCAATGCCTCTGTTACATGCCTTGGGTCTTGTAAGTGGACCACCTGCCCTCAGCCCTAAAAAGGCAGGGGGTTTCCCATAGTTCCTAGTGGTTCACTGCGCTAGTGAGTGGTGACCTTTTGTATTTATTTTGTTACTTTTCTTATGCTGTTGTAATTTTCCTGGATTTTCGAACCTGTGCTCTGTGTTTATGACTTTGCTTTGGATTTGTGACTTGGACTTGTTTACCTTCGCCTTTTCAGGAAATTCCTTTTTGCCATCTGTGCTTCATGGAGTTTCTTGTGTAAGGGCATTTTTGTGAAAAAAGAACATTTTTTATTTTATACAAATCCTGCATTTCCTCTTATATTTAGCTGGGGTTTTATAGTAAATCACCTCTAGTGGGCAATTTTAGAACAGTTTGGGACTCTTAGCACCTTCTAAATATATAAATTAAGTTTAGGTCTCTGAAATAAATTTACTAGCCTAATGTACAGTAATTATAAAATTCAGTGAAATCAAAGTGTACTGATTAGCTTTAAACATTTACCTGTTGCTCCTGTCCACTGTATCCTGGTCTACTATCACATACACACAAGCAGGAGCCCCTCACAAGTTTGTGTTGGGGGAAACAAAAGGAGTAAGACTGATGTGGTGACACCAGCGCTGACTTGTCTTCCATTCCCTCTCCTAGAATGGAGCAACACTTACAGAATGAAGTATAGCGTCACTTTCGGGAATCCCAACATAAAAGCTTCCAGTGTTGCTAGGGGTGTGGCCTCTGAGATCATCAACGCAGCGGGATAAAAGGACGGTTAGGAGTGCAACCCCCTTATCGGATCTGCAGATGCCACATCTCCAAAGTATTCAAACATTAACTTTGTGCTCTTTTCTCCCGTGTTCTTTTGGTTTGAACTCTCTTGTTCCCTTCACCATGATTGTTGTCTCTGGTATTGGGCTTCAGTTGCGTTTCACTTTATTTATTTATTTGCCATTTCACTGACCAAATAACCTGGATGTTAAATGGGGCAACAACAACAACATTTATTTATATAGCACATTTTCATACACAAAAATGTAGCTCAAAGTGCTTTACAAAATGAAGAATAGAAAAATAAAAGACACAGTAAGAAAATAAAAAAAGTCAACATTAATTAACATAGAATAAGTAAGGTCCGATGGCCATGGTGGATAGAAAAAACAAATAAAAAACTCCAGACGGCTGGAGAAAAAAAATAAAATCTGCAGGGATTCCAGACCATGAGACCGCCCAGTCCCCTCTGGGCATCCTTCTGGACCCCAATTCTTCTTGATCTGTTCATCTGCTTATTTTAAACTATTTATGCAAACAACACAATATCATCATCCTATCAATGCACCACATCAGAGTTTTCCCAGTGATTGACTGACTATGGTTCAGTCCCAGCAGGCTTTTTCAAAGCAGTCTCTGATGTACTAATTGACAGTGCCCTTGACAAAGTAAACCCGTCATTGGATAGGAGGATCTTTCTATATTGTTTAAAGACTATAGTAGTTCGAACCCCTGCTCAAGAAAAATAATCTCAACTCTTCCGTACATAGACAACTTTAGGCCTATTTCTAACCTGCCTTTTTAAAGTAAAATCCTAGAAAAAGTCACTTTTACTTGATTAAATATTCTACTAGATAAAGTTTCAGTCAGGTTTTAGACCAAATCAGACCAATAAGATGCTGCAGATGTTCTATCAGACAGTTGTGGCGAGCACCCACTTCTACGCGGTGGTGTGCTGGGAAGGCAGCATAAAGAAGAAGGACACCTCACGCCTGGACAAACTGGTGAGGAAGGCAGGCTCTATTGTAGGCATGGAGCTGGACAGTTAGACATTCATGGCAGAGCGACGGGCGCTGAGCAGGCTCCTGTCAATCATGGAGAATCCACTGCATCCACTGAACAGGATCATCACCAGACAGAGGAGCAGCTTCAGTGACAGACTGCTGTCACCATCCTGCTCCACTGACAGACTGAGGAGATCCTTCCTCCCCCACACTATGCGACTCTTCAATTCCACCCGGGGGAGTAAACGTTAATATTATACAAAGTTATTGTCTGTTATACCTGCATTGTTATCACTCTTTAATTTAATATTGTTTTTTATCAGTATGCTGCTGCTGAAGTACTTGTATGTGAATTTCCCCTTGGGATTAATAAAGTATCTATCTATCTATCTATCTATCTATCTATCTATCTATCTATCTATCTATCTATCTATCTATCTATCTATCAAATCATAGTACAGAAACAGAAATAGTAATTGATTAGTGGGTTGTGTTGCATTTTTTCTCAAAAAAAATGTTTTGCTTAAAAAACAGCATTTTTATTAAATCTCTTCTTGCTACTGTAAAACATGCAAAACATTAAAAGTACAAAGTCAGAAGTGTAGAAATTAGAATAATGATACAAATAATATGAATATGGATAGCACACTGCACATGTGCGAGTGACGTGAGCATCCCTTTCAGATCCCCAGAACCCCTTTCAGTTACACTGTCCGTTTCAATTTCACTGTTTGCAGGCAGATTCACTTCGACATCACAGATGAGAGGCGTCTTTTACGTGATGCCGTTATGAGGCTAAGAGAAGACACGCCTCCAGTGTTGCCCAGGTAACGCTCAGGCCTGGTGCTTTCACAAGACTCCCCTATACTGGTGCCCGAGTAATGCTCAACAATAACTCTGTTGGCACTTTTATAGTCTAAGTAAACCACTGGTCTTACGTGAGACGTGTCTATACTGTTGCTTGAGTGACATTTGGGAGAAATGCTTTTAGCTCTGTATTTACAGTGACGTTTATGTCTAACACTAAGGAAAATAAAATAAAGATAATCCCTTATCAATAAAAGTTAAGATAGAAGCAAAGATTCCAAGTGAACTTTTGGACCCTAACCTAAACTTTAAACCAAATTGAAAGTATTCAGGCTCTTAATTCAGTACTTCTTAGAAGCCCCTTTAGTACAGCCATGAGTCTTCTCGGGTAGGTCTCTACAAACTTTGCACATAAGAATTTGGGCAGTTGAGGCCTTTCTTTCTGGCTGATTCTCTGAAGCCCCATTTGACTGGATTAGAAGAACACGCAGAGATTTGTCCCAAAGCCCCTCCAGCGTGGGCTGGGCTGTTTGCTTGTGCTGAAAGGTGAATTGTCACTCCAGTCTGAGGTCCCATGTAATCTGGAGCAGGTTTTCTTCAAGGATCTCTCTGTATTTGGCTGCCTTCATCCTTCCCTCAATTGTGAACAGTCTACCAGTCCACGTTACATTTTCCACATGCTCTTTGGGTCCTTTAAATGCCATTTGATAGACTTCAAGAGAACCTTAGTCACTCTAACATAAAAACCTGACTGATGGTTGTCCTTCTAACAGGTTTCCATATCTCAGAGGAATTCTGAAACTTTGTTAGAGTAACCATTAGTCACTTCCCTGCCCTTCTTGTCTTCTTGTCCAACTCCAAGACAAGTCCCTGTGGTTCCAGATACCCTCCCTTTCACCTTTATTGTGGTCTCTGTTCTGAGCTTTAGGACCAGTTCTATCCCTTTGCACTGATCCATGTCTCATTACAATTTAATTGTGGTGGTCTACAGAGCGTTCCTTGGACTTCATAGCTTGCCATGCAGTGTGAAATGTGGGACCTTATAATAGAAAGATGTGTGACTTTCTACTGATGTGGAATCACTTCAGTTTGCCACAGGTGGTCTCTAGTCAAGTTCTAGGCATATCTCAGGGAAAATTAAAGCAAACAGGAATGCGTCTGAGCACAATCTGATGCGTCACATCAAAGGATCTGACTACTTATGTACACTGTGACCAGTAGGGGGCTTTACAGCACCCCAAATCCCATATACAACCTCACAGAGACAAATCTCAGGTTCAAAGAAGTCATTTATTGTGGACAAATACCTCTCACAGGTTTCTTCAAAAATTGCACAATTACAAGCAAAAGTCATCTTCTCTGTTTCTTCCCTCTCCTCCACTCCCTCTTCAGTGAGCTTCGTCCTTCTCCACCCGACTCTGAGTCTGAGTGAGGAGCTGTGCCTTCCTTCATACCAGACCTAGACATTCTTCTGGTGCCACCACCTTGCATCTAGGAAGCACTTCTGGGTCTGATGGAACCTCACTAAAAGGAGGAAACCTTCTCCCCACAGCTCCCTTTGGTGTCTCCCACGAGACCCAGCGGGGCTGCCCATTGGAACTCCAATTCCCATGAAGCCCTGCGGTGATGTGTATATGAGAGACCCAGCAGAAAGCTGCTGCCACCTGCTGGACTGGCTAAACACAGGGCCCCAGATGGTGGTCTCCTGTCACCATTCCATTACCAAGGTATTCCAGCCAGCTAGGGAACCCTCCATTCTGGCAGGGACGCCAGCCAAGCCTGGTCTTCTGTGACAACATGGGAGAGTTTTTGATTTTTAATGAGGTTGTAATCCTAACTTCACTTTGTCATTATACCTTATTGAGTGGAGACTGATGGTCAGAAATGACAAATGGATCCATTTAAAATGAAATGTACCACACAGTAAACTGTGAAGAAAGTGAAAGGTCTGAATACTTTCTGATTCCACGCATTCTTCTGGTCCCTTACTAAATTATCTCCTGCGTTTCTGGCAGATCATCTCGACATCTGCCTGAACAGAGGAGGAGAAGAAGCGCAATAAGACCACAGTGACCCACGGCCTCAGCATTAGAAGGGAAATTATCAAGTTCTGTGAATCTTATACTTGATATCCTTATACATTACACTGCTTAAGAATTTTTCACCTCAAATATATAACTTTACATGGACTATTCACAAATAATTGTTAAACCCCATAAACAGCCAGCAGCAACTTCGATCCATCCATTATCCAACCCACTATATCCTAACTACAGTGTCACAGGGGTCTGCTGGAGCCAATCCCAGCCAACACAGGGCGCAAGGCAGGAAACAAACCCTGGGCAGGGTGCCAGCCCACCGCAGGGCACACACACACATCAAGTACACACTAGGGACAATTTAGAATCACCAATGCACCCAATCTGCATGTCTTTGGACTGTGGGAGCAAACCCATGCAGACACGGGGAAAACATGCAAACTCTATGGAGGGAGGACCCGGGAAGCGAACCTGGGTCCCCTTACTGCGAGACAGACACATGTTTCACCCTTATTTGGGATCATCAGGCATACACACTCCACTGCTCCTCTTGCGGGGATCGAACCTCGGACGTCAGTGTCAGAGACGAAGTCCCTTTACGCTGCGCCACGGCATGTGCAGCAGGAACTTGAAATGTCAATTCTGTGATATTAGAGAATAAATTAGGGCTTCAAAACAAATCCCCCTAAAATATTTTCATGTTTAACTGGTACATTAAATTGTCCCAGTTGCCGGATTGGATCATCAATACATAAATAGCTTGGGTTTTGTTACCTGTCTCGTGTGTGCATACAGCACTACACCTCTGAATATTTCAGAATCACCCTTTCAGTTTTATTATAATTTAATCTCTGAAAGTCTCTATAAATTCAGCCCTCCTGTATGGCTCATGCGACCCTAATTAATTGATTAAGATATGCTTTGTTTCTGCATGCATTCACACCTTCTGTTCAAAATTATAACTACGATACTCCGCACATGTTGGCACAACAATTAGAACCAATGCATTTTTGATAACAAGTGACACCAAGCATGAGGCACTCGTTCATTTGGCTGTACAGACAGAGCAATATGCACAGCACACAATGGCTGCCAGAATGCTCCTCTTATGGATAAGTATAAAAAAAATCAATAACAAAAAGCCCGATCATGGCAGCTCACCTCTGTGTGGCTTTAAAGGATTGATTTGGGTTGTGGAATTCCTTTCAGTGAGCTCTGGTCGTCCGACCTTTGCTGTGTCACCTGATTGATCTTTTCGTGCTCTTCATGTTGGTTTAATCACTGAACAGTGTGGCTTTGTCGAATCTGTCCTTTTGATTCTTTACGATTTGGTCTGTGCCCTGGTGTTCATCAACTGCTTCATTTCTTATGATCCTTTATACTGTGGTCCAGTGCTGAACTGGTGCTAAAGGTTTGACTTTGGTATTAATATAACGCTTTGGACCTCCATAGCGGTACTACAACAGCACTGAAGCAAATAACAGGAAACTCATCACCCCGACTTGTCTCCCAGCAGCCTCCCTGCTCCACTCCTGTGACTCCTCAAGTCAATGCAAGGAACAGGGGAATTGTTGTGTGTGTGTGTGTGTTTCCCTTGAAGTCTCCAGCAGGTTTATATTTTAAAGAGTGGCGGTGACGTGGTGAATCGAGCTGAGCTACATGTAATACATATATGTCATCAAGGAGAGGGGCTGACTGGGGGGAGTTGTGCTAATAAATGACGACTGTGAGGTGTTTGAAAACTTCCATTGGTGCTGAAATTTATTTTTTGGTACTTTATTAGTACAAGTATAGCACACAACCTTATGTACTCTGCTCGCTCTGTACAACAGGTTCTTCCTTCCCAGTGACATCTGCAGCGTGTTTCAGCCAGGGTGCTTTCCCCAGCTTATGTTTATTTTTCTTTACTGTGTTTTTAAGTCTTCTTTTTCATGTGTTTGTTATACGAGGAATATTCCAAAAGTTTCACACTTATATTTTCATTGGAAACGGTAAAGGCGACAGGAATAGTAATTGGGCATTAAAAAGTTGGTACGACGCTGGGAAAATTGCATCGCAAAGGAAGGTAACTATGTAGAAAGTTAAAAAAAAGTGCGGAAACTTTTTGAATGTCCCTCGTAGTTTTGTAACCATTGTTCTGTTTGATATCTAAGTATTACTTGTCCTCCTGTGTCCCTTATGTTTTGTGGGTGGAACCCCCCAGGAGGCGGAGCCACTCTGACCTGCTGAAGGACCACCCCCAGCATATGTATTGGGAGTCTGAGCAGCAGATCCTTCAATCAATCAATCAATCAACATTTATTTATATAGCACATTTTCATACAAAAAAATGTAGCTCAAAGTGCTTTAGAAAATGAAGAATAGAAAAATAGAAGACACAATAAAAAATAAACATAAGTCAACATTAATTAACATAGAATAAGTAAGGTCCGATGGCCAGGGTGGACAGAAAAAAAAAAAAACTCCAAAGGCTAGAGAAAAAAAAAAAAAAAATCTGTAGGGATTTCAGACCATGAGACCGCCCAGTCCCCTCTGGGCAATCTACCTCACATAAATGAAACAGTCCTCTTTGTATTTAGGGTTCTCATGGAAGGACTCGATGATGATGGTCACGTAGACTTCTGGCTTTCAGTCCATCAATGTTGGTGCATCATGATGCTTTGAGTAGGTGGTGGTGGCGCAGGCCGAAGAGAAACAGAAACAGAAGAGAGAGTAGGCGTCAGTACGGATTTTGGAGCCACTGTGAATAGTTATTATTATTCAGCAGTTCACTGACTGACAGTCTGGTGTGCGGATCTTTGTGAGTAATGACTTTCAGGATTCGGGATATTTTTGCTTCTGTTTGTGGTTTGGAGTTTTGGATTGCGTTTTGGGACTTGTTTGCACTGGGTGCTTTTCAGGCAAAAACTAAGACTGAATTAACAAAAGAGATTTGAAAGTGAGCAGCATGGGGATCCAAGTGGTTAGCACTATTACCTCATGGAACTATAGAAGGAGTAAGCAGCACGAAATACAAAAATATCCAAAATTGTTATGTTATGTTACATCCCGTTACTTTTCATTATGTTATGTTTTTAGATCACATTACGTTTCATCAAGTTGTATTATGTTATGTTACCTCATGTTATGTTTTGTCATGTTTCATTATGTTATATTATATTATGTTATGTTATGTTGTTACATTATGTTACGTTGTACGTATTATGTTATCCATCCATCCATTTTCCAACCCGTTGAATCCAAACCCAGGGTCACGGGGGTCTGCTGGAGCCAATCCCAGCCAACAAAGGGCGCAAGGCAGGAACCAATCCCGGGCAGGGCACCAACCCACCGCAGGAATTATGTTATATGCTATATCTTGTTATGTTACATCACGTTACATTTCATTATGTTATATTACAGTATGTTATGTTATTACATCACATTACATTGTATGTGTTATGTTATGTTAGGTTATGTTATATTATGTTATATGTTACATTTATGTTATGTTATGTTGTTAGATCATGTTATGTTACTGTATGTTATATTATGTTATATGTTACAATTATGTTATATCATGGTATGCTGCATTACATTATGTTTTATGTTATGTTATGTTATGTTATGTTACATTGTTAGATCAAGTTAAGTTTCATTATGTTATGTCATGTTGTTACATCATGTTACGTTGTATGTATTATGTTATATTATGTTATATGTTACAATTATGTTATATCATGTTATACTGCATCACATTATGTTTCATGATGTTATGTTACATTGTTAGATCAAGTTAAGTTTCATTATGTTATGTTATGTTATGTTATGTCTTACACCCCAATGCCTTAACATCTATGCTGCATTGCCCAGAAGCTAAAACACACAGGAAAAAAAAACTCAAAGAAACACAATGCATAAAAAAGGGAAATCAATGAAATTCCCCTTTGATTTGTTTTAATTCACATCTACTTGGATACATCCGTCCATTCAACTAAAGACAGCTCAATCAGCTTATTTGAAGTTCCTTTCCCGGTGTCTAATCAGACGTGAAATCTGAACTTTTACACAGTGTATCGCTTCAGGGCAAAATTGATTTAAACTAAGCTGGCTGCTAGAACAAACTTAAGCTTTTATTTTTTTTTAACATGATTCTACGTGATCTTAGAAGAAACGGTGAGATTGAGAATCTGGCAATTATGGCTGATAGACAAGGAGATGAAAAGCACAACATGTGAGTCCTCAACATCTAAAGAATGCCTTCCTTTCTTTGTAGTCCCCACAAATGATTTCAAGCAGCAAATGAACTCTGTCCTGCTTTTAATGGTGCAATTGGAAAAGCTGAGCGCCTTTAAGAAGAAGCCAGTTATGGGATTCCATGTCAGCGGCGTATTGAGTAGCATGTCTCTGAATTTTAGAAGCTGGCTGACACTTTTGTGTTTCTGTTGCCCGCTTTTGTTTTGAACCAAGCGACCTTTGCTAAAGTTGAATGATTATGGCCTTAATTTTTCATCTGAGTGGATTAGGCTTGGTCTCTACATAGTAGTTAAGTTAAGCTTCTTCGGCTTTCATGCACTATGGAGATTAATTTGAGTTTCTATCATATTTATAAAGTTACTCACTAAGAAAGGCACTATATAGGGTGTGGCTAATTGTTTAAAATTGTTTGCCTGTGCTTGACCACAATGCCATGGTGATTTGATGTGCCCTCTTCTTGTAGATTTTGTTGACGGATACCCATGATTCATTCACAGTTGTCCCCCATTACTTAATGTCTGGTGTCGTCATTGTCTGTTGTTGCTCTTGGCCTGTTGTCTCTCATTGTTGGGAAACACACAAGTAAGAATCTCATAATAATGGGTACACTAGTGTCGACCAGCGTTTGCCGCTGACGTCGTTTGCCAGATTTTTCCATGAAAATTTGCCATGTGACTGGAATGGATGATCGGATCAGTTTTCTCCATTGCCCCATGATGCTTTGCAAGATCAGTGTGATGTCACAGATCTGTAATAGCCATGTTGCCTGGGGATGTCACTACTGGCTCTGTGTCACCTGCCCAATTATACCACTTTCACAGGGTCTCCAGGGGACATTCGGCGACTTGGACTTTTCTTGTCTCTGTCCCCTGACTCGTGCCTGGAGTTCTTTGGAGTGTACTTTTTGTCTTCATTGTGTGAGTTAAGTCACCAGACTGACTCCTTCCAAGTTGGACCTTCCACATTCAGTTTAATTTAGCTGAAATGCCAGATTGGTGGTCTCCATTGAACTAATCCTGGGTCTTCTTAAACCAGTGGGCTGCACCAGTGAAGATTTAGAGGTGTCACGCTTACACAACCAATAATTTTGTAGTTTATATTTGTAATTAATTTAGACCACTTCATCAAGATCTGTTTTCACTTTGACAGTAAAAGGTATTTTCCAGTTGACTAGTTGTCTAAAAATTCAAATGAAATCCATTGTGATTCAACATTGATAAATTGAGAAAACTTCCAAGGGTGTGAAGAGCTTTTATAAGCAGTGTAGTTAACTTTGTAAAGTCAAACATTTCTGTCACAACTAAACAAACACCTACAGAATGTATGTGGATTCGGCATGAACATTAGCTTACTGAACGTGGCTCATACACTGCCAGTGTGGACTTTGGATGTTCTCCCTCTGTCTCTGTGTGTCTTTACAGGTGTAGGGGGTCCTTATCATCACCTGTACTGATTACAGTCCAATTCTTGCTTGCATGTTCTTATCACCATGCCACACGTTTCCCAGTCAGGTCAGGTCAGGTTGGGAAGCATGCATGGGTACAGCACGTTGCCACACCCACTACACGACAAAACAGCTCAAGATCCCAGTTGTCCTCAGGCAGTCCAGTCCCATCCTCCAGAAATGACCCTCTACCTGCCACAGCCAGATGTTATATGGGCGTCCCCTTGGCCTGGTCCAGCCATTCAAGTCCTCAACAATGAAGGTCCTGCTAGCTGGATCACCCTCGGGGAATTGCACCACACGGCTGTAGTGCCGTAACTGACGCTCCTTCACAAAGCAGATAATGTGCCTCATTCAGGATTCCATCAGCAATTGCTCATCCAACACAAAAACTGGAATACTGGACAGCTGAAATCTGGAGAAACGTACCTGGTCTGAAGAATCTCGACTTCCACTGATGCACACAGATGGTGCTATAGGTCAGAATTTAACACCAACAGCATGAATCCATGGACCCAACATGCCTTGTGTCAACAGTCCAGACTTCTGGTGGCGCTGTAATGACATGGAGAATGTTTACATGGCACAGTTTTGGCCAATCAGTCATTGCTTCAATGCTAGGGCCTACTTGAGAATTGTTACTGAACATGTGCATCCCCTCATGGCCACAATTTACCCATCTCCTTATGGCTACTTCCAGCATGATAATGCACCATGTTACAAGGTGGTTTCATGATCATAACAATGAGTTCTGTGTTCTTCAATGGCCTTCTCAGCCTTTGGATTTGAATCCAACAGAGCGCCTTTGGGATGTGGCAGAACAGGACGTGCAGCTGATAAACATGAAGAATCTGTGCGATTTAATCATTCATCATGGACCAGAAACTCAAAGGAATGTTTCCAGAATCTTGTAGAATCCATGCCATGAAGAACTGAGGCTCTTTGGAGAGCTAAAGGAGGGTCCTTCCCAGTATTTGTGACATGTTCAGTAAGTGAATGTTACATTTTAAATTTCACTGTGTAGAAGACCTGATGACTTGCATGTTCTGAACTCAGCTTACAGGTCTGAATATTCTTTAGAAATTCCTCAAAAGAAAGACCTGGCACTAATTCAAGCAAATTTGAACATTGAATCTCATGTACACAAACCACTCAGAGGAAAATCTACACAGACAAAGGGAGAGCATGAAGACTTCATGGACCGGGATGAGATTCAAACACCATGAGATGAAGTGCTAACTAACCTCTGGCTGCCCAGAACAACAAAACTGAACTCAGTTCTTGCTTGCTGGGCGGCCTGTTCTATTTTATTTTATTTTATTTTGTAACTTTCAGAGGTCAGTACCCCATATGCCACACAAGCTCAGCTTCAATGGCAGTAAATGTTTGTACACCGAGGAGCCATAGACAGAAGAAGGGCAATGTCAAAACCAGAATAACAAAACTAAACACAAATGATTCTTTTGTTCTCATTGAAGCCCCACTTTGTTTGTTGATCTTTTTGAACAACCGATTTTCTTTCCTTTCTAAATCATATGCCTCTCTATTTGAACTCCAGTTTTCCTTCATATAAATATTGAATTTTTCCCTCGCCTTATTTGAGGTCTGATAAGAATGCTTGACTCACCAAGTGCTTACTTTTTCTGGAATAGGAGAACTCCAATTCTACTTTGTGGCCTTTCGTTTGTTTTCATGCCCCTGACCAGCAATGTGGCTGACACAGTGAGAGACTGCAGCTTACCCAACACAAGGGACCTTTTACCCAGCATGGCTCAGGGGGAACAAATCCTGATCAGAAATTTAAAAGTCCATACTCTGTCAGTCTTCTGGGAGTGGGCTCTCACACACAATCAACTGAGAAGTGCATAAAAGGCTTCAGGTAAGCAGTGGGACAGATGCCCATCCTACATGAAGTTGATCTGAACTAAATCAAGACATCATTACTATGAACATGGAGAGAAAGCTAATAAGCTTTTAGCTCAACAAATCCACAAGCAAGAAGTTCACAATGCAATCCCAGCAATCACCAACACAAACGGAGACATAATCATTGACCATAAAAATATAATGCACACATTTAAAGACTACTATAAATCCTTATATTCTACTGAGTTTAAAGAAGACAATACACAATCTAATGCATTTCTGGATGCATTAGAGATACCACAAATAGATACTCTTAGTGCAGAGGAATTGGATAAACCGTTGGCACTATTAGAATTATTAGATGCTATAAAGGTACTTCAGAGTGGGAAAGCAGCAGGCCCCGATGGCTACCATGCAGAATTTTATAAGAAGTTCTCCCCTCAGCTAGCTCCCCTCCTATTAGCAGCATTCAGAGAAGCTAGAGACAATAAAATTGTACCTCAAACTTTTTGTCAAGCATTAATCACCGTCTTTCCTAAACAAAATAAGGACATATTAAAATGTACATCATACAGACCAATTTCACTTCTGAATAATGATGTTAAGATACTCTCCAAAGTCCTAGCTAGAAGGATGGAGAAAGTGCTGCCTTCAGTAATATCACAAGATCAAACTGGATTTATTAAAGGCCGACATTTAGCATCCAAACTTCGACGCCTGTTTAATGTAATATACTGACCCGCAAAGTCAAACATCCCAGAGATTTTATTATCCTTGGATGCAGAAAAAGCATTCGATATGATTGAATGGAACTACCTTTTCACTACATTGGAGAAACTTGGGTTTGGCCCTAACATTTGTGCATGGATCAAACTACTGTATACCAATCCAGAAGCTTCAGTCTGTATTAACAACATTAATTCAGAATACTTTAAACTAGAACGTGGTACCAGACAAGGATGCCGCTTGTCACCACTGCTATTTGTAATCGCCATTGAGCCACTGGCAGTTCTCTGTCGAAATGCTTATCAGATAAAGGGGATTATCAGAGAAGGACTTGAACAGAAAATTTCTCTATATGCAGATGATATGGTACTGTATATATCAGACCGACAAAATACTGTGCCTGCAGTCCTAACAGCATTTAGAAATTTCAAAAGATTTCTGGTCTCAGAATTAATTTGACTAAAAGTGTGCTCTTTCCAGTGAATTCTCAAGGACACAATATTAGATTGGATACCTTCCCTTTTATCATCGCAGATCAGTTTAAATATCTCGGGGTAAACATCACAAGTAAACATAAAGCTCTTTATCAACAAAAGTCCGCTGCCTGTATGGAAAAAATCAAGCAAGACTTGCATATTGTTGAGTGTTGGGGGTCCTGAGTCGAGTGTGTATCCTACCCAACAAAGACCTTTAGAGGCCCAAAGCACTTCAATGATTTTGGTGCCCTCATATACGCAAACTGCACTCACTCTCAGTGAACAACTGAACAGGTTGGCCGACATGTCCGAGATAAGAATGAACACTTGAGCCCCGATGGGCCGTGTGGCAGTTACTAGATTCTTATTTGGTTGTATTCCCTAGATTAATATATATCACTAACCTCTGTTATTAGTATTTTTATTTTTGTATGTTGAGAACGCTAGAGGTCGCTGTTGCCCCTTTAAACCCAACAGACAGATACACAGACACAGGGTAAAAGCACGAAGAAGTTCTTTTAATTCTTCTTCACAGTGCCTTTCAAGCACCACAGCCACTATAAACAATTAAATAAACAATAAAGCAACACAATTCTCTTTCCTCCACACCTCCCAGCAAGCTCTGTCCTACTCCTCCCAACTCCGGCTCACTTGCTGGGTTCCCAATAGTCCTTTAAATAGTCTTTGACCCGGGTCTGATGGGAAACTTAGGTTTCTTCTTCAGCTGTGAAGTACTTCAGGGTTTCCATCCTCCTGACTTAACAGCACTTCCGGTCTATGGATGAGGCAGCGGCTTCTCTGGTCCTCTCATAGCTCCTCCTGGCAGCACCCACAGTACCCAGCAGAGCTGGGAAACCAAACTCCAAGTCCCAGGATGCACTGCAGGAATCCGGTGCACCGCTACACTCCAGGGGAGCTGCCATCTAGCATTTAGGGGGAGGCAGTGTCCAAAAGTAGCGGCCTCCCTACATCCTTCCATCCTTGGGGCATCCCGGCCGGGTTGAGCTGCCTGCCATCCATCACGATGTATATACAGTATGTATGTCATTTTTTCTTTTAATGTGGGAGCCCCTTATTGTGCAAGCTGGTTCAGCTGAACCATTTGCAGTTTTGCGCCATATGCCCCATGGTAAATCTGGCAATGATGAATTTCTGTGGTGCCCCTACTTCCCTTGATGCCCTAAGCACGTGTTTATTTTGCTTAATGGTTAATCACGCCCTGTTTGAGAGTAGTGTTCACAGTTAAAAGCACTACGTCTGAGGGTGCAATAGCTCGTTGTGTGCCACCTCAGAGTGTGATGATCATCCAAGTGGTCTTACTGCATGAAACATCAGCAGACCACAGTGTTTCCATAACTCGACCTCCTGTGTCTTGACTTGACTTGGACCAACCACTGTAACTGTATCATCATTCTACTGCTTTGACTCCACTGATGTTCTGTTGTTTACGGAGTTGCAACAAATCACAAAGCTGTTAACATGCAAATGAGTAAAACTCTAAAATCCATGCTGCTCTCACTGACCCTTGTTATACGTGATGCACAACATCATCTTGAATCATGTTGATGGACTCCTTTGTAATGTTCTCACTCATCGCACTAAAGTTCATTAAGTGCTGTACTCATCACACACAATTTTCCCCAGCTGCTTATTCCAGTACTGGGGTGTGGTGAGCAGGAGCACTGGGCACAAGACAGGAACTATCCTTGGAGGAGTCCATGGCACACTACGTAGACCGAAAACATAGCATCACATTCTCAAATGAACTTATCCCAGGCCAACCTCAGACAGAGTGCAGTTATGATATTGTCGGCTTGTGTACACCAAAAATATGGCTGGCCTCAATTCCAAAATTAGACCTGTTCTCCCACAGAGATGAGGGTAGGCCTCACCAGCAGAAATCAACCTGACCCCTCCCAAACTCAAGAAAAAGGCTTTATGGCCTACAAAGACCTGTAACAGGTGCCTGCTACATTATTGTGAGAATGAATAATGATAAACAGACAAAATATATAGTCAGGGTCAGGTCATGGATGCAGAAATGAGGCAGCAAATGAACAAGACAAACAAATCCTAACATTAGGCCTATTTAGGGGAAACGTAACTACTGCTGCTAAACAGAGATATTGAATATCCACTGAGGGACACCCGGCTGTGCATTCGCCATGGTATTTATATCGGACTAGCTGTCCCCTGCGGCTACGCCCACGTAGTAGTGAAACATGACAAAATTTAAAAGTCAATAAAAAAAAAATGTAATTCTGGCCAAGTGCAAGGTAGGTACGCTCCAATATCAAATGTTGCCACTGTGCCTGATCGTGTTCAGCTCTGTCGAGAGAGCGTCCTCCGCATGGGGAGAAAAGCATGTGGCCGTGGTATCTCTGCCAATCACCGGAGCCCCGTCCCTCCCCTCGGCCTGCAGCATTCCAGTCGGATTGGCATAAATAAATCGGTACCGCACGCGAAATATGACACATGAAGTCGCAAAATCAACCGGAATGTTCAAGTAAATTCTAGAAAAGAAACCCAATCTAAATCCGTTAAGTAGTTCTCTTGTGAAAAGTGGACAGACATACAGACAGATGTTGGATTTTATATATTTACTAGCAAATTGTGCTTGTGAAAATTTCACAAGAATAAAAGCGTTAATGAAATGATGATGAGAGAGAGAGGACAACATCAGACGTTACAGTAAGAAAGCAGATTATGTTAATAAGTAGTGATTTGTGAGAGGACTCAATATTGGAACAGTCACATGATTAGTATAGGATGTTATTTTAGTCAGTTGCAACAGCATGAATATTTACAACACAAAGTGTAACATGAACAAGTTAACAGAACATATTGGATAAATAGGGAAATGAAGGGCACATGTAAATCAGTAAGTGTGAAGTGTGGCCCTCAGGCAATGTAGTATACCGACGTCTATAATAATTGTCAGCAAAAATATTCGTGTGTGTGTGTAACCTGGAAGTACCTGTACGTTTAACCTGGATTTCGCTGTAACTCTTGAAAATGCAGTGTACAACTGGCCATGGGTAAAAACAGGGCCTGGCAAAGAAACTCTGACGTAATCCCTGTAGTTTTCCGTCATAATGTTTCTTGTTCTCTGGTAGTTTGCCGATGCTCTTCAGAAAGGTTTGTGTGTGCGATTTGTTTTTTGTTCACTTTCTAAGTGCAAGACTTGCTGCTGTTGATCTTCAGATAATGTCGTTGTGCAGTTTGTCATACATTGTCATTGTTGTTCTAAGGCATCTTGCCTGCGCTGGTTGGTCTGGCATGATGTTGATGTTTCTGCTTCTGTGCCTTGGTGCGAGTATGAAGGCTGGTGAGATCGTTTCTGTTGGTTACAGCTATGCTGTATGTGTCTTTTCATTTAATTGGGAGGCTTAAGTTGAAGTGAAGAAAAAAGGAGCAGGGGGTGAAGCCCCTAGATTTTAATAAATTTGTAAAAATGCCTAAAATCCTGTTTTTGCTTCAAGTGGTGCTTGATGAAGAGGTTGGGAGTTGCTGCACCCACCACACGATTGGGACCCGAGTGCAGCAGATGACACTTCAGCACCACACTGGAACAGTCTGAGGTTTTTGACGGTGGCCGGAGTGCCAATCCTGCCACCAACCCCCAAGTTTTCCCAGCAAGTTAGATGACCTGTTCACAGAGTTGGGTGCAGATTAACGTCACACTCAGAACTAAGCCATTGCAAGATGAGGGCCCAACAGAGTAGATTCGAACCTGCAGCCTTCTGATTACCCGCGCCGATCCCTAGCCTCAGAGCCACCATATTGATTAAACTGACTGAAGGAATGAAAAAATGTAAATCATTTCAGAGCAAGGTCGCAATATAACAATATGTTTAAAAAGTGAAGGGGTCTGAATTCTTTCTAAAGGTACTGCATCATGCACTAAGACCACTCGGAAGATCAACTGCACACTGAAGGTGGGATGTAGTGAACTATCACACCTTCAACATGGAGAGGTAACATCTCCCAGGTGGTAGCCTGACAACGTTAGCTCTGATGAGGCACACAACGTAGGTATGGTGCATTAACAAGCAGAACGTGAGCGGTGTAATATCTCGCCCTAAGTAGGGGTGTCAAACTCAGACCCCGGAGGGCCGCAACGGCTGCAGGTTTTCATTCCTGCCACTTTCTTAATTAGGAACCAATTACTGCTGTTAATGGAACATAATGTGTTCCCTTGGTCCTAATTAACTTGCCTTTAAAGATACAGAATTCTTAATCATTCCCTTTCTCCCTTTAACCAGCAGCCAAATAATAATGAGCTATAAAGTGAGCTAACAGATGCCCAGCTAACTCAGGGGTCTCGCACTCAATGCCTGGAGGTCAGTCATTTTTGATCCAACCAATTTCTTCATGAGAAGCCAATCCCTACACTTATTAATCCTGTTTATTTAATTCGGTGGCTTCTTAGTCATCGCATTCTGCCACTGCAGACATTTCTTTTTTCCTCAGTGCCCCATCCAAATGTTTTGTACACCAGAGCAGATCAATATTTATTGTTTCAAAAAAGAAACAATTAAGAGTTTTGAATCATCAAAAGCAAGTGGAGTAACGCGAATGGGAGAGAATTAGAAGCAGCAGCTGGTCCGCAATCAAGAAAGTGGCTGGAATGAAACCCTGCAGCCACTGCGGCCCCCCCCAGGATACAAGAGTGGTACCCCTGCTCTTACACGCGCGTCTCCTGACACACCTTTCTTGTTGTTTCCGGCAGGGGTTACTTGTTCTCTTGCACTTTGGTCCTTTAAAGAGCAGCATTCTTCAGGAGGCCCTGCAGCAAATGTTTACCGCCGTAGTATCCGGCAGCCATTTAGTCTTTATTGTTTTGTATATTCTGGGGTTTTCAAACACGTGGAATCTATTTCTGACATCATTTTAATGTTTCACTTTTTATTGGCTAACTAAAAAGATTACAATCTGCAGGCAACTGAAGCCCCTTTGAAAGCTTGCATATTGTTATCTTTTTAGTTAGACAACAAAAGGTGTCATTTTGTTTGACTTCTCACTACACTCAAAATGGCCAACATGGTACAACACCCTAGTACTACATGTTTCTCTTTGAATTTTAAAAGTCGATTTTTGTCAACGTCTTGTTTTTTTTTTTTATTTACGCAATGCCGTATTGCATTGTCCCCATTCCTCTCGTCGATGGCGTAATGGACATCAGTCTAAGAACACAGTAAAGTTCACAATACGCCTTATCCCAGGGTGGATAAAACAACCTCAAGAGACTCTTTAGCATCAGTTAGCCTAATTCCCAAGTGGGTCCTAGTGGGAGGATGTTATTTTGGCTTTTGATTTTCACTTTAACTCTGTCTCTCTGTAATATTTTGACCAGGGTTCTTATGTTTTTTTGTCCTTTTTTTTAGTTTGAATTATTTAGTATGGTTAGTTCTGTTACAGTCTCGAAGGGCCAGATGTTAGTCATAAACAAGAATACACATCTGGGGGCAACCCAGTAAAAAGTATGTAGTAAATGGCTTCACAATCCTGTGCTTTAAAGACTACACCTACATGGCTTCTTCCTAACACCCCCCTCCAATACCTCCAGTCTGTGTGTTTTAACCTGCTGCTGGGGTTTCAGGATAGAGCAAAAGACACTTTCTGAGAGAAAAGAAAAGGCTACAACTGCTGTTAGGAGCTCAGAAGCACAAAGTTAATGAAGCTTGATAATTAATTAGCTTGTTGTAATGAGCAGAGAGACAGTAGAGACAGCAACTCAAACACAGGTGTAGACCACCTCAGCTACTGGGCTCCACACATTGATGAAGTGCTTCTGTCTGCTACGATACCGGACTGTCACTTTAACTATCGCATCATTATGTGACTTAACAGCAGCAAATCGAATTTAGCTAACCATTGTGGTCTTCGGATATCCAACGTGTTAAAACGCTATGGCTATTCTGGCATGGCACATGTGCATTTCAAATTAGACAGTCATGTTAACTCTCTTTAGTTATCTGATTAGACGTGCAGTCAGAAGGTGGGTGCCATGCGGCCTTGTCCCTGCTTTACTGGTGTCGTTAGGCAGATTTGTTGAACGGAGTGTTTTGAGTCCTGAAAACTGTTGCTCTTCATTGTCAGCTCTCTTAAGTTCAGTCATTTTAATGGCGTGTGACACATCATTTACTTTAAAGGCATATTTTGCAGTTCATATTTTCATGAACATAGATCTTCAAATGAGTGTCTGCTTATAATTCCAAGAGCTAAACTTAAAAGAAGTGGTGAGGTGGTCTGCTGTTATGCACCTAAAATCTGGAATAGCTTACCAATAGAAATTCATAAGTCTAATACGGTGGAACACTTTAAATAACTGCTAAAAATATATTATGTTAACATGGCTTTCTCACAGCTTAATTTTAGTGTAACCCTGATATTCAGTATATGCATTTAATTTTCATTATCATTCATGGTGTGTGACGATGTGGGTTCTGGCTCCACACTCCCATCTGATTTTGGGAACCCTTGAACCCACCACCGTCGGTAATGTCACCGATGAGCTAGTCAGTGGTGGAGGTGTGAGGACCCAGCCTGACACTCTGGGAGCGACCAGACAGGAAGTCAAGTATCCAACTGCACGTGAGTGATGGAAGTCCCAGATCTGCCAGTTTGGACACCAGTCGTTGTGGGAGGATGGTGTTAAACGCCGAGCTGAAGTCTACAAAGAGTAGTCTAGCATAACTCCCTTGCTGCTCCAGGTGGGTCAGGGCAGCATGAAGGGCTGTGGCCACATCGTCCTCCATGGATGTCTTTGCTTTGTAAGCAGATTCTGTAATCAGAATAATAAGTTTAATGTCACTGTTTTCTGCGCAGACATTTTAAATCTGTTTTTCTTTTCTTTTTACATGCACAGCTGAGCCAGATTTAATACAAAGGGGCTCAGCATTTAGAATTTCTAGGCCAAGCATAGGACAAGATAGACAAAGACAGCTGGGGGAACATGCAGTCAGCCTGAAGACAGATGTATACTATTTTTTGTCTGTTAAGAGTCAGCATAAGATCTTCTTTCCTTGTTTGGAATTGGACTATTTGGCTACATGGGGCCTGCACATGGAGAAAATAGTATAAAAGACACGGACAGCAGCCAAACACCTTGGAAGCTGATGGATGGATGGGAGTTAACGTCATTCGATCCTGAAAACCCTTCCAACGCAGTGACGATGATGGCATACTCTACATGTTAGGCCCCTAACCTTGGACTGAGTTTTGCTGTTCGCTTCCCTCGTCTCATATGCAACGTAAGCCAATATTAAACAAAGCTAAGTTATTTTTCTCTTATGTGACTTCTTACCGCCATATCACTAAGGGAGAGATATCGCCGGTTTATTAAATTCAGGTTAATTAAGACGCCACAATTGCAAAAAGAACATAACGCCTCCTATCGAAAAATAGATTTCTTTCTAAAGTATCCTGTTGAGATAGGATAACACAAACATAGAAAAAGGGAGAAAGGCGTTCAAAAAACCTAAAAGCAAACCAGCACCTTGACTGGCCCGCATAAAGGTAGATCTCACCCTAGCAGCCTGACCCCAAACTTAATAGGCAGGCTTTGCCCTGCGCATACCCAAATTGGGGAATGATTGTTAAAGTTTAAAAATATGCTTTAAATGTTACAAATGTCCTTTAAGGGATAGGAAGAACATAAACTTCTGTCTTGAAATATACGGGCTGTGATTCCAAGCTAAAGCTGGGCTGAGGAGTAAAGGATCAGGCCAAATTCATAGTCAATAACCAGCAAGGACCAGAACCAAAGTTCAAATATAAATTGAGCATTAAAGCCAGAATGGAATTCAAAGTCAAAGTCTTTGGAGATAGCAGGGGTTCAAAAACCAAAGAGAAACAAAACAAGAATGCAGTGATTCTGTCTTTTGCAAAATTATCCCCAAACTCAGATAAAACATGGCTGCCAGTAGCGATCTTTAAACTCTGCTGCATTAAAAACATCAAAAGTCCTGGCCTCCATGACCAGACCCCCGGCCACCTGGGGTAGCATCATGACAATGGGATTCACAACTTGTTTCAAATGAAATAAACTCCTTCAAAACAACAATCATAAATGAGTTAACCAACCCATAATGTTCCTTGGTAACCAAAAAAAGAATAAACCATAAATAAAGCTCAGTAAAGATTTGCCCAAGGAGAGAAAAAAATGTAACGAATCCTAACCATTACACAGTCAACCAAAGACTCTTATGAGAAATTTATTTCAGAAAAATGAAGTCAAAAATAAGGCACAGAGGATTTTCCAAAAAAGGCAACACAAAGCTAACAATTCCAAACTGCATCCCAATAATTAGAATCCAAGAATACTCACCAGAAACGCACTCCACGACAAGCGGTGGACCTCTGAGGTCCTCACTTGCCAGCCTGAAATATAAAATCAGAGGGCGGTCCATCAGCAGTGATGTAATGGTGACCCCGCCTCTTGGGGAACCGCACACAGATGACAAGGAACGTAGGCCAACAGCATAAATGCACAATATACAGTATAAACACTAAAGCATAAATAAACACAACACTATTAACAAAAGACACGCAGTAATACATTAAAAATCACAGAAATAACAAGGAAAACAAAGACAAGTCAGGGAATAAACCCTGGCTGAAAACAAGGAGTTTTTTTTTTTTTTTTACTTTAAATTACTTCAAGATGTCTTCTTTGGAAAAGCACCCATTTGCACACATGACATGCCACTGTCTGGAGGACAGGAAATTTGGTGGGTCCTGTAATTAATTACCCAGCGCAGGTCACGGGTGCAGCTGCAGGGCTGATTTGCAATCAAATGGCCGGTCTGTCAGGCGTATTTAGCCAATATTCCCAGGACATTTTCATGCTGTCTCCATAGATCACAGAGAAGAGGGCAGGCTCACAGGTTTAATGAATAAATATTAGAGGCTGATCTCATCAGCTGTCACAAGCAGACTAAGAGTGTGGCTGGCAGGTATTTAAATAAATGACTTTGATGAAAAACAAGCCAGATAAATGGAAGTTATTAACTCCAAAAATAAGGCACTCCTAGTTTATTGTACGCATTTCCCCTAATAAAGCAGCATGGGGAAAAGCAGATTGATTTTCTTTAAAGAGAAGTTTCAGCTGAAAAACACATAAAGAAAACACAATGTGTGGCCAGTGGTTATTAGAGGGTTACAATGTAGACTTGAGACCACCATCTTGCCTGCCAGCCTTCACCTGAATATGCAGCGCCATTCTAACCTTCACAGCCTGCTTTAGTTGCTAGCATTTTCTGTATAAATATCGCCATTTTTCAGCTGTATATTGTCAAATGCTCTGCTTTTTGATTGATTTTCTTTATTATTTTCATAATGTCCACTGGGCATTGTACAGGGCAATTCCCCAACTCTTTTTGATTTTGTGTACCTCATTTATTCCTTATTACAATAGATAGGTAGATCGAGCGACGAAAGGCACTATATAATAGATCAAATGATGCTCAAACTCCTCATTACCCAAAACTGGAAAATGTTTATGAAATAGATTTCACTCATACTGCATTTCTGACCAAATTAAATAAATCGGCAAATAAATAAAAGTACTTTGAAAGGAGGCAGTAAGTGAAGAAAAATAACACGAATCATGAGTGTAAATAAATAAATGTGTCCCAGAAAATGTTTTTTGTTGCTGATTTATTTAGTTTGTGATAGATAGATTGATAGATAGATAGGTGAAAGGCACTATATGATAGATAGAGAGATAGATAAATATGTGGAAGGCACTATATAATAGGTAGATAGAAAGGTGGAAGGCACTATATAATAGATAGATAGATAGATAGATAGATAGGTGGAAGGCACTATATGATAGATAGATAGATAGATAGTTAGATAGTTAGATAGATAGATAGGTGGAAGGCACTATATGATAGATAGATAGATAGATAGATAGATAGATAGATAGATAGATAGATAGATAGATGGATGCAGTCTGTTTGTGTCCCCTGAAGGCTGAGACACTGAAGGCACATCACAGAATGTTCAGTGTTTTTAAAATAAATGGAAGGGTGCCTACCCAATGGCTGGCTAACAGTTAATAAAAGTGCACTGAGTGTTCAGCCTGCAGTGTAGCTCGTATTAGTATTAAATGGTTATTGTACTATTGTTGAATAAACTTATTACACAAATTCACTTCTCTAAGTTTACCTTCTGAGATGGTGTGATATATAATACTATGAGAAAGTATATGAAAGTTTTTGGCATGTCCAGTTACATTTGTTTTTGCATTTTGACAGTGACCAGGCAGCGCAAACGGCTCGCTTTGAGTCAGTTATTGAGAGTGAACTAGCATCCTTGTGATAAAAAGCCTAGGCCAGACTGCCAGGCATTTTTTTACAACATTCTTTATTTCTATTTTTTTAACTCAAATCCTCTTAAAATTGCAATAGTAAAATAAATAAATAAAATGAGGCCTCTGAAAAGAAACCCATCTTAGCACAATACCACAGACCAACAGACCTCCCAAGTACTGGGTCATTAAGGCCTGCAGTCCTACTAAATGTGTCAGATAGATAGATAGATAGATAGATAGATAGATAGATAGATAGATAGATAATGTCATGTGCACACACTTGGGAGACAGTTTAAGGATTGTGATGGGGGTCATTTTCCCATTGATTCAGGGGCTGGCACTGTTGGTACCTTTTTCTCTTTCTCCCAACAGATGATTCACAGCCTTTCCACCAGTGATGTCACTTCTAGTGTCCACCCTCCTGGATCCTCCCCTTCCTGTCTAGAACCCATATGATCTCAGACCCCACCGTTGCTGTCAGTTCTTTTTCTGGACTCGTGTGTGTGTGTGTGTAAAGACGTTGCTTTGTCCTCATGATAGGACTGCTTATTTTCTGTATTTGCTTTACATAATAGGGGGGTTCGTGGAAATGCCCAAAGCCTTTCTCAGTGTTGGTTCTCTTCTTCTACAAAAGACAGATTTTAGACTGTATATTGCAACTTTATGTTCTGAAGAGTTTACTATATTTGAGATGGGATTGGTGTAAATACTGTTTGTTGCAGTACAGCTGAGGGTCTAAAAAAATGTAACCTTTTTTTTGATGGTTTGTCTGATCCCCGAGTCCGCCTGTGCACAAGCAAGCGAGTGTGTGGTTTAGACTCAGGTTTCACGTTAGGGAGTGCAGACGGAGTTTGGAATAAAGCAGCTGGCGGAGTGCCATGCATTCTATCTGCTTAAGTAAAAAAAAAAAAAAAACTTTTCCTAATTTGCTATTTTTAAGTCTTTCTTACTTTAGGTGGGCACCTTGTAATGGAGATGTGGGATTTCCACCTGGCTGCCAACTGCTAAGGTCACAGCCTGCTGCAGTTTTACATGAGACAGTATCCCTTAAGCTTTACATTTTTATTTTAATTGTTAACATGAGTAACATGACAAATTCTCAACACTGACTGTTTCTTTTCACAAGATGTCCCATTGGTGGTCCAGTAGCACAGTGGCTGCTTCATTATGTCACGTCTCCGTCAGGATTAGTAGCCTTAGGTATCCATAACACCCACAATTAAAACAGAATTTATTTAATGAAGTAACTATTCTAGGAAACAGAATAAATGCACTTGTTATGATTCTGCGCTCTTATTTTTTATTATTGCTGTGAGTGGCACCTTTCATTAACTTTTTGTGTGTCTCCTGTCCGAGATAAAATGAATTTTGACATTTTTTTGGTGTTTTCAGACACAATCAATTCAATGGCTAAACTTATTGTTCTCTGAAAAGTCAAGAATTATTTGCCGCCATTTTTGCTGGTGATGTCACTGCCATGGCAATTTTCCCACAATACACCAGGAGTGCACCTTTGGTTATGTCATTGACGCAACTGTATAAAGGTCATCATGCACATTCCCGGATTATCTAAGATTGGTTTATTAGTGATTTTGCAATTCTTATTTTTTGTGACTCTTGACAATAGACTTTGGTTTTTGCTTAGCAATTTGACTTTGTACACATTCTGATTTCTGGTATCGACCCTTACCTTTTGTTTGACTGCGTTCTTTTCTCCTCGTCATCACTCATACATTTTTTTTACTGACTGCTGTCACACATGTGTAACTGGGGACCATCTTCCAGGCTTCACGGAGGTTAGTGATGCCACTCTGGGATGAGAGGGGGCGCTATCACTAATGGTATCTTGTCTTCTCCCCCTCCCCCCAGTACTGAGAAGACACCCAGTGAGGACACCCAGCTGTGGCTGTGACATCAAGAGTAGGCCCCACCCATTCCGGCAGGGATATCATAAAAAGGGACGGCCCCTGAAGGTGTTGTCTCATTCACGACCGGGAGTCAATAGCAAACGGGCTCCCTCACGAGAAGTCCGTGTGGGCACATTTTGTGGTCAGCGTCCTTTTTGTTATACCATCCTGCACCCTTTTGCTTTTTGTTTCAAACCAATTAAAACAGAGCCACTGGATTGGCACCCCAAAAATTCTTGCTGCTGGTTCCCTGCTACATTTTCCGGCAGTAGACTTGGCTTATGTGCATGTTGTGATTTGTTGTTGTTCGGGTTAATTATTATTTCTTATGTTTGTATATAATTTCTATTAGGCTTGTCTAGTGTTTTTTTGTGCTGTATATTTAAATATTCTGCCATTTTTTGTGTTTTGTGGGTGAAACCTCAGGAGGCGGTGCCACCCTGACATCATTGGTCCTCCTTCTGACTGTATACTGAGGAGACACAGGGAGGGTCCAGCAGTGGTTCATTGTGATTTGTTTGCTTCTTTGCTTGGATTCTGCTTATTGGATTCTGTCTCAGATTTATTTGAATTTTTAGGCATATCTGTTTCTCCCTTTAATTTGCCTTTCTGCTATTTTTTAAATGATTTTTTTAAAATAAATTTTCTAATTTACAATGATTTGTGTTAGGATTTTTCTCATCTAGCTAGAGTCTATACAATTCCTAACCCTAGAGTACCATTTTTGTAGAATTTCATACTAGTTATAGTACGGGTGAGCCAAAGTAAAGTACCACATTTCTCAAGATCATTACACGAGGTAGAGGTAGAGGCAGAGGCAGAGGCAGAGGCAGAGGGGTGGGGTGGGGTGGGGTCCTTTGATAGGCGCTCCCTTGTAGATTTTGGTCAGCAACATGCCTTGGTCCGGTGCATTGTTGAAGCGTCAAGAACAATCAATCAATCAACATTTATTTATATAGCACATATTCATACAAAAAAATGTAGCTCAAAGTGCTTTACAAAATGAATAGAAAAATAGAAGACATAATAAAAAATAAAATAAGTCAACATTAATTAACATAGAATAAGAGTAAGGTCCGATGGCCAGGGTGGACAGAAAAAACAAAAAAAAAATCCAAAGCTGGAGAGAAAAAAAAATCTGTAGGGGTTCCAGACCAAGAGACCGCCCAGTCCCCTCTGGGCAATCTACCTAACATAAGTCAAACAGTCCTCTTTGTATTTAGCGTTTTCATGGAAGGACCTGATGATGATGGTCACGTAGACATCTGGCTTTCATTCCATCAATGTTGGTGCATCATGATGCTTTGAGTAGGTGGTGGTGCCACAGGCCGCCACCACAAAGAAACCGGAAAAAGAAACAGAAGAGAGAGTAGGGGTCAGTACGGATTCTGGAGCCACTATGAATAGTTATTATGAAGAATTGAACATACAGAGTATCAGGATTAAGTTAAAGTGAAGTTATAAAAAGGCCATGTTAAAGTAATGTGTTTTCAGCAGTGTTTTAAAGTGCTCTACTGTATTAGCCTGGCAAATTCCTATTGGCAGGCTATTCCAGATTTTGGGTGCATAACAGCAGAAGGCCGCCTCACCACTTCTTTTAAGTTTAGCTTTTGGAATTATAAGGAGACACTCATTTGAAGATCTAAGGTTACGATTTGGAATATAACGTGTCAGGCATTCCGATATATGGAACAGTGAACTTTGTGAGCTGGAATGTCAAAGGTCTCAATCATGAATTAAAGAGAAAGTATTCACTCTCTTAACAGGAATAAATGTCAGGATAGTATTTTTACAGAAGACTCACATAATAAGTAAATACCAATTTTGGTTGCAAACGGATTGGATTAACCAAATTATTCACTATACAATTCGCTATACAAAGAAAGCAAGGGGTGTGGGAGTCATAATACACAGAACTATCCCATCTGAAGTGCCAGACATAATATGTGAGCATGAAGGGTAATATATCACAGTGATGGGAAATTTATCCATTTATCCATTTTCCAACCCACTGAATCCGAACACAGGGTCACAGGGGTCTGCTGGAGCCAATCCCAGTCAACACAGGGCACAAGGCAGGAACCAATCCCGGGCAGGGTGCCAACCCACCACAGATGGGAAATTTATTTAATACTAAAGTGATTCTGATAAATATTTATGCACCTAACATGGATGATAAAAATTTCATCCAAAATGTATTTGCATCTATTTTTAATGTGAACACTCATAAAATTATAATGGCCGTAGACTTTAATTGTATTTTAAATCCGGACCTGGATAGGTCTTCAGCTACAGTGACAATAACATCTTATACTGCAAAAATAATTACACAGTTTGTAATCGATCACAACATATCAGAACCATAGACTTTTTAAATCGTAACCTTAGAGTATATTCTGTTTTCTCACAAGTTCATCATTGTTACTCAAGAATTGATTATTTATTCATAGACTATAATTTTTTCCTATTTCAAACTGTGTAAGTATGACGCTATTGCAATATCCAACCATGCCAATCTGATCATGGAGCTTAACTTACTATGTCCTACACATTCATCTCGTAGCTGGAATCTTAACCCTGTCATTAGCTGAAGACAAATAAGGACTTACTAGAATGTGCATCATACAGGCCAATCTCACTTTTGAATAACGGTGTAAAGATACTTTCTAAAGTCCTAGCTAGAAGGATTGAGAAAGTGTTTCATTCTGTAATATCACAAGACCAAACCAGATTTATTAAAGACAGACACTTAGCTTCTAATCTTTGATGTTTAATATAATATTTTCACCCATTAAATCTAACACACCAGAGATCTTAGTATCTTTGGATGCAGAAAAAGTATTTGATATGGTTGAATGGGACTACCTATTTAGTACAGTGGGTCTCAACCTGTGGGGCGGGCCCCCCTAGGGGGGCGCAAAGTAACAAAAAGGGGGGCGCGAAGATGTGAAAAAAAGAAAACAAGAATCGAATATATGAAAAATACATCTATTGAAACCAAAACAAATTAACTTAAACTATATTCTGATAATAGAAAAATAAATATAGAGTTAGATAAATGTTGATAAAAGTTAACTAGGTATAATAACATATGCATCTATTATATATCATTAATTAAAAAAGAACAAATTGGTATTAGTGGACTCCTTTCAAAAACGTGGGGGGGGGGTGCGATTAAAACTGTTATAAAAACTTGGGTCACAAATACTTAAAGGTTGAGAAACATTGACTTAATACATTGCACAAATTTGGGCTTGGCCCGAACATATGCACATGGATCAAACTACTGTATACTAGTCCAGAAGCCTAGTTCATTTTAACAGCATTATTTCAGACTACTTCAAACTAGAAAGCAGTGCTTGACAAGGGTGCCCCTATCACCATTGCTCTTTGCAATTGTCATTGAACCATTAGCTGTTTACCTTCAAAATGCATCTGAGATAAAAGGGGATTTTCCAAGAAGGACTTGAATAGAAAATACTGTATCACTATAGGCAGATGATATGGTACTATATAGATCTAAGCCACAAAATTTTAGCAGCCCTAAAAGTATTAGTAGATTTTCAAAAGATATCTGGACTCAAAAACAATTTGAATAAAAGTGTGCATTGTCTAGTGAACTCTCTAGCACATAATACTTGACTGGACACCTTCCCATTTATCGAAGCCGATCAGTATACTGTAAATATCTAGGGGTTAATATCACAAATAAATATAAAGCTCTTTTACAAGAACATTTTACTGTCTGCATGGAAAAAATTAAACAAGAGGTGAATAAATGGTCTACCCCTCCATCTCACACTAGAAGGTAGAATTGACACTTTTAAGATGACCATCCTTCCCAAGTTTCTCTTCCTATTTCAAAGCATCCCCATATAAATGAAGTAATCCTTTTTTATGAAATTAGATTCAAACATAACCTCATTTATTTGTAATTCTAAACCTCCATGCATCCAAAAGGCTACTGTACAATGACCTAAAGCAGAAAGTGGCATGGCACTACCCAGCTTTCAATTTTATTACTAGGTGGCAAATATACAAGCTAGTCCTGGGGCCTCATGTATAAATGGTGTGTACGCACAAAAATTTTGTGTACTCCCATTTCCACGCACAAGTCGCTATGTATAAAACCTAAACTTGGTGTAAAGCCACACACATTTCCACGGTAGCTCCAAACCTGGTGTACGCAAGTTCTCCGCTCGGTTTTGCAAACTGGAGCCACTCAGGATCAAAGCAGTGCTATTGTTCCAGTGTGGTTTCCCTTTCTTTTTTAGATCCACATCCCTGATGCGGCTTTATAAATACACTGAAATTAACCACATATTGTTTACTAGCAAAATACCCGCACTTCACAGCGGCGTAGTACTGCCTTAAAATTTTTATTTAGAAGAAAAGTAAACCTTTTTAAACTGAGGAAAAGTATACCAATAATTATTTGTTAAGGATCTCTTTGTATACCACATTGTCAGTTCGGCCCTCCGGTTATAATATGACCAAGCTGTGTGCTGAGCTTACTCTTGAGCATGCAACGTACAGTTGGCCATGTGAAAAGCAATCTTGCCTCAAATGTCACAGCTTGGATTGCTGCTGTCATAATTGTTTTGAGTTTCATGGTTTGTTTCAATTATGACAGTATTTGCAGGACTTGTTGTGTTGAAGTGACATTCGGCATCTGTCAAGCGCTGTAAGCATACAACCGGTTTCATCGATAACTTCACATCTAGCTTTTGAGAGTTTAAACATTCATAAACATCAAAGAGTCCACTACTGAAATCGTCACCTGTGAATCTAAGATGTTTAAGAGGCATTAGCGGTTGTCCAAAGGTGTAAAATATTTGGCCATTTCGGTACACTTGAAAGCGATAACCAAACAATTCAGCGGCAGCCATCAACTCAAATGCAAAACCATAGGTGAAGGGCTTAAGCGTTTCACTCTTATAGTGCTCCTGTGTAGTATAATTATCTCCTGTACCGTCATCAGTCCACACCTTGAACCTGTCCCAGTCATTCAATACATAAGACACAATGTTCCTCCGGATATCAAGAGTGAGCCTGATATGGCCGTGCAATATGTAACACAGAGGATGGAAAAGGCAGGTGCCATCTCCGGGCATGGAAACCACTTGGTAAGTGACAGTTCTTTGATCGATGGTGATCACCACGATAGAGATGTTAATGGGGGTACGGTTGGAACGATAAAGGAAATGGGTACCTGAACTATGTAAAGTAAGTCTAAAATACCTACACATTAACTATAATTGTAATAAATGAACAATAAAACAGCAGAGAAGCTGTGGATTAAATAAAAAGGCTGTAGTTATCAGCAGGGAGACGTGAATACCATGGCGAAGCAAGGAAGGGAATGAAGAGACCAGAGCGACGGACGGCCTTATATAGGCAGGCAGCCAACAACGTGGGAGGCGTGGGGATGGGGGACCTCACATGGCGACCGAGCTGTAGGCTATGGACGTATATACGTACGTAAGTAGGATTCAGTTAGCGTTGGGAACCCGCGTGCCAAATTTCTTGAAGATGGGCCAATAAGTAACAAAGACCGTTGAAAAGTTCAATATGGTGGCCGACAGTGGCATCATACAACCAAAATAAATACGTACATTGGTTTCGGTTAGCGCAGGGAAGCTGCCTAACAAATTTCGTGAAGATGGGGCCATGAATAAGAAAGTTCAACATGGCGGACGTTGTTGACTGTTATGACCGTTACGTGTAGAATTTCAAAATGAAACCTGCTTAACTTTTGTAATTAAGCTGTAAGGAATGAGCCTGCCAAATTTCAGCCTTCTACCTACATGGGATGTTGGAGAATTAGTGACGTTGGGAAGTTCAATATGGTGGCCGACAGTGGCGTCATACCACCAAAATAAGTACGTACATTGGTTTTGGTTAGCGCAGGGAAGCCACCTACCAAATTTCGTGAAGATGGGGTCAGCCTACTACCTACATGGGAAGTTGGAAAATTAGTGACGTTGGAAAGTTCAATATGGCGGCCGACAGTGGCGTCATACCATTGAAATAAGTATGTACATCGGTTTCAGTTAGTGCAAGGAAGCCGCCTACCAAATTTCGTGAAGACGGGGCCATAAATTAGAAAGTTCAACATGGCGGACGTTGTCGACCGTTATGACCGTTACTTTAACTTTTGTAAGTAAGCTATAAGGAATAAGCCTGCCAAATTTCAGCCTTCTACCTACACGGAAAGTTGGAGAATTAGTGATGAGTGAGTGAGTCAGTGAGTGAGTGAGTGAGTGAATGATGGCTTTGCCTTTTATTAGTATAGATTACCTCACTGTAAACTTGTGATACAGATCATGAAGCGTGTATTTACATATGATGACAGTATAATTTTTAAGATGAAATGCAGCAAAAAACTTTCAAGGTTTTCTGACACTCTATATCACTCGATCAACTTCCTTTTGTTGTTTATACCACTGTTTAAATCAACAAATAGTAAGTTTTTCCTTGCCTCCACTTGGTATTCAGCTGAAATTCTTCTATTTTCCCCCGTGCTTTTGCTATTGTCTTTTTACAGAATTCTGAGTTTAAGGACTAATTTATGTTGATTTGCAGATTCAAAGAGGTGTAATTCTCGGAGGAGTTGTGGTGGGACAGCAGGTGCGTGCACCTGCGTTACGTTTCACACTGACCAGGATTTATGGAGCGGAAGAACGTGGAAGTTGACGTTCGGACAGATTTATGCATCAGGATTTGTTTGTGCGTACACACGTTTCTGCTTTTGTCCGTACGCCTTGTTTTAGTGTGAATTCTATGCACAGCGTTATGCATGAGGCCCCTGGACATTGACACAAATCAATGAATATACACAAGCCTGGTCTGCAACAGAATTAAAATCTTGCAGTACTTCTTTATATTCCCTGCTATATCCCCCAGTGAATACAAACTACCGTCATTACACTAAAAATCCATTTACCCTTTATTCTCTCAGAATATTGAACCAATGTAGGAAGCACTTTAAGACAGAGAGGTTTGTATCTGTTGCACCTCTACATCACAACCATTCTTTTCCATCCTCTCAAATCCACACATGATTTAATGTTTGGAAAATGTCAGTGATGTAAACATTTAGAAGCTTGTACTTCGATAAAGTTTTTGCAAGTAAGCTTCAAATTTAACTTCTCTTCAACACAATTTTTTCACTACTTTCAAGCTAGAAACTTTGCTAAACAGAATGTGCCCAATTTTACTCAGCTTCCGCCTATTTCTCTTCCAAAAGAAATATTGATCACTCTTGAAGACTCAGATAGCATCTCCACAATTTATAAAAACATTTTAATATCTCTTCCTTTCAAAGATCCCAGGGTACGTTGGGGAAAGAAAACCTGTCACGTAATATTTCAGAAAAGGAGTGGAAGGCAGCCATGCACAGAAATCACTCAGTTATTCAAATTATAATTTTCTACCGAGCGAATTTATCTTGATTAAAATGATCTAAAATGTATCCAGGGCGAGATCCAACCTGTGAACATTGCAATCAAGCTCCAGCCTCGCTGGGCCATGTCTTCTGGACGTGCACCAAATTAACTTCGTTTTGGATAAAAATCTTTGAATGCCTGCCAGACAGCCTTGGTGTCACAATCACTCCTAAACCCATTAACAGCCGTGTTTGGTGGACTCTCAGATGTGGAGAAGTACAAACAAACTGTAATCGCCTTTACCTCCCTACCAGCGCGTAGACTTATCTTGCCCAATTGGAAGAACCCCATCCCACCACCTTTAAGTCAGTGGGTAGCTGATGTCTATACTGAAATCTGAAATTGGAAAAAATCAAACTCTCACTTAGAGGATCTTTTCAAAACTTTCTTAAAAAATGAGAGGATCTAATCAATAACATTTTAGAATAAGATTCTATATCGGGGAATAGGATACTCTTCCTTCCTTGCCGCTCCACAGATTTTCTTTGTTGGCTGGCTCACCTCTCTTTTTTTGGGTGGGGGTTGAATTTTGGTTTTGTTAAGGTTGATTGATTGTATGGATTGCTATTTGCAAGAAAAAGAAAAAAAAAAAAACTCTCAAGGCAAAATACGATTCATCACAATCGAAATGCATGCCATTAGGAGATGCCTTTACATCTCACCTGCAAACTTTCTTCTTATTCTGTGCAGAGTTTTAAAACTGGGGCCAGAGAAGACGTACATGTGAGGACTTCTCCGTTGTCAAAATCAATTCACCTGGGTGTGTGGCTTCTAGTGAGTTGGATTGTCTGATGGAGTTGAAGAAAGTGAGTGTTGATGCTGTTAGCTATGACCCTAATGAGTGGTGCAAGGTGTAACTGGCAGTTTGAATCTACCAGCAGGCAAAGCATAAGCCACATTTACATTTACATTTATTTGCTCGGTAGATGCTTTAATCCAAAGTGATTTACAAAAAAGGTCAACATAATTAACTAAGCATCAGTCTGGTGGACTGTTTGAGAACAAGTGTTAAAGGACGAGAGTTCAAAATGACCATCACAAGTGAGTAGCTCAAAACAAAAAAATTCCTAGGTTACAAAACCTGACAGCTATCAGAGAGAAATTCACCAAACAAGAGGGTCTCCAAGTGTTTCTTAAACATTTTGAGGGACTTAGAAGCTTTAATGGAGATGGGCAGCTTGTTACATCAAATGAAAAGTGTCAAATTGATATTTGATACCACCCAGAGGTGACATCACCAGATGCCACACAGCAGCAGACCTGAGTGGTTGAGAAGAAGCACAAAGCCTCACAAGTGTCTCTGTATGCCAGCATCAAGGATATGAACTTAAAATGTGCTGCTACAGGGGTCCACTGTAGTGATCTGAAGAGAGGAGTGACATGTGCCCACCTTGACAGGTTGAACACCAGACACGCCACTGCATTTGGAACCATTTGCAATGGCTTGGTGACACATGAAGTTGCTTCTGCCAGTTGCAGTAGCCTTGACGTGACAACCCCAAAGCCTGGACCAGGCGTTGTGCTGCAAACTCCATCAGATGTAACCTGATCTTGCAGATACTGTGTAGAGTGAAGACTGTTGCATCATGGTCAGTAAAGAACAGATGACAGCACCTGAAGCCGCATGTAATGAACAGCATTTGGGGAGAGGTGAGGAAGGAGACATCGATTTCAGCTGCAGAATAACCTTTAGAGAGCAATAATCCTTGCTTTCCAAGTCAGGGTAGGTTTGGGAGCATGCACTGGTACAGTGAGATCCCGGTTGGCAACCCCCCCAGGCAGACAAGTGGTCCAGTCCCACCCTCCGGAAATGACCCTCTTTCTGCTGCAGCCAGGTGTTATGTGAGTGTCCCTTTGGCCTGATTCAGCCACTTGGGACTTCAGCAAAGAGGATCCTTCTAACTGGATCACCCTTTGGGAAACACGCCACATGGCCATAGTGCCATAACTGATGCTCCCTCACAATGCAGGTAATGTGCTTCATTTTGGACTCTAAGCAACCGCTCATTCAACACAATGTCAAACCAGCGGTACCCAAGGATTCTCCGAAAAGGCACAGTACCAAAGGAGTCCAGTCTTCGTCTCAGGTCACTGGAGGGTGTCCATGTCTCACAACCATATAAGCAAGACAGGAAGCATCAGGACTCTAATGACCTGGACCTTCGTCCTTTGGATAGATATCGGGAGCGCCACACACCCCTTTTCAGCAACCTCATGACCCCCAATGCTCTCCCAATCTGTCTACTGACTTCATAGGAAGATTCACCAGAGACATGAATGTCACTGCCGAGTAAGTAAACCTCTCGACAAGATCGACACTCTCTCCGCAAACAGACACACTGCTGATGGCTGTGCCCAAGAGGTTATTAAAAGCCTGGATCTTGGTTTTTATCCAGGACACTCGCAAGCCCAAACACTCAGAATCCTTGCTCAGTCTCTCGAAAGCCCCGATCAGAGCCTCCGTTGACAGATCCTACAAGAAGCAACAGGACCCCTGCCCAACATAGAGAACAACACTGTTCTGCTTTCCACCAAGCTTGACCACAAAATGGATTTTTGAGGCAGTTTCACAAAGCTACACAAAGACATGAAGGTTACGTCAAGTGGCATTGCCAAACTGGCCCTGTTGTGTGTTTGCGTGTGAGTGTGTTCGCCCAGGATGGATTTGCGTCCTTTCCACGGATAGTTTCTGCCTTCTCCCTGAAGCTTGTTGGGATGGGCTGTAGCTTTGCCGAAACCATGACCTGGATAAGCAGAGTGGAGAATGAAGTGATGGATGGATGGATGTAAAATGAAACTATGATGGTTTGCTCACATTACTCACACTGGTGTCATTCAGATTTACCTAACTAAACGCATCCTTTTGGTGAAAAAAAAAACAAAATTCTTGGAGCACAGACCCATGAATGCAAACACCACAACGAAAGCACTCCAGTTCAAATCAAATAAATTTGTATTTTTGACATACAGTTAAACACACAGTACAAAATGAGGTGAAATGCTTAGTTGCTAACTCCAAGCTTGTGCATTGGAAGAAGAACAGAATGTAAGACATCTCTCTATATATAAAATCCAATGTCTGTCTGTCTGTCTGTCTGCTTTTCATGAGAGAACTACTTCACGGATTTTTTTTCTATAATTTGCTTGAACGTTCTGGTTGATTTTGCGACTTCTCTCACGCTAAGTGTCATAGTTTGCTTGCAGGAGTGATATATTCACACTAATCTGAGACAGAGGCTGCGGGCCAAGGGGAGAGGGAAGCGTGATGTCAGGAGTAGGGAGCCAGGCGGGACCCTCCTCACTCGCATGCTATCCTACGGTCGAGCCATTGTACCTCTGTGTTTTGGAGCGTACCCTGCCTCCACTTAGCTAGCGATACCTGTTTGTTTATTGATTTTTAAAGTTTTTCCTGTTTCACTACTACACGGGCAGAGCCGCAGAGGACAGCTAGTAAATCTATAAAAATGAATATCTACACTGGGAGCAGCAGTGTGCTTTACTTTAATACTGTATTATAAAAATATACCAACAGTAGTTCACCTTGTAGCTCTGAGCACTTTCCTCACTTAGCATGCAGCTGGACTTTGGGCAGACGCTCCTCCTCAGTGTCTTTGGAGTGGACTTTAGGCAGCCTCAGTGTTTAGCTGGCCACAGTCCTGATAGGAGGTCATCTCTGATCAATTTCTTTGCCCTGCTCTGACATTGCTTGGTGGTAAAGTTCTGCCAGGTAAAGGAGAGAGCACATCCAAACTAGAAAATAGAGTTGAAGGCATCAGAGGTAACCCAAAAAACTGGAGCAGGAGGTGGTTAACTGACTGGCAGGAGACAAAAAGTGCAGATAAGAGGAGAATGCTCTACATGGAGTCCCTTGGGGGGTCTGTCTTTGGAACCGTTACTTTTTCTGATTTATATTGTGAGAAGTCAAGCAAAATGACACATTTTATTGGCTAACTGAAAAGATTACAATATGCAAGCTTTCAGGGCAAATCAGGGCCCTTCTTCAGGCAAGATGTAATAGAGAAACTGGAGTTCTCTGTGTTTATAGACAGATACAGCATTGGAAAACCTTCAAGTGAGACATCTTAAATGTAAAAAATGAATAGACCTCTTCAGGCTAAGATTCATTTAACAAGAGGAGAACAATGTATGGTCAAGATCTTTGGATAAGATAACTGTCCAACAAAGTATTTTGAAGTTTCTGATGAGTTTTTCAATACAATGTGGGTCTGTAGTCAGGTTGTCTGTTTCAATTCCGAGAGATGCAAACAATCTGGCCATAAAACTCTTGTCTCTTGTCATAGATGGCCGGGGCACCTCTGCTATGGAAGGACCAGGGGAGTCAGTGTGGGCAGAACACTACCTCCCCCGAAACGCTAGATGGCCACCCCCCTGGGTGGCAGCCATACCAGGGCTTCATAGGAGATGGAGTCCGATACAGCCCTGTTGGGATCCGGGGGCGCCACCAGGGGGTGCTGCAGTTGTTCTTGAGCCCATGTGGGTGGTTCTTCTACCACATCCAGAAATGCTGTTGGAAGTAGGGGAACGAGCACCTGAAGCACTTCCGGGTGCCTTATGTAAGGGGCCAGTGGACAGTACTCAGTGAGCCAGAGTCGGGTGGTAGGTGGACAAAGCTTGCCAAGGAGGAGTAAAAGAGAAGAAGAATTATAAGTATTGTGTGCTTTTGTGTTGGTGGGACTGAGTTGTGCCTGTGGGAAACGGGGACGGTGTGTCTCTTGCATCTGTCTGTGTCGGTTTGGGTGGCTGGCATGCCCCCTAGAGTTGCTACACTCTATTTAAACCATGATGTAATGTGTTAAAGTTTAGCATGAGTTTAACTTCCCATTCCTTTCTCTTTTGCTGTGACTTTAAAGTCCCTCTCACAGTGTCCATGGCTATTGAAGTGGGCCGCTACAGGAACATCTTTGTTGCCATGCTTGATGTGGAGCCTGTGTAAGGTCATTCATTGGTGGACTGTATGTCCAGTTTCTCCCACATAGAGTGCAGCGGCAGGACATTTCATACAAAGAATGAGGTAGACCAGATTAGATGATCTGCAGGAAAACGATCTCTTCATGCGAACGTTCTAGTCAGCAGTTTATATTTATGATTAATGACATTGACTCCAGCAGCACGGTGGCGCAGTGGGTAGCGCTGCTGCCTCGCAGTTAGGAGACCCGCATTCGCTTCCCGGGTCCTCCTTGCATGGAGTTTGCATGTTCTCCCCGTGTCTGCGTGGGTTTCCTCTGGGTGCTCCGGTTTCCTCCCACAATCCAAAGACATGCAGGTTAGGTGGATTGGCGATCCTAAATTGTCCCTAGTGTGTGCTTGGTGTGTGTGTGTGCGCCCTGCCCAGGGTTTGTTTCCTGCCTTGCGCCCTGTGTTGGCTGGGATTGGCTCCAGCAGACCCCTGTGACCCTGTAGTTAGGGTATATTGGGATGGATGGATGGACATTGACTCCAGTAGAGTTAGTAAATTTGTGAAATTCATGGATGACACCAAAACTGGAAGAATGACAGACACCAATGAAGCAGTAAAAAGAATTCAGAAAGATTTGGGGAAGCGTCAGAAGTGGCTGAACTCCTGGACAATGGAGTCCAATGTAGAAAAGTGTAAAAGTGCTACACATGGGCAAAAGGAACTCCTGTTATAAATACAAGATGGGAGACACTGAGCTACAAGAAGCAACCTCTGAAAAGGATTTAGGGGTTTATGTTGGCACAACATCTTCATCATCTAAGAAATGTGAAAGGGCAAATAAAATGTTAGGTGATATTAAAAGAATGTTGAATGTAAATCAATGGACATTATGCTCAGACTATGTAATGCACTAGTGAGACCACATCTGGAGTCCTCTGTGCAGTTCTGGTCACCACACTACAAGAAAGACAGAGCAGCACTTGAAGCTGTGCAGAGGAGAGCAACCAGGTGCATCATGGGACTTGAGGACTTGGCCTACTCTGACAGGAGCAGGAAGTTAAACCTGTTTAGTCTCGCGCAGAGGAGACTGAGTGGGGATCTGATCCAGGTATTTAACATTCACAAAGGTATTGACAAAGTAAATCCAGCAGAATTCTTTCACTATAAGGGTAATTCACACACTCGAGGACATCGGTGCGAATAAAAGGCCTTTAGGGCTGAAGCCAGAAAGCACATCTATGGGCCTAAGAGGTGTGGGAATTGGGAACAAACTACTGGGATATACCATGACCGTATACTGCAGCTGAAGACAACCTTCAACAAGTACCTGGATGAGACACTGGGACAGCTTAGCTGTTAGGTAAACTACGACAGACTTGAGCGTCAATGACCTCCTCTAGCCTTTCTTATGTTCTTGTGTATGAGGTGGTCCGGCTGTGGTCCAGGTGGTAATGTAGAAGTGGTTTCAGATCTGGGAGTGCAGTCCGAGGCAGTAAAGACATTGTGTTGATGTGCTTGGAAAAGGTCAGGTCCTCTGTGATGTGGACACCAAAGTATGGAGGTAACAAACCACAGTGGACCACTGAGCACTCGTGTGAATCTGCTTTAACACTGCAGTTCTTTAGCTTTTCACATTGTGTGTGTGTGTGTGTTCTGATTAAAAGTGCAGCCCAAATGTTCGCTTCCACTTTTGAGAACTTTTTCTGCCTTCTTTAATGATACAGAAAGTTAGCGGACTGCTTTCTTCGCATCTTATGAGGTAATTCATATCAGGCAGTCCTGGGTGGAATCCAAGCCTAGAGCACTACAATCAGCCACAGTAATAGATGGGCTTCACAATGGTGCGAGGTGGCAAGTGTTATAATTTTATTAGCGGCTGCCAGAAATAAGAAGACCCTGTGAAACCAAACAGATCTACGCTTTTTTTTTTTTTATATTGGACTCTGTTCAATGAAGCACAAGCAACTGCCAGCTTGTTAATGGTAATAGGGTGAGCATACCAAGATGACAAGTGTCAGTAGAAAAGCCATTTTTTAATCTTTCATAGACATTAATAAATGTAGATGAAGAGACAGAGACAGACAGTACCTCTCATTCCCTTTGGGATCATTAAGAAATAACTAATGGGCAGAGCCAACTGTGGTGGGACGCAGCTTTTCACATGTCTCTTACTCGAGCACAGGCAGCTCTTCAGTGTCACGCACCAGTAAGGCCCGCTTTGCAAATCGCAAATCACAAGGTTAGGAGTTGCTGTTTTACTAGTCGGCCGGGGGCTGTGAGCTCATCCGCTGACAGTTCACATCTGCTCGCTGCGGCACCACAGACTGGCAGCTTTGTTTCCTCCTGAAATGTTTTAGGGGGTACAGGGTGGGACTGCTGTTTCTTCTTTAAGGTAACATCACCGTGTCCAACTCTCCCAAGGCTTCTTGTGTTTCAGGTGACAGCAAATCCTTCTTGAAGCTCAGCTAGTAGACACCATTGGCTTGTCATATCTCCCAATCACAGCAAATGGTTAAAACTTCTGTAAATCACGGGCATAATAAATTGTCCGAGTATGGCTTACAAATGTAAAAAAAAAAAAAAGAAAATCAGAAAGTTTTAAAACATATAACATGTTCAACAGTTTTTTTTCTTCTTCTTCATTTTTCCAAATAGAACCCCCAAATGGGCTAATTAAACATCACATGCCTCACTTGATAAAAAAAAAAAAATCTGTTCAGATATTTTCAGCACCTGTTATAACAAAATGTCCATTGGATGCACAATTCAGTGCCAAGACACCTGCTACCTGCTTCCACACGACGTCTTACATTCTGTTCAGTACTACACAGATGGCGTCGAAAACCTTTCACATTATTTCAAAGTTGGAGTTTTTTTCTCACTTGGGACTCAACAGCGCAAAGAATATTATAAAGAATTGAATATTATCTTTTCAAAGTAGAAATAAGCACGTTTGATTGCAGATCCTTTCCTTCAAAAATATTTCCTAATACTGTAATGTGCTAATTGTGTAAAAAGTAAAATGTCGGATATTATGAAGCAGCGGTGTGCCATCTAGTGGTCAGTTTCTGTAACAGGTAGGCTAGACAGGCCAATAACTGGAACAAGGTAGCAACAAAATACAGTTTAATTAATAAAGCAAAAAAAAAGCACTAAATATATTTTTGTGATATTAAATATTATATTAAATATATTTGGCTGTTTTTCATTGACTTGTTAGGAATTGTTATGTAATTGTATTTAAAATCAGGCTTTATTGTGTCTCAAACATTCTTGAATGGAACTAAAAGCTGATAAAATGAGCAAATGTCAAGAAAGTCTGTCTATGGAGGGATATTTCGGACAAAATGTAATAAAAATGGCAAGTAAATAAAAGTACTGTGAAAAGTGACAATAAATAAAGAAAAGGCCATGAACTGCAAATGTGAATAAATTAACGTGTCACAGAATATGTTTTTGTCACTTATTTAATTTTGTTCTTAGATAGATAGACAGACAGACAGACTGAAAGATAGATAGATAGATAGATAGATAGATAGATAGATAGATAGATAGATAGATAGATAGATAGATAGATAGATAGGCAAATACCACATTTTCAGTGGACACTTCAGATGCAGGCTGCTATTGATGAATTCAGAGTTTATAAAATTGAAGTAGCCGCTTCACACAGTAATTGTGAGCAACTTTCAGATGCACTAGTAGTCAACATGCAGAGTCACGTCTTTGAGTATGCGCACTGCATCAGCCACAGGATTCCCAAGTCAAGCAAAGGGTCTGCGTCAACTCTGCAGACAAATCACCAATCAGAAAAATCACTAGAGCCTACCATCTCAGCTTTGACAAGTGAAGCTGACTGTTTTAAATTCAAGCGGTAGGTCATGTTGCATTTGGAGCATTGCGCCAGTTTCTGTCTATCTATCTATCTATCTACAGTATAAGGTAATATTAAAACTTTACAGAAGCCACAATATTTTAATTTAACAATAGCAGGTCTTTATTAGCTATAAAGTGTTAATTTTCACTCATATGCAGATGACACCCAGTTATACCTTTCATTTAAATCAAATGAAGTTTCCCCGATGTTGTCTTTAATTAGTTGTGTTAGTAAATTAAAGGAGTGGATGGATGAGAACTACTTGTCTTTAAATACAGATAAAACAGAGATGTTAATTGTTGGAGGGAATGACGCTGATCACAGCAATATTCTGTCATCATTTAACTCAAGCGGAGTCAGCCATCAATTTAAGAGTTGTGTTTGACTCTAACTTGTCTTTTAAAGCGCATATTACAAAGTTGTCCAAATCATGTTTGTTCCATCTTAAAAATGTTGGGAAATTAAGGCAATTTCTAAATAAACAGGATTCTGAGTAATTCATTCATGCATTTATCTCTAGTAGGATTGACTACTGCAATGCGGTGTTCACTGGCTGTTCAAACTGTTCTCTATACAGCCTCCAGTTAATCCAAAATGTTGCTGTAAGAATTACTACAAGAACAAGAAAATATGAACACATAACTCCAGTTCTTAAATCCTTACACTGGCTCCTGGTTAAGTTTAGGGCAGATTTCAAAATCCTCCTTTTAACATATAAAGCATTAAATGGCTGAGGTCCGGCTTACTTGTCTGAACTTATCATGACTTACAGACCTGAGCGCACATTAAGATCTCAAGATGCCGGTCTGCTTATGATTCCAAGAATTAATAAAATAACAGTGGGAGGTCGAGCTTTTAGTTACAAGGCCCCTAAACTGTGGACTGGTCTTCCTGCTTCTATAAGAGATGCCCCTTCGGTCCCAGCCTTTAAATCCCGGCTGCAGACTCACAACTTCAGTTTAGTACACCCTGACTAGAGCTGCTGATTAACTGTACAGACTGCATCTCTGGTGTTAGTCATTAGCACTAAAACATAAGTAACATGATAGTTATAATTTGATACTAACCCTCACCTATTCTGTTTCTCTTCTCAATTCTCAAATGTGGCACTCGGTGCCACAGCCCACCTGCCAAGTTGTTTTGCCTGCCTAAGGTAAAGTCATCCCTTATGGAGGATCACAGGAATTGTGGGAAAGAGGGGTTCTTTCATTGGATTAGTGTTATTTCAGCTGTGGAATGGCAAAATGGGGGAGGCAGCTTGATGGATGAAGTCTCCAGGACTCTAAATAAATCCAAATCATATTATGTGAAGTAATGGGAAAGAGTAGTGGAAGCTAGGTTAAGAAGTGAGGTGATGATTAGTGAGCAGCAGTATGGTTTCATGCCAAGAAAGAGCACCACAGATGCAATGTTTGCTCTAAGGATGTTGATGGAGAAGTTTAGAGAAGGCCAGAAGGAGTTGCATTGCGTCTTTGAGGACCTGGAGAAAGCATATGACAGGGTGCCTCGAGAGGAGCTATGGTATTGTATGAGGAAGTCAAGAGTGGCAGAGAAGTACATAAGAGTTGTACAGGATATGTACGAGGGAAGTGTGACTGTGGCGAGGTCTGCAGTAGCAGTGACAGATGCATTCAAGGTGGAGGTGGGATTACATAAAGGATCAGCTCTGAGCCCTTTCTTATTTGCAATGGTGATGGACAGGTTGACAGATGAGATTAGACAGGAGTCCCCGTGGACTGTGATGTTTGCTGATGACATTGTGATCTGTAGCGATAGTAGGGAGCAGGTTGAGTTGGCAAATGTGGATGAGTTTAAATACTTGGAATCAACAGTACAGAGTAATGGGGATTGTGGAAGAGAGGTGAAAAAGAGTGTGCAGGCAGGGTGGAATGGGTGGAGAAGAGTGTCAGGAGTAATTTGTGACAGACGTATATCGGCAAGAGTGAAAGGGAAGGTCTACAGGACGGTAGTGAGACCAGCTGTGTTATATGGGTTGGTGACGGTGGCACTGACCAGAAAGCAGGAGACAGAGCTGGAGGTGGCAGAGTTAAAGATGCTAAGATTTGCATTGGGTGTGACGAGGATGGACAGGATTAGAAATGAATACATTAGAGGGTCAGCTCAAGTTGGACGATTGGGAGACAAAGTCAGAGAGACGAGATTGTGTTGGTTTGGACATGTGCTGAGGAGAGAAGCTGGGTATACTGGGAGAATGATGCTAAGGATAGAGCTGCCAGGCAAGAGGAACAAAGGAAGGCCTCAGAGAAGGTTTATGGATGTGGTGAGAGAGGACATGCAGGTGATGAGTGTAATAGAGCAAGATGTAGAGGACAGAAAGATATGGAAGAAAATGATGCACTGTAGCAACCCCTAATGGGAGCAGCTGAAAGAAGAAGAAGAAGACTGTATTGAGGGTTTGTTCTGTTCTGTGTATTGTATTGTATTGTATTGTATTGACCACTTTTTTTCTTTTTTGACAAGGACTCCAGGTGCTCCCAGATCCTCTTCCAGCTGCACTTCCGGTTGTGATGGAAGTACTGCAGTCCAGGGCCCCAGAACTGTCCAGGCACCCCCTGGCAGTAGCCATGGGCCCCAGCAGGGTTGAGCTTCTAAGCTCCAAACCTGTTGCCCTGATGTAATCCACGGGGGTTGCCCTATCGTGTTCTTGGTATTGCACTGAATGTCCTCTCCCCTGGTCCTTCCATCACAGGGGCCCTGGCCACCCACCACTATATATATATATATATATATATATATATATATATATATATATATATATATATATATATATATATATATATATATATATATATATATATATATAAGAAATAAAGAGAAAATGATTAATCTGTTCCAATGAAAAAAATCCTATTGTTATTGGCATATTATTCATTGGTTGCATAAAATAATTTAAACACTGCTTAATACTAAAATACATAAATACAAAAGCAATTAGAGGAAATAAATGAAAATTTAACCTTCCTTTAGTTTTTAATAACGTCTTTGTTTTTCACGATCGTAGATACCGTCGTTACGCTATGCAGCAGCCAAGTCCCAGGTATGCATGCCACCTTCATACTTTTCAACAATAAATTCAAATTTACGCGAAAAAACACGAAATCATGTGAAAATTCAGAGATTTCTAGGCGGGTTCTTCACTGAATGCTGGCAACTTGCGTATTGACACTAGTGGGCAGTTGTGGCTTTGTCTCGAGAGAGATAAACAAGGGTAGCACGCGGTGTTCTAGCACGCGAGTCGTATTCCAAACAAAGGTCGTATACCAAGCAAAATTTTTTTCATCCAAACAGGATGTATACCAAGTTGGACATATTCCAAAGTGGACATTTACCGAGGTACCACTGTATATATACAGTATATATGTATATACAGTGAACCCTCGTTTATCACGGTTAATCTGTTCCAGACTCTACCGTGATAAATGAATTTTCGCGAAGTAGGATTCTTTATTTATAAATCGAATATTTTCGCAGTTAGAGTATAGAAAACCTGTTTACGACCTTCTAAATACGTTTTTTAACTTTATTAGAGCCCTCTAGACATGAAACGACACCCTTTAGTCACCATTACACTCATATTACTCTATATATTAGACAAAATAAGAGAAAATAAGACATATTAGACGTTACAAATATCATATTACTAGGCGCACTCGCCTTTTAAGGCGACCGACTTTTATCTTCAATTTTTGTGCGCCCCATGTGTACATCAGGCATGTAAGTGTAGGGAATGAGAACATCAAAGTGCCCATTCATAACATCTTTTTTTTTTTATCCCCTCAAGTGCCTGTCCAAAGTCGTACAATGTCAGCCCGAATCTGTACCGCTAAAGACGGAGTTTCATGCACTAAATAAGCTATAGATGAGAATAAGCAAGCACCGTCTCCCCTGATATTTACTACGCGGTGAGGCATTTGTACTCCATCAACATTAATTATTTCCAGAGACATAATTTTGTCTATTTTTCCAGAACATCGCGCACAAAAGCAAGGGAACGATGAGAGCACCAGAACTCTGCTCACATCGCGTCGCTTCATACCTCAAGCCGCAAGTAGTAAGTCTGTAATAAGCGGAATACCACTACGCTTTGCACTCACGGGACGGAAGGACAATCCCGAACACTTTTATATAGTAGATTATTGTACTGTACATTTAATTGCACACAACCACTAACCTATGAAGGCACAACCTCAGTAGGAGAGTCTTCAGAGGTGGTGCAGTATCTTCAGCAGGTGCGTTGTTGTCTTCTTCCGCTGAAGGAGTACTAGGAGTAGGCAGTGGGTGTCTGGGTGCGCGGCTGAAGAACATCTTAATAGGCAGTTGCTGATGCTGTCTTTTCATATGCGTGAGGAGGCTTTTGTAGGGCATTGCCATCTTTAATCATATCCAAGAGTTTCACCTTCTCCTGGATAGCAAGCATCTTCCTCCGGTGCTTAGTTTTATTGTCAGAAGGCTTAGAAAAAGCAGCACGTTTAGGAGCCATCATAGGGCTTAGATAAAAGTTCTCAGAAAGCGCATGCGTAGTGACGTAAGCGTGTATGAGAAACAAATCGCGATAGAGTGAAGCCGCGAAAGTCGAAGCGTGATATAGCGAGGGATCACTGTGTATATATATATATATATATATATATATATATATACTGTATATATAATGTACATACTTATTTGTTAGCTATGATTCAGGAAGCTCTCTGGCACTCTTAGTATTCGCCCTGAACTTTACTCACACCGTGTTCCAGTTACGTGTCCGGTAGAGCTTACTGTATGTGTGTATATCAGAGACCATGAGTCATGGCTATCAAATCAAAACCACATTAACAGACACTTGGACATGAACTCAGGCTAAAAACAAAGAACATCCAAATAATAAAAAGTTTTAATGACCAACACCCCCCCTTACAACCCCTCTTTTGCTATATATTGTCTTTGATGCCTGTATGTCTAATCATTTTCGTCTGACGATTACACTTGGTGGGTTGTTGAAAGCTTAGGAACAAAAAAACATATTTTAAGATAGGTGACTCATTTTCTCCCTTTGTCACAGGCCTTTGCTTGCATATATATTGAGTTTTTGCATGTTTGGTTCATATTACAGTAGAATGTATTTTATACATAGATGAATTTCACTACTTTTTTTTTAATTTAAATTAATAGATTCCTTTCCCATTATCCGATGAGATCATCAAGGAGTAAACTACTGGAAATGTGTTCATATACAGTATTCTAGAGATGTTATCTGGATCTTCACAGATGAAGATATATACTGAACACAGGACCCTGCTTCCTTGCCTGGACAGGAGGCCATCCTAGAGGAAGGTCAGCTGGTGAGCCGTGGCATTCCCCATCCACTCCAGGATGTGGACCCAAAGGCACGTTACAGCTACCACACCAGGGCTGGAGTACCAGCAGCCAAGGAGGAACACAATGGTTGGGCTTGGGAGCCGGCAAGGACAGGACAGTGGATGACTGCCTGCCATATACAGTAATCCCTCCTCGATCGCGGGGGTTGCGTTCCAAACCCCCCCTGCGATAGGTGAAAATCCGCGAAGTAGAAACCATATGTTTGTATGGTTATTTTTATATATTTTAAGCCCTTATAAACTCTCCCACACTGTTTATAAATATTCCCCGCAGAGTTATACAGCATAATCCCTTTGTATTCTCTTAGATATTAGGTAAGATTCATTTAAATTATGTATATAAACACACTGTTTAAATACAGTAAAACCTAAATATTATTTTAAAGATATTGAGTGTCTCCGATATCACATATGTTACAGCCATGACGATAGACATGCCGCCAGCAATAAATACGTACAATGCAAGAAAAATAGTATACAGTAAATGTGTGTACAGTGACACTAAACGCACGTACATGTACTAAGTACTGTAAGTAGAAAATTAATTATGGTTACTCCCCAACAATGACACGATGACTTGTCCGATAATGATGAGTTTAATTTTACTGCACAACAAAGGAGAGCGTTACAGCCCTTAAAGGAGCCACTTCAGGCGATTGTGTAGCACTGCCGTTGTTCTTCTTCTGGCAGTCTTCAATCCAAATCCCTAAAGCAGATTCCATCCAGACTACTGCCTTATTACATCCACTTACAACTCGTTTTGCACCCTGGTTAAAAGGACACTGCGGCCGTAGATCTTATATTCCTTTCCTATTTTTAAATAAAAGAACCGTAGCCTTCAACAAATCCAAAACGTTTACCTTTTCGGCAATCATTAACATCTTCCGTTTGCGCTTGGGCACGGCCCCTGAAGCAGTAGCAGATCGTTTTGGAGCCATAATGAAGGGCTTGACTATGCACAAAGATAAACACAAAAGAGCACAACTCTTTACACAGCGAAACACGTTGATGCTGAATGAGCGAGACGAGACTTCCTGGTTAACACTACATTCAGCGCGCAGGAACTTAACTGCGTGCTCTGATTGGTTAGCTTCTCAGTCAGGAGAACTTAACTGCGTGCTCTGATTGGTTAGCTTCTCAGTCATCCGCCAATAGCGTCCCTTATATGAATTCAACTGGGCAAACCAACTGAGGAAGCATGTACAGGAAGTAAAAAGACACATTGTCCGCAGAACCCCCAAAGCAGCGAAAAATCAGCATTATATATTTAGTTATGCTTTCATATAAAATCCGCGATAGAGTGAAGCCGCGCAAGTCGAAGCGCGATATAGCGAGGGATTACTGTATTGTAATGGACTGACTGGCTTTTTAGCCAGGATCAATTTCCTTCCATTATCTGGTCAGGAGGCCAACATTGTGAGACATGCAGAAGAGCAGTACACCAGGTTAGGAAACTAGGCAGCAGTGAATGGGACTTGTAGACACAGCCAGGATGTCAACTTACAGGATGGACGGAACATCCCGACTAGAATAAATAATAGTCTCTGCCCTCTGTGGGTGGGAGGCCATGTGTATGGGACAATAGGGGGCTGCCAACCAGCACAGGTTGTTCCACCATACGCTGAGTGGCAGCATCCCATTATGATGAGCCTTGGTATGGGCACCAGCAGGGCAGCTTGGGAGGTGTGGACCCAAAGAGTTGCCCTGTTGGGTTCCTTTGGGGGCACCAGGGGGAGCTAGAGGAAGGTAAGGGTTCAAGTTTCTGCCTGACCAGGAAGTACTTCCCAAAGACAGGATTTTGAAATCTTAAGTACTTCTGGGTTGGGTTGAAAAGGAGGCCTCCGACTGAGTCAGAAGTGGAAGAGGGCAAAACTCATCCAGGAGGAGTGGAGAAGCAAGAGAAGAAAAGAGGATTATTTGCTGTACTGTGTCATATAAGAGGAACAGAATTCATTAATAATAATATTATTATTATGACACACTGTCTTTGATCTTCACAAACTGCGGTCTGCTTTGCTTGCATATATATTGAATTTTTGCACGTTTGGTTCATATTACACTACACTACACATATTACTACACTTTCCCCTGTGAGCTCAGATGGTACAGGACCAGCCTCTTGAAGGTCTTCATGGTATGAGATGTAAGGGTCACTGGTCTGTAGTGAGAATACTTACTGTATGACCTTCTATCCTAGCTCTCCAGCTTCCTTGCCGCAGATGAGCCTTTGCCCTAGCTCATCATTTCATTCTCAGGGGTCTTGTGAACCCTAAGCTTAACACCCACACATGCAGGACCCATGCATATTCACACTTAACACCTGAGTATGAGTGCACACTGCACTGCCTATCACTGCTCAGAACTCCAGACAAGAGAACTCACAAGCTTTGGCTGGTCTAGTCTCCATGAATTTACCTGCAGATGACTGGCCAGTCTTTCTGCTGATGGGTGGCTTGTTCCAAAAGCTCATTATGTGAAAATCACCTTGGGCCTCATGTATAAACGGTGCGTATGCACAAAAATGTTGCTTATTCCTGTTTCCATACTCAAATCATGATGAAACAAAACCTAAACTTGCCGTAAAGCCACGCACATTTTCATGCTAGCTGAAACCCTGGTGTACGCAAGTTTTGCGTTCAGTTTTGCCAACTGGCAGCACTCAGCGTCAAAGCAGTGTTACTGTTCCAGTGTGGGTCCAATTTGTTTTTTAGATCCACATCCCTGACATGGTTTTATCAAATACACTGAAATTAACCGCATATTGTTAGTTAGTTTAAGGCATCTGATTGAAATTAACCAGTAACAATATAATGGTCCATGGAATGGTCAAAGTATTCCAAATACCATAACTGCTTTAGCGTTGTTACTCTCACTTCACCTTCTTCTTTCTCCCTGCTGCTCCCGTTAGGGGTTGCCACAGCGGATCATCTTTTTCCATATTACTCACACTGCACGAGTCTGAGTATTTATATCACTGTATCTGAGTGGTGAATCACAGCAGCAGCTGATCAGAAAGAGAATTATCGATATACAGCATCAAGCACACGCTGCCTCAGCCATGCTGTCTGTTGAACTGCTGTCATACGGCAAACACTTCAGAGCCTTTCCTGTACGGACCTCGCGGTTCAGAAACTGTTTCATCCCAAGAACTATAAACGTAAACGCACTCAATAAGTCAATCAAGTGCTCCCAGTAGAACTGTTTGTACTTATAAGTACAATACCTCACTGTAAACTTGCACTACAGTTATAATATTGCACAACTTGAGCCACTTTATAAAGCGAGTATTTACATATGATGACAATACCATTTTTAAGATGAAATGCAGCAAAATATGCTTATTACATTATACAGATAAAACTTTAATCCCCGTTCAGGGATTGTTCCTGCCTCGCGCTGTATGCTTGCTGGGACTGGCGCGACACTGGATAGATAAATGGATAGAATAATTAAACATGTACTACGAAGATATTTCAATGTTCCTTAAAAGTTTTGAAAAATCAGACTTCTAAGCTTACAGATGGCTTAATGTCTATTACTGAGCTGATTGTGTGGCGATTGGGTACTTTGAAAAAGAAAAGGAAGGACAGGAATTGGAGGTTAGTACGTTTGAAAGAGACAGCACTGCTGCAATAAATTATTTCATCGAAGGTCGCGCACGGCAAAGCAAGCATCTTGCATGAGGCAGAAACAATCTCTGGATGAGGCGCCAGCTCATCACTATCACTGCGCCACCGTGTTCCCATGTTTAATAACATGCTTTAACTCCTATACATCTCAGTATTTTAGTTATTCAGAGAGCTGTAATATCATGAATGTAATGGATTCTGTGTCCTGTCAGAGGAAGAGAAAGCCGGTTTAAGAAGCACGTAGTGATTCACACACATAGAGACCATAGAAGATCAAATACAAAACAAAGCATTTAACGTGCTACTTTAGTTACGATGGGATTTGAGAAACTAGTAAATTAAATGATTTTAAGATGAAGTTTATGATGTTCTACTTTAATGACAAAATAAACTATGTGATTAAAGTGGAAATTTCAAGATTAAAGTTGACATTTCGAGCTTTTTTTCCCACTGTGTCCCTTTTTTTTTTCTTTTCTCTGTACCTTAATAAGCTTTCATATGACACTCAGATGGTGGGCTATGACTCGCCTTTTCACGGCGACTTTGATATCTGACAACTTCTTTTTTATTTCGGGCACTGTGCGACTTTGTGAACTTGAGCGTTCAAGTTTCTCCGACACTGTATGTCACTTGATCAACTTCTTTTTGTTGTTTGTACCACTGTTTAAACCAAAAAATAGTATGTTTTTCTTTGCCTCCACTTGGTATTTGCTGAAATTCTTTTATTTCCCCCATGCTTTTGTCATTCCCTTTCCCAGAAGGCTGAGCTGAAGGGCTATTTATATTGATTTACATATTCAAAGAGGCGTAATTCTGGGAGGAGTTTGGGGTGGGGCAGCAGGCACGTGCACATGCATTACTTTTCACGCTGACCGGGATTTATGGAGCAGAAGAACATGGAAGTTGGAGAATGCACAGATTTATGCATCTGGATTTTTTTGTGCATATGCACATTTCCGCTTTTATCCATACGCCATGTTATAGTGTGAATTCTATGCACGGTGTTACGTATGAGGCCCCTTATCTTTTGAAGAGTGTCTCTCTGTACTGCACCTAATTTCAAGACCAATGGATTCATCCAACCAGACCTATTATTCAGAAACTAATCTGCCATTTTGACCACGGAATATCATATATTATGGACTGAGACTTAGATAAAATTCATAGAATTATAAACCAGAATATTAAGTTTGAGTCCCAATGACAATTGGTCCATATATAAAACCTCTGGGCGTAAAGGTTTGTCTTTGTAGAAAAAGGTTCACAATTCAATATTGTTATGTTTTAGTCAGAGTTACTCCTGGGCTTATGTTTAAATTTCTTCTTTCTCTTCTTCATTCAGTTTTCATTTGTTTCATTTGTTATGGCCATTTCTGTTAATATTGTTCTATTTATTATTTAATAGATATTTTTAATATTGTATTATTATTGTTATTTGGGGATTATTGGTCATTTATTAATTATTTTGTTTCTATGTGTGTGACTTTGTTCTCTGATGTTCCTTGTATTTTGTGGGTGGAGCCCCAAGAGGCAGGACCACGCCTACCTCACTACTAAGGGACCACCCCCTATCTTTAAAAGCAGGCTGGTGAGCTCATTGAATGCGTTTTGGAGGAGAGGTGTTGTGAGTATCGTTCTTTCTTTTCTGATCTTTTGTTTCTATTTATTGGATTATTCTTCAGAGTTTTCATTTTGGGGTTTATTTTTTCTGCTTGCCTTTTTGCTCCTGTTTTTGAGCCTTTAGTTATTTCTTATGTTTCCTTGTGTGACTTATCACTTCACCTGGAGCTTTATGGTTCTCCCTCTAGTGAGGTGTGATTTTTGATATTTTTTGATATTCTTCATGTATTATGGGACATTAGTTATTTTCTGCCAGTTCTCTGTGTTTGGGACCTTGCAGGCCAAGTCCTCCCATTTTCTTATTGTCAGGCTGCCCTGGGGTGAGAACTATTTTTGGATGGGCCAGTTAGGATTGTGGTCTGTTTTTTAGTGGATATTTCTGAAGGCCTCGCCCATTTTCCTAATGTGTGAGGTTGAATCACAAAAAAATATCAGTTCACTGCAGCACATCTGAGCAAACATGCCTCATAAATCTGTAGTTTTTAAAGCAAAATATTTGCTGTTAGGAACTGAGAGTTTCATAAATGCCCACTAGAGGGGGATATACCATCAAACCCCAGCCAGACATACAGCATCTCTTCTGGACAGCCTATTGGATCACATGTTTTTGTTGCTTGGATTACTTGATTTGAGTTAGGTAACTCCTCCCACAACCCTAATCTTAACCACTTTGACGCACAACATCATTGATGTATAATACAAAGTGACAGCATCCTCATTGGAGATGAGATCTGGAGGTCTGCAGCTTGACTCTGCTTTGGTTATTGCTGTTTCATGAATCGGCAAATTAATGCCACTGACAGTCACCTGTTGTGATCATTTTTCATTAACCAGCAGAGTGATGGCTTCAAGTCAACACCAGTCAGGAGTGCAAAAAAGAAAAAGAAAAAGCAAAAGCATGAAGAAGAAGCTTGTGCTGCACTTGTAGGTGTGTTTAGAAATCTAAATTTGTCCAACTTCTAATAAGCCGGCTAACGTTACATCAATTGTCGTAGTTAGCTGTGGACTGGAGTAATAATAGCATTATGTGTAATAATTTAGATATCGAGGGTTTAACAGTATTATCTGATGTTGCAGTACCTAGTTGACATGTGGTTGACGATTATTTATTACCACTGTATAGGCCACAGGACCTCTACTTACTGTTAAAGGCTGCTAACGTTAGTCAAAATATAAAGCACTCTGAATGTCGTTGCACTGAGGATGCGTTTCTAAATTTCACCAACACACACACACAGACTGCTTACTAGTTAGTTACTGGCTGAACTGGGGAAACGCACCACATGAGCAGCTTTGACATACAAAAAGAGCAATGAGCTCAGATGAACTTCAACTCTTGCTCCATTTTATTGGTAGCTAACATTAGTAAATACCTGAGTGCTATCTGCTCTTACTGGAAGGATAAAAAATAAAGTTGAGATAAATTCAGAAATGTAGGTGATACATTCATATGCTCATTTTTAAATATCTGAATATTCAGCTTCATTTTGAGCCTGGATTTTCTGCATTTATTACAGTTATTAAGCACGTTGAGTAATTATTAGAAATTTTTTCGTTATTACTATTATTATTATTAGTAGTAGTAGTAATACTATTAGTAGTTGTGTTTGTATTTTATATCCATCCATTTTCCAACCCAGGGTCGAACACAGGGTCACAGGGGTCTGCTGGAGCCAATCCCAGCCAACACAGGGCACAAGTCAGGAACCAATCCTGGGCAGGGTGCCAACCCACCGCAGGACACACACAAACACCAAGCACACACTAAGGCCAATTTAGAATCACCAATCCACCTAACCAGCATGTCTTTGGACTGTGGGAGGAAACCGGAGCACCCAGAGGAAATCCACACAGACATATATTTCTCCTCCACGCAGGGAGGACCTGGGAAGTGAACCCGGGTCTCCTAACTGCAAGGCAGCAGCACTACCACTGCGCCACCGTGCCGCCCTGTATTTTATATTATTATCTTTATTATATAGTACTATGTAGTAGTAGTTGTAGTGTTTTAAAATATAGTATTACCAGTAATGGTGCACTGCACGATAACATGTAGTGAATACACTTGACTTTCTTTCTCTGTACGTTGTGGAGAACGCACCCCCAAACACAGACAGACTGACACCAGGATGTCCAAAGCACACTCCTTCATTTTATTTTTCCAATGCACCACAATGCCTTCTCTCACCAACTCTCTTTTCCTTTCTTCTTCTTCTTCTTCTTCTTTGTTTCTCTCTCTCTCTCTCTCGACCTCCTTCCTCCTCCTCACAAGCTTTGTCTCCTTCCTCCCAACTCTGGCTCATCTACTGGAAGGAGGCGGCCCCTTTTATCATGACCCGGATGACCCCCAGGTGCTCCCCTTGACGCCACCTCCTGGTGTGGCGGAAGTGTCAGGAAAGCACCTGGAAGCCCTCCGGGTGACCTTGGAATCACTTCCGACAGCACTTCCTGGTGTGGCGGAAGTGCTGTCATCCAAGCTTCTCTCACTGTCCGGGCGCCCCCTGGCAGTGGCCACGTCCTCTCATAAAGAGCGTCCCAGCTCTGTCCCTGTGGCCCCCAAATAGCCCCAGGCGGCTGCCCTCTAGTGGTTGAGGAAAAGTATTGTCCAACTCAGGGACTATCCAGGCGTCCCGGCCTGGTAGTGTCCCCGGTCATCTGTGACAACGTTTATCATTCGTTTGCTCAGAGGTTGATGCGCTTGCTGCTTCCTGAGCAGCTCTTCTTTTCTCCACCCTAGCGACCCGCTTCTTCTCTTCTTTCGTCAGCATCTTTTTGTGTTAAAACTGATTCAGTTAGTGTTTGTGTTGCAGTTACATTTTCTTTCATTTTTCACTTAAGTCTTCAATCTGCCTCAAGAATGATTTAAGATATGAAGGGTAGGGGAAGTGACGGCGAAGATGGTAGGGAATGAGAACGGCGCCAATAAGCATGTGCTGCACGGCTGCCCGCTGCCAAGAGTTGATTCTACAATAAAATAAAATAAAAATAAAAAGAGGAATAACCTTGAAGGTCAATCATCACCCCGAAAGCGGATAGTAGACATTTATATTTAATATTATTATCTTTATTATTAGTAATAGTATTGGTAGTATTTTAAGCATATTATCATTATTATTAGTAGTAGTAGTAGTAGCAGTTGTATTTATATTTTATGTTATTATCTTTACTATTAGTAGTAGCATTGTTAGTATTTGAAACATATTATTATTATTATTAGTAGTAGTAGTAGTAGTATTAAAATTGTTATTTTTGTTGTATCACATGTCACAACTGTCACTACTTTGGCTATATCAAGTAACAAAGAGTAACAATACGTGTACACCCTGGTCCATTATTATTATTATTATTATTACTATTACTATTATTATTATTATTATTATTATTAATTAGGCCTTCATTTATAAAAGACACCAGTCAATTGCTATCAAATACCATTGAAGTCCAGATCTAGAAGTCTCCCTCCGGACTGCAGCAAACCTCCGAGTTGTCAGTTTTTCAAGCCTTCAGCTCATCACGACATACCTGAGGTCATCCACAGCACAATAACGTGTAAACAGCTTGGCAACAAAGATGTGTGCTGTTGTGATTTGCAACAAGGAGAGTGAATCTTTCACTTTCAAGTTTTCATTATTAAAAAAAAAAAAGTATTTTTATTTGACCATTTGAAAAAGTTATAATTAAGTTTGTGACGCATGCTTCTTTGTTTATTTATTATTTGTTTAGATCTGGTTTGTTTACATTAAAGCTGTTATAAGAAATACTAATGTGGCGGATTCCGAGAGGGCTGGGGGTCCCCAAGAAGATTCATTTTGGCAAGGCGCGGCACTGCCTTGGTCTCTGACTCAGCCACTCTTTGACAATCACATTGTTGTTTTGAAGCCATTCTTTTGTAGCTTTGTCTTTATTCTTAGGGTTGATTTCTTGCTGGACAACAAATCTTCTCCTGAGGTGCAGGAGGTTCCTTGCAGACTCCATCAGATCTTCCTCCAGGATTTCTCTGTGTATTTTGCTGCATTTGTTTTCCCCTCCACGTTTGAGAGCCTATCAGGGCCTGCTGCAGACAAGGAACCCCACAGCCTGATGCAGCCACCTCCATGCTTCACAGTGGGGATGTGGTGTTTTGATAGCGTGCAGTGTTCAAACATGGCACTTAGTCTGATGGCCAAAAAAGCTCAAGTTTGGTCCCATGAGGCCAGAAAACCTTCTTCCAGCTGACTTCAGAGACTCCATGTGCCTTCTGGCAAACTTGAGCTGAGATGCCAGGTGGGTCTTCTTTAACAGTGGCTTTCTCTTTGCTGTGACCAATGAAGCCAAATTAAATCCACTTTGACTGAATGATAGATAGATAGATAGATAGATAGATAGATAGATAGATAGATAGATACTTTATTAATCCCAAGGGGAAATTCACATAATCCAGCAGCAGTATACTGATACAAAGAAACAATATTAAATTAAATAGTAATAAAAATGAAAAAAATTAAAATAAAATGAATGTTAGCATTTACTCTCCCGGGTGGAACTGAAGAGTCGCATAGTGTGGGGGAGGAACGATCTCCTCAGTCTGTCAGTGGAGCAGGACAGTGACAAAAGTCTGTCGCTGAAGCTGCTCCTCTGTCTGGAGATGCTCCTGTTCAGTGGATGCAGTGGATTCTTCATGATTGACAGGAGTTTGCTTAATGCCCGTCGCTCTGCCACAGATGTTAAACTGTCCAACTTTACTCCTACAATGGAGCCTGCCTTCTTAACAAGTTTGTCCAGGCGTGAGGCGTCTTTCATCTTTATGCTGCCACCCCAGCACACCACCGCGTAGAAGAGGGCACTCGCCACAACCGTCTGGTAGAACATCTGCAGCATCTTACTGTTGTATTGAAATAAAATACGAAGACCTTCAAGAGGGTGAAAACCTCCTCTAGGCCTCCTACACTCTGCTGCAGGAAATCCGCCAATCCTTTGTCTTTCTTAATCAAAGTGCAATAATACAAATAATGATGCTTTTGTTTTAATTGTCCTCCTGTCCACCCTATCCAAACCGACCATCAAGCTGAGAGAACCTGTGGCTGTGGAGATACAATCAGTCTGCCATGACTTCTAGAGCCTCCATGCTACTGCAAAAAGTCATGAATTAAAAAAGGAACATAAAAGCAAGAAAGCATTACATTATATCCGTACAGCTCTGCCAGAGAACATCCTCAGAGTATACACTTCTGTAAAATTTAAAAAAATGCAACACCCTGTAAATTCCCATTTTGTTTAGCCATTTCCAATAAAAGGGAACAAATACAATCAGAATAAAGAACTGCAAGATAAACTTCTCGGTATGCACAAAGAATATCATGAGACCCATTGGGTTTTTTTGCAGAACAAGGTGGATGACATCTCAAGCTGAGGACCACGGAGTGCAGTTTACATTTTTCAGAACTGCAGGCCCTTTTTTCAGAACAGTATTGAAACACAGTTAAATGTGTCCAATTTTAAAATGAAACAGAAATAGAAAACAATTCCTCTGAAAAAGAATGGAAGAGAGACACAACAACATGTGTTTGCATGAAACAGTGAAATATGGTGATGGGTAAATAAAAGTTTGGGGGTGGATTTGTTCTAATGGTGTTGGAAAATTAATAAAAACAAAAAACAAAACGAAGGTATGCTTACCAAGGGAAAATGAGAACAGATTCTTAAACACCATGTTATACCATCTGGGAAAAGAAAGACTGATAGATTAATGTTTTTATTTTTTATTATAATATTAGTAATAATTATTACACATGTAAAAAAAATCTAGCAAAGAACTGGAACTGAAAGTGAAAATATTGTTCTCCACAAACTTGGATCACAGTGAAGTTGATGTAATCTTTTTACAATATTTGAAGGGAGAACAGCAAGGATGGAATTAAAAACAAGAATAAAAAGTGAAAACATTCTTTAGGACATCTGGGAAAACGTTCAAATCATCCAATGGAGAAAAAATAAAGCTACATAGTGGATTGCAAAGGGACACTTACTGTAAGTGGCTTGAAATTTGTCTTGGATCGAGTGCCGCCTCTCTATTGCGACAACAGGGTGGAGGGCCTCACTGAAGATTCAGGACACCCTTGACATCGATTTTGTCAAGTCAAGACAAGTCAAGTCAAATGGATTTATTGTCTGGCATAACATCCATACCATCTTGAGGCTGATCCTCCAATGTAGCTGTGAACCACCCAATCTCACTGCGTTCACCGGTGGTGAACCAACTGAGGGGAGGAAAGGCTGCAGGAATCTGTGGTATTTGGGGTGAACTTCTTCAGGCTGATGGTAAGGCTGTCCTCCTGGCATTGCAAGCAATCTTTGCTTCCATTTGGGAGACTGGCATCATGCCAACTGACTGGAAAACGGGACTTGTCATACATATCTGGAAAGGGAAGGGTGATCACCTGGATTGCAGCAACTACAGGGGGATAACACTGCTCTCGGTGCCAGGTAAGGTCCTTGCTAGGGTCGTCCTCAATAGGATCCATGATCACTTGCTCACCTACCAGTGACCGGAATAGTCTGGTTTTACGCCTAAGAAGTCTACCATCGACCACATCCTGGCACTGAGGGTTCTCATGGAACGCGAATATCGGCAGAGTTTCTTTGCAGTCTTTGTCGATTTTCACAAAGCATTTTACTCAGTTGATCGTGCTGCCCTGTGGGACATGCTGAGGGTTTGCAGGATCCCCTCAAGGTTACTGGATATCATGGCTGGCTTGTACACTGGTACTGTGCAGAGTGGAGGCAGAACCTCTGTGGTTTTCCCAGGTGATTCTGGGGTTCGTCAGGGGTGTCTTCTGCTCCTACTCTGTTCAATGCTTGTATGAACTGGGTGTTGGGCAAGGTCGTGGAGTCCAGCGGCTGTGGGGCATCTGTTGGTGAAGAAAGATTCACAGATCTTGACTTTGCTGACAATGCTGTGATCTTTGCCGAGTCAATGGAGTATCTGATTGGGGCGCTCAAGAGACTGAGTGAGGAGTCTGAGTGTCTGGACTTGCGAGTGTCCTGGATAAAAACCAAGATCCAGGCCTTTAATTACCTCTTGAGCACAGCCATCAGCATTGTGTCTGTTTGCGGAGAGAGTGTCGAAATGGTTGAGGGGTTTACTTACCTCGGCAGTGACATTCGTGTCTCTGGTGGCTCTTCCTATGAAGTCAGTAGATGGATTTGGTGAGCATGGGGGGGTCATGAGGTCGCTGGAAAGGGGTGTGTGCCGCTCCCGATATCTTTGTAAAAGGACGAAGGTCTAAGTCTTTAGAGTCCTGGTGCTTCCTGTCTTGCTATATGGTTGCGAGATATGGACGCTATCCAGTGACCTGAGACGAACACTGGACTCCTTTGGTACTGTGTCTCTCCGGAAAATCCTTGGGTACCTTTGGTTTGACTTTGTGTCGAATGAGCGGTTGCTCATGGAGTCCCGAATGAGGCACATTACCTGCATTGTGAGGGATCATCAGTTACGACAATATGGCCACTCATTGTTGGGGACCCGAGTGGCTGGACCAGGCCAAGGGGTCACCCACGTAACACCTGGCTGCGGCAGATAGAGGGTCATTTCCGGATGGTGGGACTGGACCGCGTGTCTGCCTGGGGGGTTGCAAACCGGGATCTCGAGTTGTTTCGCCGTGTAGTGGGTGCGGCAACGCACTGTACCAGTGCATGCTTCCCAGCTTGACTTGACTTGACTTGATACCATCCATACATCGTATTACAGCATATAGTAGCACAAAATATCATTCCCCGGGAATGTGGTGCAACATATAAATGAACACAGAACACATGCAAGACAAGTAAAGAGCCACACTGTACTATAAATACATACATAAATGATAAGGGAAAACCGCTTTGTCCTGGATCATGGGGGGATACTGGAGCCTATCACAGCTACCACAGGGTGCAAGGATGGAACAAACCCTAAGCAGGACACCAGTCTTTTACAGGGTAAACACACACACAAACCCCAACCACACAATAGAACCAACGTAATGTCACAAATCCGCCTAACTTGCATGTCTTTGGACTTGGGGAGGAAACCCACATAGACATGGGGAGACTCCATGAAGGGAAGGCCCAGGACGTAAACCCTGGTTGAATTACTTTGAGACAGGAGTGCTACTACTGCACCGCTGTGCCACCCTTAAAACAATAATAATGATTTGATATGAATAAATAATAACAACAATTAACAATAAACAATAACAGATGGAACAAGTGTACTGCTAGTACATACTAGTGTTAATCAATGAATATTTTCCTATAAATTTGATGTTTCATCAGTTTAGGTGAACATTTTTTTCCCAGAGCCCCATGATGCTTTGCAAGGTCAGCATGACATTACAGAGCTGTAACAGCCATGCACCGAACTTTCACACATGTCTGCTGTAAGATTGTTGTCGATCTGCTTCACTCATGCCTGATGTCACAAACCCATGTATTTTAAAGCAAAGCAAAACATAAAACAATGTAGAGTTTTTATTTGAAGGGAACATTAGTGGACCATAATGAGAAATAGCTCACTGGCTGCTGGACAGCACCACATGGCTAGCTTGCATGCATAATTTACCATGTGCCCAGCTACGATTGCAAAACAAGCCTTAAAGGAGCCTTCGCCTCCTTGAATCAGATGGAGTCCCTTTGAAATAAATAAAGATTCATTGCTATTTACAAGGCATTCCTTTGTTCGTGACTGAAGAAAAAGCACAAAGCATCTGCGCAGAGATCAGAAACAGCAAAGATATTCCAAGTAAGCCTGGGGCCATGACGTCAAACGGTGGAAGGGACCCCAAGACATGAATTCTGTGAGTGCATTTATCTATATTTTATTTACTTATTACTAGTTTGTGGCCATTTGTTGTATTTTGTTTGTGGTGTTTGTTTCATCTGTGTCTTTTATTATTCGAGACCTGGTGGCTAAGTGGTTAGACCTGCTGCCTCACAACTCAGATCACATTTTTTTGACACAATAATCGGCCCAGTGTAGTTGGCAGGTGGTTCCCAAGCCATCAAGTTAACTTAAAACACCATTGCTCCATTATCATCCACTCAAAACTAGTTCAGCTCCTCCTTCTCCTTTGACTACAATGTGTTTCGTGGACTTCAGCAAACTTCCCAAACAATTCTGTGATTTTGCCAAACTCACAGCAAAATGAACTCCGTGGGGTTCACACATCACTCGTCAAATCTGTGTGTAACCAAAGTGTAGATGTAAAAATTGAGTTTAAAAGACCTGGGGCCTCTTATGCCTTGCGTAGAATTCGCACTACAACATGGCTAATGAATAAAACTAGAAATTGTGCGTACACACAAAAATCTCAGATGCATAAGCAAAGTTCTACGCACTCTCCCTTTTATAAATCTCAATGAATGTGAATTTTAATGCACATGCCTACGGCCCCACTCAGACTCCTCCCAGAATTTTGCCTATTTAAATATGCAAATCAATGCTCATGCTTCGGGCCATGGCTAGATAGGCTGGGGCCTCCGTGCCCCGGGTGGATTTTGGGAACGGAGGTGCCTATTGGGGCCAGTAGGGGAGCTGGCTCCCTGGAGGGCTCAGGCCCCTCAGCCGTTCCTCCCCATCCTCAGACATTTCCCTCCTCCTGCTCCTTCACATCATCACACAAACATGCACATAGGGCCTTGGGGTGTGGGTAAGTCAGGGGGTGCGGGTATGGATCCCATTTCCGCAGTCCTGTGGCAGCCTACCCCCCAATTTTATTTGCACATTAAACACTTCCACAAAAAGCATTCCACACAAATGCACACTTGGGCCTTGGGAGTGGGCACACTCAACGGCATCCAGTGGGGGGAAATTTCAGCCTCACTCCGAGTGCTGGTGTCCACTTCCAATTTTAAACTGCACCTAGTCACGGAGAGTTTTGGGGGGGGAGTGGGGCTGTGTGTTGACATCAGCTGATGTAGGCCACATGGTGCCGGCACTGCCCAAGCCCCCCCAACCACAAAATGCACCTTATCAACACACACCAACACTACATTAGAGCAGGCGGAGGGAGACTAGAGGTCTTATTACACCTCTGTTCTCAGTTAGCTGCCCGAGGCTGGAGGCTAGGAGTGGGAGCTGGCCGTCTGCCTGTGGTCTGGAGTGGCGGATTGCTTTGCTCTGCGTTGGACGGGGGTGCCTGCTCACTATTACCCCTGCGGACGGGCTAACTCTGGCGTCCAGGAATGGCTGTACCTCAGGTATGGCAGCACCGGGACCAGAGTTAGGTAGGGTGTGTGTGGGGAGTGTGAATGGGTGTCTGGCGTACATCCTTGTAAGTCTTGGGTTGTATGTGTATGTGAGAGCATGAGGGAGGGAGTGTATGACTGTGTTTGTGTGTGACTGTATATGTCAGGTGGGGTTTTGGACTCCTCCCCTCTCCTGGGACATCTGGCAATACTACAACATCTTTGCCTACCCTCCCCCTGCCTTAAGCATCTGTCTGGTCGCTCCCGGTGGCTGCCTGGTGGGGTCTGGTTCCCTGGGCTCTGTTGGGTCCTCGGCGGGTGGGTCGCCCTTGGGTCCCGGGCTGCTGGGTTCCGGGCCCGGCCGACTCGGGGTGGCGGCTGGGGGCCTGAGGGCTTGCCGTTGATATCTCCGGGACTCTGCCGGCTGCTGGTTGTGACCCCGGGTGATCCTCTCGCCTCTCGAGTGGGGGTTGGGGCTTCTCTGGTGACGGCCTCCCTGGGGTCTCCGCTCTGGGGTGACCTCTGGATCTCTGGGCTTGGAACTCCCTCCATCTTCCGCACGTTTTGGGGGCAGGTCTGTGGCCCTTCACACTCACTATTGGATGCTCCTATAGAGAAACCTTACACATACAAGCGTGCGTACGCACACAGGTGCTCACATGGTGATTTCATAAGTATGACTTGGACATCTTCAGCACATGATCTAAGGTTGTGGTGGCCCTAAATGCCTTAGTAATAATTACTGTATGATTGTCAGCAAACATTTTTACTTTTATATATCTTCATGTAGCTGATGCAGCAATGTTTTTGTCTTGTGGTTTGTCCCCCTCTCTTTCTGCAGGTCTAGAAGCGGATTCTGGTTCATTTATTGTTTATTCTATACGAAAACCCCCCTTCCCCTTTACCTCCATCTCTTCCTTCTCTCTCTTCTTTTTCTTTCACTTTTGTCTCCGTGTCCAGTTCGAATCTTAAAACATCTGAAAATATTTTTAATAAAGTTTTGGTATCAGGCGTGACGTCAGCAGAAGCTGTAACGCTCCACCTGAGAGAAAAACTGTAAGGCTAGTCGCCAGCATTCAGACATCAATTCTGATTGCTTCACAGCCGAACAGGACACAGTAAAAAAAAAAAAATATGCAAATCAATATAAGTTGTCCCTTCCATTCAGTGCTTTGTTAAAAGACAATGGCAAAAGCACATGTAAAAAAGAGTTTCAGCAAATGCAAAATGGAGGTACTGCTCAGTGAAGTGGAGGCAAGGAAAAACATATTATTTGGTGGCTTAAGCAGTGGTATAAGCAGCGTGGTGGAGACACTCAAAAATTCAAGTTCAGAAGGTCGCACGGTGCTCAAAATAAAAAAGAAGTTGTCAGATATCAAAGTCGATGTGAACAGGCGAGTTGCAGCCCACCATCTGAGTGCCATATGGAAGCATATTAGAGCCACGGAGAATAAAAAAAATAGGGACACAGTGGAGAAAAATAAGGTCTATGCCAGCTCGAAATTTCAAATTTAACCTTTTTATTTGTTTTGTTATTAAAGGAGAACATCGTAAACATAATTTTAAAATCGATGTTTAATTTACTAGAATTTCTCAAACTCCATCGTAACTAAAGTAGCACTTTAAATGCTTCATATTCTAAGTGTTCCCCGATCCAGTTGTATTATATATATATTATACTGACAGGAGCGTCCAGGCTGTGATTACCACACAAAATACAGTACTTTACATTCATGATATTAAAGCTCTCTGAACATTTTAGAATACTAAGCTGATGACATGCATTAAATCATGTATTAAACATGTAGGACCTCGGTGGTACAGCAGTAGTGCTGCTGCTTTGCATTAAGTTGTCACGCCCTGGGTGTACCTTGCCTGAACTTTGTATGTTTTCCTGGTGGATTTCCTTGGCATGGTTCAGTTTCCTTCCAAAGGCATTCAGGTTAGAGGATCTGGTGATGCTAAATTGACGCTACTAGTCTATGTTTGTGCTCATATTTACCTTGCGATGAGCTGGTATTGTTCCTGCCTTGCGTGCGATCCTAAATCCAAAGAGGACTGTTTCATTTATGTTAGGTAGAATGCCCAGAGGGGACTGGGCGGTCTCATGGTCTGGAATCCCTACAGATTTTATTTTTTCTCCAGCCGTCTGGAGTTTTTGTTTTTCTGTCCCCTGGCCATTGAACCTTACTCTTATTCGATGTTAATGTTGATTTATTTTGTTTTATAATTGTGTCTTTCATTTTTCTATTCTTTAATATGTAAAGCACTTTGAGCTACTGTTTGTATGAAAATGTGCTGTATAAATAAATGTTGTTGTTGTTGTTGTTGTTGCGATGCTTGCTGGGAAAAGCCTGACCCTGGATGGAATAATTAAACATGTATGATGAAGATTTTTCAATGTTCCTTAAAATTTCTGTTTATAGCTAGATTCACTATCACGAAGACATTTATGTGGGGAAAGACAATGAAAGGATAGGAGTTGGGGTTTGGTACTTTTGATAAACATGGTATGACTGCAGTGAAGAAAGTCCGCTCAGAAGAACATCCATTGAATTCTGTGCCTACATCCCCGACCACCAGCTCACAAACCCAGCATTTACACATTACTTCATTTAAACCAGTGGGATACTCTGACAACAGAATCAACATGACAGCTTGGGATTAAAACAAAAAAGGCATTGGAAAAATGGCACAAATTGAAAATGGAAAGTGATTGCATTAAATAATTTAGGTTAAAAAAAGGCTTGAGACACGAGCCACCAGGAAAGCTGTAATGAATTTATAAAATTTCCAGCGCTCTGACAAACAATAAAAGCAAACAGAAGTGTGTTTTAATATGGAAATGAAATTATGGGCAGTCAGCTGCTATCTGCAGGGGTGTCCAACTCTGATCCTGGAGGGCCGCGGTGGGCTTCAGGTTTTCCTCCCTGTCACTTTCTTAATCGGTGACCAATTTCTGCTCTTAATTGAGTTCTTTTCCCTTCAGTTTAATTGCAGTTTTTAAAACTCAATCTTTTGAATTGTTTCTCTTTTTCCTTAAATGGTAGCCAACAAAAATGAGATATGAAGAGAGCCAGCAGATGACTGACTAAGTCGGGGTCTCAACTTCCAGTTTCACTCCAACCAGTTTCTTGCTGTTAAATAAAACTCCATTGCTTGCTGGTGCTTTAATTCTGCCACAACAGACATTTGTAAAATTTTTGATTTTCTTTTTTCTATGGGCACCTTCAAAATATTTTGTAGACCTGAGCAGACCAGCATTACTGAGACGAACACCTTTCTTTATTTTCAGATATTGTATGATGGAGTCTGGTTAGCTGGTCATCTGTTGGCTCATTTTGCATCTTATTATTATTTGGCTGCTAATTAAGGAAAAAAAACAATTAATGGGTCTGAGTCTAAATCTCCTTGGTGTTAGGTTGTCCCCCACAAAAACGTGCAGAAAAAGTTTTACGTGAAACCAAAATGCCAACATAAATACAGTAGGAAAGGTACGTCTAGCGTCCACTGCGGCACTGAGGCGGATTTAGTACAGGCCCTTCATGTGACATGTTTGAAACAGTCACCAACGCACAGCCTGGCATTGAATGCTGGACAGTGGGAGTGTGTTTCTTTGTGTACTTTTCTTATAATACTTGTTATGTTGCTTGTAAATGCAAGGGTAAAATTTCAGTACCTGCTTCAATTGATCAACGCACCCCTTGTGTTATTGTAGGAGACCACAAAACTGGCCTTACAGCTTTTTGTTTACTTGCCATTGTGTTTTTTGGTTGAAGGCTCTGCTCTACTAATGAATATTCATGAGGCATCTTAGAGTAAGGCCTTGTTCACACGGGCGTTAAGTTTTTGGATAAACCAACTTGCTCTGAACGTCCTAGACGTTTATGTTGCATTTTGTGGTGGCGATCGATTGACTTCTACACCGGCATTCGTTTGTCTCTGTCTAACGCCAGCCTGCAGCCCAAATTGTAGTTTGTGTGTTAACCTGTGGAGGCAGTGTCGGGAACTGGATATGAAAGCACTTGTCGTTTTATTTGAGGTGCCTCCTTTCAATATGGACCATTTTGCTATGTTAGATATTAATCTTCTTGTTTTAAAAATACTCGTAATATGGCGTAGGGAGAGAAAAAATCGCCGCTACTGGCTTCATCCTCTGACTGCACAACGTCGAGTTAAAGGAAGTTTTTTTGTGCTTTATGAAGAAATGCAAAAATTTCCGCGCAAGTTTTTTAATTACTGTCGGATGTCGGTTTGCACTTTTGATTGTCTGCTGCAGCTGGTGCAATGCCACATTGCACGCCGATCAACCAATATGCGACTTGGTGTTAGCCCGAAGAGAGACTACTTGTCACTTTGAGGTAAGGAAACAGTAGTCGAGTGTGCGCTTACACCGGTGTTATGCACTGAAATGCCCCCCCTGCCATGGATTGCCCCCCCTACATAATCGTTATCAAATATTATATTAGAACATAAATTAATAGGTTCATGGTTTACAAATTACATGAGACAATAAAATAAAATAAGCAATATGAAAATATATATGTTGTATATGAAAATATAAAAATATTAATATAGCATGTAGGATCATGGGATATATCCAGTCCTCCGAAGCGTAAAATAAACGAACTAGAAGCGTTTTCCTTGCATTCATTGGGTTTTGAACGCCAAGAAAAAGCTGCATGCAATGTTTTTTTGATGCCGTATAAACGCGCTGCCGGACAAACGCACGTCACCAAAGCCCGTGTGAACACTCTCATTGACTCCTACGTAGAAAACACTCAGCGCTTGATCCGGCTCACCGGACGCCTCTGACGCAAAACAATTTTAACGCCCGTGTGAACAAGGCTTAAATGATGTTATTTCATCCACAAGGTAACAGAAGAATTCTGATCCAAGTGTTTTGGTGATTCAGGCTATATATGTGATTTAAACAGGCTTCCTAAAGTATTACTCGGGGTTAACCATTTTTACCTAAAATACTGAGCTTGAGGTTAATGCTAAGGAGACTAAAGGAAGTAGAACATATTAACACTTAATGCACACTTTATTGTGTTATTGATTATATTTTTAATGAATAATTTTTTTCTAATCAATCTGCACTCAATAAACCCATAATGACAAAATAAAAATGTTTTCATCACTCTCTGCAAATTTATTAAGAATTAAAAACTGAAATCTCTCATTCGCGTAAGTATTGAGAGCCTTTGCTGTGGCACTCCAAATTGTCCTCAGGTGCCTCCTGTGCTGTAACTGTCACTAAGACTTGTGTCTAGGACTTGTTTGGGTTCCACCTGTTCATGAAGCTGTTCTCCTGTGAAGTGCCTACCAGGCTGCCATTGACTCTCAGAAACTTATTCTTCTAATTCTGTTACGGCTTTGGGTCCACCAGACTTGTTCCGGTCAGAGTTTCTCCCAGTTTCCACGTTCTATAAGATGGTGTAGGAAACTTGACTCACTTTGTTTTTCTTTGTAATTTCTCTAAAGATTCAGAGGGTGAAGTCATTCTGTTTGTTCTGACATGCTTTTATGCACACTGAGGCTTTATAAGTAATCGTCAAAGGGTGGGACACCTGTAGGAATTGTTTGTAACAACTTTCAAGGCTTGATTAGCTTTCATTGCTGCAGAAAAGGCATAAGGTGTTAATCCTTTACTTGTTCCCTAAAAAAGTCCTATTTGTTTAACTCTGAAAATTGCCTTATTTTTCATTTTTTGGTAACCTAAATTTTTTTTTAACCTCTGGTAGTTTACTGCTTTCAGTTGTTTCATTTCATGTTATTCACTTATATAAAAACTGTAACAATGGGGGGTGCTTTTGACCAGCGGTGTATAAGCTGTACACAAATATATATTTATCAGTGCTACTCTCTTGGACCTTAACTTTCATTGCACGGAATATATTGTAACAAAAGACAAAAGAGATCATAAAGATTTTGGGCATCAAATGTCAAACCCCATATCATTGTTGGCAAAACCAGAAACACAAATTCAAAAAAATCACAAGAACATCTTCTCAGATGTGAATCCAGGTACGAACTGATTCAAGATGGCAGATCTTTTAGTTTTAAGTCCTTCCAGCAGGAAGACGGGGGTCCAGGGGCCTCATGTATAAACGGTGCGTACGCACAGAAATGTTGCGTAAGAACTTTTCCACGTTCAAATCGTGATGTATAAAACCTAGACTTGGCGTAAAGCCACGCACTTTTCCACGGTACCTCATACCTTGTCGTACACAAGTTCTCCGCTCAGTTTTGCAGACTGGCGGCACCCAGCGTCAAAGCAGTGCTACTGTTCCTGTGTGGTTACACCTTATTTTCCTGACGCGGCTTTATAAATACACTGAAAGTAACCGCATATTGTTTATTAGTGTAATTCATCTGATTGTAATTAACTTGTAACAATATAATGGTCCAGGGAACAGCCATAGTATTCCAAATACCATAACTGCTTTAGCATTGTTACTCTCACTGCACCTTCTTCTTCTTCTTTCAGCTGCTCCCATTAAGAGTTGCCACAGCGGATCATCTTTTTCCATATTACTCTCACTGCACCACTCGGAGTATTTATATCACTGTATCTGAGTGTGAATCACAGCAGCAGCTGATCGGAAAGAGAATTATCGGGATACAGCTTCAAGCAGACGCTGTCTCAGCCACGGCAAAACGTTTCAAAGCCTTTCCTGTACGGACCTCGAGGTTCAGAAACAGTTTCATCCCAAGAACTATAAACGCACTCAATCAAGTGCTCCTTGTAGAACTGTTTGTACTTATAAGTACAATTACCTCACTGTAAACTTGCACTACAGTTATAATATTACGCAACCTGAGCCATTTTATAAAGCGCGTGAAGGATAGAATAATTAAACATGTACTAACGAAGATATTTCAATGTTCCTTAAACATTTTGAAGAATCGGCGCTCTAAGCTTACAGATGGCTTAACATCTATTACAGAGCTGATTGTGTGGCGATCGGTTACTTGGAGAAAGAAAATCAAGGACTGCAGTGGCGGCTACGCCAATATATATTGAATATAAAACAGAAAAAGAAAATAGCAACAAAGCTAAAAACGCAGCGACAAATTTCAGCAAAAGTTAAATGCTTGTGTCATGAGCACGAGGTGGCTCTGCAGTGTCTGCAATGGACGTGGCCATCCGCCGTGCATAAGCTACCTTATTGACATTGGCGGGCAAAGGAGCCACCGATTCTTCCTCTGCCCAGTGCCACCACAAGCCTAGAGCCACCCCTGAGTACTGCTGCAATAAATTATTTCATCGAAGGTCGTACACAATCACTGTACGTGAAACCCATGTTTAATAACTTGCTTTAACTCCTATCACCATTAAAAATGATATTACGTATACATCTCTGTATTTTAGTTGTTCAGAGAGCTGTAATATCACGAATGTAATGGATTCTGTGTCCTGTCAGAGGAAGAGAGCCAGTTTAAGAAGCAAGTAGTGATTCACACACATAGAGCACATAGAAGATCAAATACAAAACAAAGCATTTAACGTGCTACTTTAATTATGATGTGATATGAGAAACTGGTTAATTAAACGATTTTAAGATGTTCTACTTTAATGACAAAATAAACTGCATGATTAAAGTGGACAATTTCGAGATTGAAGTTGACATTTCCTGCTTTTTCCCCACTGTGTGCCTTTTTTTTCTCTGTACCCTAATAAGCTTTCATATGACACTCAGACGGTGGGCTACAACTCACCTTTTCACGGCGACTTTGATATGCGACTTCTTTTTTATTTCCTGCACTGTGTGATTTTGTGAACGTGAGCTTTCATGTTTCTCTAACACGCTATGCCACTCGATCAACTTCCTTTTGTTGTTTATACCACGGTTTATTTGAACAAATACAGTAGTATGTTTTTCCTTTGCCCCCACTTGGTATTCGCTGAAATTAAATATTTTCCCCTGTGCTTTTCACATTGTCTTTTCACAGAAGGCTGCGCTTTATATTGATTTGCATATTCAAAGAGGCGTAATTCTGGGAGGAGTTGGGGCGTTACATAAAGCGTGCCGGCGTTACTTTTCACGCTGATCGGGATTTATGTAGCGGAAGAACATGGAAGTTGATGCGCACAGATTCCTGCATCTGGATTTTTCTGTGCGTAAGCACATTTCGGCTTTTGTTCTTACGCCATGTTATAGTGTGAGTTCTACACACGGTGTTATACATGAGGCCCCAGGTGGGCAAGCACTGGCAGTGACATCAATGGTGCTGACATCCGGTCTGCAGAGAGAGGAAGAGAGAAGGCTTTCTGACACAGCGCCAGCCACTGGAGTGGCAAGGAATTACAATCACCAGAGCCTATAAGCTGTCAAATCTGCACTCGCCTGTGATAACATTTATTTAAAGAAAAAAACAAAACACAATTACAAAATAATCAGAAAACCGATACAAACCTAGCAAACAGAAAGTCCCAAATATAATCAATCTGTCATAACATTTTGACTCAAACATGACAAAAGAGTCCCATCTATAGCGATTTAATCTTAAAAGGGAATTAAACAGCAAATAAAACAGAAAAGTTGGGCATAGGCTTTGCAAGCTTAGTTTACAATTACATTAATGAGTTTTTGCAGCATTCTGAATAAAATAACTGATCCTCGTAAGCATTAGATTTTTGTTCCCAATTTAGAATAATACAAGACACCACTTTGCCATCGATTTATAAAGAGTGCTTTAAGATTTTTCTGGTTCATTCAAGTAGTGTGATATAGAATATTATTACATAAGGATTTTTAAAGCACAGTGTTATCCTGTCTGGTAATGTTCCAAAAATTGCTGTTAAGGTGTTAAGAGTGATTTTAGATCCAAGGTTATGTGTGAGATATACAAATATTTTTGCCCAAAACTGTTTGGAATATTCCCAGAACATTTGACCAAGCAACACAGGCACTTAATCCCATTGCTTGCAAGTTGAAACTTGCCTTGCGTATATTTTAGACAATTGTATGAGAGATATATGGGAACAATGAACAATTTACAATTCAAACATGAGTGGTGCGACTCAAACCACCTACACCTGAACATCAGCAAAACCAAGGAGAAGCTGGTGGATTTTAGGAGGCCCAGGCCCATCCCGGACCCCGTGATCATCAGAGGTGACTATGTGCAGAGGGTACAGACCTATAAATACCTGGGAGTGCAGCTGGATGATAAATTGGACTGAACTGCCAATACTGATGCTCTGTACAAGAGAGGACAGAGCCGACTATACTTCCTTAGAAGGCTGGCGTCCTTCAACATCTGCAATAAGGTGCTGCAGATGTTCAATCAGACGGTTGTGGCGAGCACCCTCTTCTATGCGGTGGTGTGCTGGGGAGGCAACATAAAGAAGAGGGATGCCTCACGCCTGGACAAACTGGTGAGGAAGGCAGGCTCTATTGTAGACACGGAGCTGGACAGTTTGACATCCGTGGCAGAGCGACGGGCGCTGAGCAGGCTCCTGTCAATCATGGAGAATCCACTGCATCCACTAAACAGTATCATCTCCAGACAGAGGAGCAGCTTCAGTGACAGACTGCTGTCATCGTCCTGCTCCACTGACAGACTGAGGAGATCGTTCCTCCCCCACACTATGCGACTCTTCAGTTCCACCCGGGAGGGTAAATGTTAACATTATTCAAAGTTATTGTCTGTTATACCGGCCTCACACTCTCCACCTTGCATTTTTTAACTTGCACTGCACTTTTATTGCTCTTTAATTAATATTGTTTTTATCAGTATGCTGCTGCTGGAGTATGTGAATTTCCCCTTGGAGATTAATAAACTATCTATCTATCTATCTATCTATCTATCTATCTATCTATCTATCTATCTATCTATCTATGTTTGCTGCATATTAAACTAGAATGTATGAATGTTTGAATTTCTCATTGAAAGATCCCTTTTCCATTGCTCCTTATGATCATCATGGGGTTAACCACTTGAAATGTGTTCATAAATTCAGGAGATGCTGTCTCCAATGATTTTCACTGCTGATGTGTGAAGTGTGTTGCCTATATGTGTATATATAGTGGCCTGAGGATGTGTTATGGAGCCCCAAATCCCAGATACAGCTATACAAACACAGTCACAGGTTCATTTTTATTTTCACAAAATACCTTTTCACAGGCTCTTCGCCACAGTTCTCCTTCTTTATGAATTGTTTTTCTGTTGTCTTCATCTTCCTTTTCTTTTGCTTCTTCCTCCACTCCTCCCAGGTGAGTTTTCCCCAACACCTTGTCTCTTGCACCCTGGTTCCTTCATTAGGCCAGTCAGGTGCCACACCATTGCCTCCAGAAGGCACTTCCAGGTCAACAGGGGATACACCTCCATCCAGCAGGCCCCCCACAGAACCCAACAGGGTATCCCAACTGGGCAAGCCAATGGACACACAATTTCCATTGTGCCCTGTGCAGGCCCATTCAGGGACTCGCCACAAGGGATGCTGCTACCCAGTGCATGAGAGGGACAACTTGAGCAAGGGAGGCAGCCTCCCTCTGTCCCTACTTTCGTTTGGCCTTGTGACTGGGAAAAGGGACTGCTAACCAGCGCAGTCGGAATGCCTCTCCATTCTGCTTGTCCATTCACTATTCTGGCCTCCTAGCCGGGTAAAGGACTTCTATCCTATGATGCTGGGATTCCAGTCCCAATGTACGAGCTGTCATCATGTGCCTTCTTGCCAGCTTCCTTGCAGGGACATAAAATGTCCTACCTCTGTCCCTGATCACTCATTATAGTAGACTCCCACTCAGGTAAGGGAACAGGGCCCCTTGATATATATAAAATGGGGGCCTAAGCCACTGTGAATGTGACTGCTGTACAAATTCTTAGCTACTAAAACTGCAAAAACTTGTGCCTTTTATATAAATCCTTGATCGTTGTCACTATTGTCCAATGTGAAGGTAATTTGTAAAAATCATCAGACTTTGCTGAATGAAATCTCTCAGCCCTGTATCTCTAATTAAAATTCCGAGTTCTGCAGTGATGTGATGTATTCTCCAATAAATGGCAGCAGTTAATAATTTAGATTTTGTTTAATTCATGGACAACATAAAATGATGTACATTCATGGACTGTAGTCTCCACAGACTTTTCTGCCTAACATTATCACTTGTAATAGTGGCATGATGTATGTTTTACTTTTAAGTGATAAGCCAAAGACGTCGTTCCTCTGTGATATTTCATTTTGACAATTGAGGCCTTTCATCCCTCTGGGAAAGTCTTAAAACAAAACCAAGCATCATAAATTGCAACTTTCTCTGCCATGGTTAACAGAATTTCTTAGATCAGTGGTTCCTGAATTTTAAGTCAAGGCCCCTAAAATATTGTACAATCAGGTATAACCCAAGGTGATGGTTACTGATAACTGTGCTAGCACTGCAGGACTTTGCATAACAGCAATACTTAACTTCAAGTACGTCAGACTATTGGCACATAAGTGATTCATGTCTCACACAATATGTCAATGCCTGGGGTCTTCATCTTTCTTGTTGTTGTTCCACATCCAGGAAATGAAATATTTTGACGTATCCCCATTTTCTTTCAGTCTTAAATTGCTAAATAATGAACTCTTGCTCATAAGTGAGATTTTTTTCACTCCCATCCACCCTCTTAATATTGCATTTAGGGATTTTAACAAGGGATTACAGGGAGTTTTTTGTGTGGATGTGCATACTTTTTGTTTTTCTTATGTACTTCAAATACTTTTTTAATTAATTGTTTTTAATGTAAGAAAAGGTATACAAATAAGAAAAACTAAAATATCTGTATTTTTCTTTTTTATTCTTCCTCTTTCAGCTACTCCTGTTAGGGGTCACCAGAGCAGATCATCTTTTATCATATCTTCCTGTCCTCTGCATCTTGTTCCGTCTCACCCATCACCTATATGTCCTCTCTCACCACATCCATAAACCTTCTCTTAGGCCTTCCTCTTCTCTTGTTGCCTGGCAGCTCTACCCATAGCATCCTCCTCCCAATATACCCAGCATCTCTCCTCTGCGCATGTCCAAACCAACGCAATCTCTCCTCTCTGACTTTGTCTCCCAACCGTCCAACTTGAGCTGACCCTCTAATGTACTCATTTCTAATCCGGTCCATCCTCGTCACACCCAATGCAAATCTTATCAACTTTAATTCTGCCACCTCCAGCTCTGTCTCCTGCCTTCTGGTCAGTGCCACCGTCTCCAACCCATATAAAAAAGCTGGTCTCACTACCGTCCTGTACACCTTCTCTTTCACTTTTGCTGATACCCGCCTGTCACAAAAATTATACAAATACATATGAATCCATAAGTTAAAAAAAATGATAAAAGATGTACAGGTCAAATCTCAGGTTGTACAGGTTAAATCCACAGTACCAAAAAGTCGCTCAATGATGTCTAAACTCACCCACGGCACCTAAGAAGACTTCTGGCACTGACACAATACATTTGACCCGCTTAAGGAATGTGGCATCTCATGCTAACGTGGTGGTGGAGAAATAAAATCATCACCTTAGTGAAGGCATTCATTATAAGCGCATTGCTTTGGAGCAGGATATGTTGTGTGCTGTAGACATTTAAGGTAAAAAACCATCAAACATTAAAATTCACCTAAATTTCATTACAATTTAGCCCATTCTGGTCAAGAAAAGGAAAAGATGAAAAGTGCTCAGCACAAATAACATAGAAAATAATTTATGAAGTTATAAAATTCTTTAAAAGTGTTCATATTTAGTATCTGGTTTTGATTATGCTTGTTTTTTCAGACAAAAACAAAACCAGATAGTTGATCATGTAGTGTAGTAAGCTTCTACAAACATTAAACTCATATTATATCCAAACCCATTAAGTGATTATGACACAAAACTGAATTCCATAGTAGCTCTTTAACCATACCATAATTACCATACCATACCATACCATAATTACTAGAACTAAAACTGAAACTAATAGAAAAATAAAATAGAAATGTCTTTGCGAAATAAAAACTAAATTAAAACTAAAAATACACAATGAAGGAAAACTAAACTGAAATTCCAAGTAAGGCCAGGAAAAATATAGAAATAAAAACTAATAGAAAAAGGCAAAACTATAATAACTTTGGTATCTCAAGACCAAGGAAATGGAGTAAATGACGCTGGAACCCAGCAGGTACTACCTAAACACTCCAAATGTATAACCCAAATAGTAGTGACTAAGCTTGTTGCACTTGGTGTTAAGGGCCAAACAAGCTGGCCATCTAGCAAAAGCTTTCCAAAATGAGGATAAATTTAGAGGGGTTAATTTCTTCTTGATACAGCCTTCTAAGAGATTTAGAGATTGTATGCGCCATTGAACAGCTCACCATCCATTCGTCTACTTTCCGTCCTATTCAGGATCACAACAGGCAGAGCACAAGGCAATAATTAGCTCTAAATTGGCGTTTAGTTCATTATAAATAAACACAAGTGCAGCACACACTGATGCTGGGGAAGTTTAGAGACAACATTTAATGTGAGTGTACGTGTTTGAGGCACTGGCAGGTGATCCAGGTAGGAAAGCTAAAACAAGAAAAAATGAACAGCCTGCTAAACTTGTTCAGTCAAGAACAGTAAACATAGCTTAATTAAATTCACACTATAGAAGTATTTTAATGCAGCTAACAAAGGGTGAGCATTGCAACAAATCCATAAGCAGTAACAATGTCCACTGGTTTAATCTGTGAAGTCGTGAAACTCTTTTTTGATGTGAATTTCACAGAGGTCAAATTATGTACGTTAATGAACTTCTAGTGAAAGGAGCTTTTGTAATTCAGTCTTTTTTACCTTTTTTGATTAAAAAACATTCTTACGTAAAGTAAGATGTTAAAATCAGCAATACAAAATGAAGAAACTCACAATAGCAGAACAACAGAATTCATTTATTTCAGTTAAGCTGCAAGCTCAGAATGTGCTCCTGTGGTTTTTCTCTCTGTGTAACATCACACTTCCCTTCTCCTGTTTCTCAGATGCATTACATGGAGAGTGTAGAGCCATCCAGTTGTAAGGGGCTTTGGTATTTCACATGCCTTGAGGCTTATTTGGACTCCCTTTCAGGAGAGAGGAGGACTTCTTTACACACAGAGACAACAGCAAATGTGGACAAGACCTTCTTAAGACCAGAGACATCCAAGATGGTGCAGAAAGATGACAAGAGTCGTGACTCCCAGACAAAAGAAAACCAGTGGAGGAGGGTAAGCCGTTGACTGGGGCTGGGGGTCACAGGATGGGACAGGACTTCCTGGCTAAACCACAGAGTAAGGCTGTCCTCTCTCCCTCTGGGAATAGGCTTAGCCTTTAATTTTGTAGTTTTTGAAGTCATCATATACCCTCTTAAAAATAAAGGTGCTAGAGTGGCTCTTCAGAGTGATGCCATAGGTGAACCATTTTTGGTTCCCAAAAGACCCATCCACATGAAGGTTACTGAAAGAACCTTTTATTTATTTAAATTAGTTACAGGATCCATACAGTAAATAACCATTAATACAGTACATAGTGAAAGATTTGTGAAATACCAATTGCTCATGATTTTAAAAGGAAAGTTCAGGTTTTTTTAATCTGTTAGTGTCATGAGGTAGCCTACCATACATTAATTATTTTGATTTTTTTCTATGTTAGGAAGTTCTTCAAAGCACAAAGAACCAACCTCAAATACAGTGGTGTGAAAAACTATTTCCCCTCTTCCTGATTTCTTATTCTTTTGCATGTTTGTCACACAAAATGTTTCTGATCATCAAACACATTTAACCATTAGTCAAATATAACACAAGTAAACACAAAATGCAGTTTTAAATGATGGTTTTTATTATTTAGGGAGAAAAAAAAATCCAAACCTACATGGCCCTGTGTGAAAAAGTAATTGCCCCCTGAACCTAATAACTGGTTGTGCCACCCTTAGCAGCAATAGCTGCAATCAAGCGTTTGCGATAACTTGCAATGAGTCTTTTACAGCGCTCTGGAGGAATTTTGGCCAACTCATCTTTGCAGAATTGTTGTAATTCAGCTTTATTTGAGGGTTTTCTAGCATGAACCGCCTTTTTAAGGTCATGCCATAGCATCTCAATTGGATTCAGGTCAGGACTTTGACTAGGCCACTCCAAAGTCTTCATTTTGTTTTTCTTCAGCCATTTAGAGGTGGATTTGCTGGTGTGTTTTGGGTCATTGTCCTATTGCAGCACCCAAGATCACTTCAGCAGTTCAACTTTTGTCTCATCAGTCCACAAGGTATTTTCCCAAAAGTCTTGGCAATCATTGAGATGTTTCTTAGCAAAATTGAGACGAGCCCTAATGTTCTTTTTGCTTAACAGTGGTTTGCGTCTTGGAAATCTGTCATCCTGTTTTTGCCCAGTCTCTTTCTTATGGTGGAGTCGTGAACACTGACCTTAATTGAGGCAAGTGAGGCCTGCAGTTCTTTAGACGTTGTCCTGGGGTCTTTTGTGACCTCTTGGATGAGTCGTCTGCACTCTTGGGGTAATTTTGGTCGGCCGGCCACTCCTGGGAAGGTTCACCACTGTTCCATGTTTTTGCCATTTGTGGATAATGGCTCTCACTGTGGTTCGCTGGAGTCCTAAAGCTTTAGAAATGGCTTTATAACCTTTACCAGACTGATAGATCTCAATTACTTCTGTTCTCATTTGTTCCTGAATTTCTTTGGATCTTGGCATGATGTCTAGCTTTTGAGGTGCTTTTGGTCTACTTCTCTGTGTCAGGCAGCTCCTATTTAAGTGATTTCTTGATTGAAACAGGTGTGGCAGTAATCAGGCCTGGGGGTGGCTACGGAAATTGAACTCAGGTGTGATACACCACAGTTAGGTTATTTTTAACAAGGGGCAATTACTTTTCACACAGGGCCATGTAGGTTTGGATTTTTTCTCCCTAAATAATAAAAACCATCATTTAAAAACTGCATTTTGTGTTTACTTGTGTTATATTTGACTAATGGTTAAATGTGTTTGATGATCAGAAACATTTTGTGTGACAAACATGCAAAAGAATAAGAAATCAGGAAGGGGGCAAATAGTTTTTCACACCACTGTACATAGAACCCCCTTTGAAATGAATACAGGTCAAATCCTGTTAAATGCAAATACTGAAGTAACAAAATTTTCAGAACAATGTGTATTTTTTGCTGCCTCGGACAAACGTTCATAATTCATCATGATGTTTAACGGATTTCATTTTAACAAACATTTTTTTGAGCAAAAATGGCCATCAAAGATAATAATGTGATGCAAAAAATACTTAATGCCACACCTACATTTTCACAGAGTCTTTGGAACACTGAAACAGTCTATTGTGAAATTTCCAGTCTTGGCAGTCACGGCAAGGTTCGGCGAGAGTGTAAGCGTGACATCATCATGCACATAACCATATTCTGAGTCAGTGCTCCACCAAGTGCCCGTGTGGGTACTTGTGTCATGTGTGGATACTGTACTGTTCGAGTGTCATAGCACTTCTCAAAGTTTACTTTGCAATGAGCAAAAAATGTGAGAAATGACCTCAATAAACATAAATAACATAAATAATGGCCTTTTACGCTGAAAAAAAAAGTCTAATTTTCAAATAAAATTCTTTTTGCAGTTTAAGAAGTGATATTTTTATACAGGTATTGTCAAGCTTGGGTCACAGAGTTGCACGAGATACAGGAAGGTAAGTCCAGATTTTCAAAGAAAATACAGGTACTGTATTACAGTATAGAGAAGGCAGGCACAGTCTCAAGACTTCATTCAAAATAGGAGCTGTTACTCCAGCACTCAAGCAGACAAGATAGGAGCCACGACACGAGGGAAATCATTCTGGTTTAGTTCCCATCTTTAGATTAGAACAACACCAACAGCTCGGAATCACCACTGTGGCAGATGTGGTCTGGAAAAGAAAGATCAGGAGAGTGCAAGGAAGAGCAGGTGTTAAATGTTCTAAGCTATGGCAGGCCCTTTTAATATTTAATCCATTTTCTTTGGCTAAAATCATTTAAACTTATTTTTCCCACATCGAGCATCAGTTGATACCCCAAAGTGACAAAGAGAAAAACAAGACAAGTATTCAGATCCTTTTCTCTAGCACTTGAAATATAGCTTGGACACGGCCCATTCTATTGATTATCGTTGAGATGTTTCTACACCTTCTTTGCAGCCAAGATGTGGTCAATTCAATTGACTGAATATGAATAGGAAAGACATGTGGGGCTCCTGTTTGAAAATTTTCTCTAAACGTCTTTGATCTTTTTTGCAGTTCCTCTTTGTGATAAGCTGAGTCATCAGACAATTTAGAAGTAAAGTTTTTTTTTATTGTATAAAGAAGGGAGGCATGACATTCATTTTTCTTAACAATATTATCATTGTTTAAGTGATGTCATCGCTATGTTCTGTATTTGCTTTTAATGGGCACTGCCATTTTGATTGTCTGGTCACTAGGATGTCATGTGGTTGCTGGGTATGTGATGCAGTTCATGTTGCCACAAGTGGTCATATTTAAGATTGACGCTCTTATTAAGTAAGTGTCTCAAATTTGGGAAATATTATGGAAGACTAGCAGGAGTCTAGGGCCCAATAAATGCATAAAACCACATGTCTTTAGGAAGATCTTTTGGCTTAAAGGAAATGGAAGGAATTTTTAAGGATAAGAGTGAGCAACACATGGTGAGAATAGGAATTTTACTGAACAGTCAGCATGGGTTCAGAAGAGGTAGGTCGTGTTTTTCTAACATACTGGAATTCTATGTGGAGGAAACAGAAGGATATGATCAGAGTAGAGCTTATGATATTATTTATCATGCCTTTCAAAAAGCATTTGATAAGGCGCCACATAGAGGCTGGGCTTCAAAATAAAAGAGCTGGGAGTTCAGTGTGTAGATGGCTGCAGAATAGGCTCAGACACAGGAACCAGAGGGTGATGGTGTGAAGAACCAAATCAGAATTAGGTGAAGTTAAGAGTGGTGTTCCACAGGGGTCAGTGTTAGGGTCACTGCTATTTTTAACATATATGAATGATTTAGACAGGAATATAAGTAACAAGCTGGTTAAGTTTGCAGATGATTTCATGCTAGTTTGGTTGGTAGATAGTCTGGAATGTGTTGGGAGACTTGGACAACATACAGATTTGGGCAGATTTGTGGCAGATGAAATTTTGAATAAGTGAATGTAAAATATTACACATAGGAAGTAAATTGTTACAGTTGAATACACAATGAGAGGTCTGGAAATTAAAAGTACAACTTTCGAGAAGGATTTAGGAGTTGTAGTGGACTATCAACTTCCATTCAGTGTTCAGAAGCCGTTAAGAAGGCTAACATAATATAGTTATATAGTGCCCTGATGTATGGAGTACAAGTCCAAGGAGGTTCTGCTCAAGCTTTATAACAGACTGGTGAGGCCTCATCTGGAGTCCTGTGTGCAGTTGTGGTCTCAGGGCTACAAAAAGGACATAGCAGTGCTAGAAAAAGTCCAGGGAAGAGCAACCAGGCTCATTCCAGGGCTACAAGGGACGAATTATGAAGAAAGATTACAAAAGCGGAGCCTTTTCAGTTTAAGCAAAAGAAGATTCTTTAAGGTCCGTCTCATAGCCCCAAACCCTTGACACAGCTTCACTGACAGTTCCTAGGGCAGATAAATAGTTTTATTGTCACCAGTACCTTACACAAGTTTCTTTATTCCAAAAGTCCACTTCTTCGATAAACAGCTTTGCCATCTGGAAGCATTTCTGGGCCAAGAAGAACCTTTCCACTAGCTCCCTCTAGTGGCACCCAAGGGTCCCAACAAGACTGCCCACCAGCTCCATAACAGATGGATGCTGCCACCCAGCACACTGGGGGAACACATGGCCTCCTTCTTGTCTTTCTGCTGTGATGACTTCCCAGATTGGAATGGTGCCACAAACCAACCAGGCTGGATTCCATCCTTCTGCATCTTCCTTTATGAAGGCCATAATGTATAATCATCAAACCTATCATCACACATCATGCAATTTTCAGGATTTATGTAATAAATGCCAGTGTAGCACTAACAGCGAAGTTGGTTTTACAATCCTGGCACTTATTTAATGTCTGAAATATGAGCATATTACTAATAAATGATAATAAGCCCCTTTCACAAAATTTGGAAGTGACGCATTGACAGGTAAATCTACTTGCGATGAGTCTGCTATCAATGGCGTGTTTATTTCTTTTCTCTGCTTCCATTTCCAGTAATTGATTTTTGCAGTGTAAGAAGTATTGTTGAAAAGCACTACGTAACAAAAGCATCAAATCTGGGCACAAGACAATACAATTATCTTAGAGGAATGCTTTTAAAATTGCCAAGATAAGTCTGTAACCTTTCCTATCCCAGTATGGCGATCAGTTTCAGCTAACCTGTTTGCTTGTATTTAACGTTAACTCACACCAATTCACCAGATGTCAGTCCCTGCCTGTTATAAAACTTCCTCCACTTCTCTCACTCCTGTGCCACTTCCTCCAAGTTCTCTTGCTTCCTCTAATACTATATCTTTCCACTTCTTTTTTGGCCTCCTTCTCTTCTCCTTTCTATTGGCATCCATCTTTCCAACTCACCTAGCTGTCCGTGGGTTGTCGCAATATGGGATCTGCGGTTAAGGCTCTGGACTTCAAACCCTGAGGTTGTGTGTGATCCTGAGCAAGTCTCTTGACCTTTCTGTGCTCCAATTGGAAAACCAAAAGAAATGGAACCAGTTGTATCCTAAATGTTGTAAGTCGCCTCGGATAAAGGCGTCAGCCAAATAAGTAAATGTAAATGTCATTTATCGTTCTCGATAGTCTTTTCTCTCAGATCTTCACTACTACTCTTTCTTGGCCATCTTATTCCCATAATCTGTCTCAAGCAGCGTCATTCAACATGCCTAGTCTTCTCTTAATTGCTTGGTTAAATGTCCAGCTTTCAGTTCCTACTAGAGTGTTATAGACTCTTAATTATGTCCACAGTTTGATGTCTGCACACCTCACAAGTCCTCTTTCCAACTTAACAAAGGCTGATCCTGCCAAACAATCTCTTTGTCACGTCTGTCTCACAGCCGCCTTTCTGCTTGATCTTACTTCCCAAATACGTGACTCTCTCTTCTTTTTCCAGCTCTTGACCTTTATATTTCAATCTGTTCATTTCTTCTCATTCACCAAACTCTGACCATTTTGTTTTGCTATACAGTAGAGTCTCGCTTATCCGACATAAACGGGCCGGCAGAATGTCGGATAAGTGAAAATGCTGGATAATGGGAGGTGTTAAGAAAAAGCCTATTAAACGTCAAATTATGTTATAATTTTACACATTATGAACCTAATAATCATGTTTTACAACAAAACAACAGAATAAATAAACTGAAAAAATGAACTTACAGTTACAGAATTGTCTGAAGTTAAATATAGTATGTACTGTATTTAAAAAGTTCAGTCCTGTGATGATTTATTTTTTTATTTTTTTATTTTATTTTATTGCACTCCATACAAAGCAATCAAGTTTTTACAAAAAGAAAAATAGAGTCAAGAACAGATCGATCCCCACCCTTGAGAGAGAGAGCAAGCCAAACAGCATAAAAATTTTACAGCTTTTAAACATACCTAAATTAATAAATTCTCTGTGCTTTATGAACTTATTTTAAAATATTACTGATTAGATCCTGCCATGTTTTGAAGAAAGTCTGCACAGATCCTCTAACTGAGTATTTGATTTTTTCCAATTTCAAATAATATAACACATCGGTTTCCCACTGACTTAAAAGAGGAGAGTTTGGGTTCTTCCAGTTTATCAGAATAAGTCTGCGTGCCAACAGTGTAGTGAATGCAATCACAATTTGTTTGTCTTTCTCCACTTTAAGCCCCTCTGGAAGAACCCCAAACACAGCTGTTAATGGGTTAGGAGGGATTGTGAGTCCAAGACTGTCTGAAAGGTAATTAAAAATGTTTGTCCAGAATAATGTTAATTTGGTGCAGGCCCAGAACATGTGACCCAGTGAGGCTGGGGCTTGGTTGCAACGTTCGCAGGTTGGATCATGCCCTGGAAACATTTTGGAGAGTTTTAGTCGAGACAGATGTGCTCGATATATAATTTTGAGTTGTATAATTGTATGCTTTGCGCATATGGAGCTTGAGTGAATTCTCTGCATTGCTACTTTCCACTCCTTTTCTGATATATTAATTGAAAGATCTTTTTCCCAGTGTCCTCTTGGATCTTTGAAAGGGAGTGATTGTAAAATGATTTAATATATTGTAGAGATGGAGTCTGAGTCCTTGATATTGAGCGATATTTTTTCCAGCATGGATGAGGGTGGAAGATGAGGAAAATCTGGAAGGTTCTGTTTAACAAAGTCCTGTGATGATTTAAAGACATTTTTGATCGTAGTCTGCTTTCCTGACAAGTGCCGTTTCTTCGCTGTCAAGTCTCGCCATCTTTGCAGCATCATTATGTCGATTCCTGTAGCAGCTTCTTGTTGCTGAGTGTAATTAATTGCAGTTTCTAGAGCAAGCCTTAACTCCGTCACTCATATAGTCAACATCCCTACGAGCGTATACTGTTTACTATAGCATTGTGACTGCGTGTGTGTGTTTGTGCTGTGACGTGCGAGTCCCCGTCTTGCACCCGAAAACTCGAAGCTGAGTCTCAGTACTTTTAGCAACACCAGCTTTATTCAGCTTGAAACAGCAACAGCGCGGTTATTTATTGTAGCGGGATCTGCCATTCTCCAATACACAGACACAGCAGTCAAGCAGGGTCGGGGGAAAGTAACACTGTGCCCTGCGCATTTATAATGTTCCTTGTTCCTTGTATCACCCATCGATGGCAGGCGCTTATAGCATGTCTGCGATCTTTTCAGATTGGCCTTTATGGCGAACTGCTACAGCACTGGGAGACTGCAATTGCTTTGGAAGCTCTTCCACATGTCGTCCAGTTGGGTGGAATCCCACAAGAGTTTAGAAACTCACTCACACCAGCCATGATTCTTTTCAAAGGTAAAGTGCAGGTTAATTTGCTTTATTTATTTTGACTTTATATTATGTATTAATCATTTTTATAAGAATAGTTTTGGGTTGTGGAACGAATCATCTGAGTTTCCATTATTTCTTATGGGGAAATTCGCATTGATATACTGTACGAGTGCTTTGGACTGCGAGCACATTTCCAGAACGAATTATGCGCGCAAACTGAGGTTCCACTGTAATTAGCTGCGGTAGAGTCGGGAGCAACAAAAAATAGACTACGCTCACGCTCGCAACTTGCAGTTCTTGTTGCTTTTTTTTTGCGGTGGGACGTCAGATAGTACGGAATGTTGGCTAAGCGAAGGTAGGATAAGCGAGACTCTACTGTACTTATATTTAACCCCAGCTTTTGTAATTCCGATCCAAATACTCTGAACAGCTCTACTAATGCTATTATACTCACTGCCAGAAGTGTTGTATCGTCTGCGTATTGGAAATCTCTCCTTCCGGTGCTCTGCTGATATCTAGTCCACCAGTATTATCTATTTTATCAACGTTTCTCAGTACATGGTCAAGTGCTAAGCTGAGCAAACATGGTGACAGAAATCATCTTTGTCTTGCTCTTGTCCTAACTCCAAACCACTGAGACGTCTTTTTTAATTCTCATGCACGCTTCTGTTCTCCTACAGTTTGATTACCATCTTAATGATCTTTTCTGGTGTACCATATCTTCTTACTATCACCCAAAGTCCTGCTCTTCATGCCAAATCATTTAACATCTGCAAAGTACACATAAAGTTACAGTGCAAACTCCACCAACTTCTCTATAATCTGACACAACAACAATAACATTTATTTCTATTGCACATTTTCGTATAAATGGTGTAGCTCCAAATGCTTTACAAGATGAAGAAAGAAAATATAAAATAAGATTAGACAATACTAAGTAACAATGAATGAAGCAAAACTCCAGAGGGCTGGAGAAAAAAAAATCTGCAGGGGTTCCCAGGGCACGAGACCACCCAGCCTGCACTGGGCATTCTACCTAACATCAATGATCTCAATCAGTCCTCATGGTTTACAGGCTTCATTTGAAAGAATTAGATGATGATAGTCATGTGGACTTCTGGCCTTCAATCCATCAATGTAGGGACAACACTTTGATCAGGTGGTGTTGGTGTAGATGACCACCACAGAAAACAGGAAAAAGAACAGCAGAGAAAGTGGGGGTTAGTAAGAATTGTGGAGCCATGAAGAAAATGATAATTCAATGCATATACAGAATATCAGGGTTACACTAAAATGAAGCCATGTTAAAGTAATGGGTTTTTACCACTTTTTTAAAGTGCTCCACCGTATTAGCCTGGTGAATTTCTATCAGTAACCTATTCCGGATTTAATGTGCATAACAGCAAAAGGCCGCCTCACCACTTCTTTTACGTTTAGCTCTTGGAATTATAAGCAGACACTCATTTGAAGATCTAAGTTAACGATTTGGAGTGTAAGCTGAGAGGCATTCTGAAATATAGGATGGAGCGAGATAATTTAAGCATTGTAAACCATAAGCAATTTTTTAAAGTTGATTCTAAATGGCACGGGTAATGAATGTAGTGACATCAAAACAAAGACACACCATAAATAGGTGATCTTAACATCCATGGCCCGGTGTTAAACTGGCACACTTAGCAGACTTACAGCAAACCTCTTGCATTGTTACATTCTTCACGGCTTCTTTCTCATGCAGTGGTACAATGATCATTTTTCTCCAATCTTACGATATCTCTTCATCCCTCCACATCAACCTCACCACTCTGTGCATCCATTTAGCTACCTTCTTTCCTGCATACTTAAGATGTTTCGTGTATATCTTGTTTATACTCACATGTTTTACAGTTCTTAAGTTGTTCAATCGTCAATTCTATTTCCATAATCCTCACATCTACCACCATTGCTTTGTAATACTGTAATTTAGAATAAACCAAGTAAATCTAATAAAATAACCATATTTAATCTTTGGACACCTTCCCTTGTTTCACTGTTTGTTAGGCTACAGCCTTGTGCTTAAATCATACTAAAATGTATTTTTCCCCAAATCAAGCAACACCCAAGGCAAAAACAGGTTTTTAGGAATTTTTGCAAATTTATTAAACACAACAAACTAAAATATGACATTGACACAAATGTTCAGCCCCTTTTCTATGACACTTGATATTTGGCTCATGTACATCCCATTCTATTGGTCATCGTTTAGATGTTTCTACACCATTGTAAGAGATGGCTGGCAGATCAACCTGACCGGGATGCCCGAATAGGGAAGGATGGGGAAAGGCAGCTTTTTTAGGGCACTGCCTCCCCCAAGACGCCAGAGGGCAGCTCCCCTTGTTTACAGTGGTGTCCCGGATTCCCACAGGGCACCCTGGGACTTGGAGTTCTGTATCTCAGCCCTGTTGGGTGCCATGGGTGTCGCCAGGGGGTGCTGTGAATATACAGGAGCCATGGGAGACAAGGTTTTCACCCAACCCGGAAGTGCTAGCAGGCCGCATGTGCGGAAGCCCAGAAGTACTTCTGGGTTGGCCAATATAAAAGGACTGGACTGACCTCACAGAAGTGAGCCAGAGTCGGGAGGAAGGTGGACAAAGCTTGCTGGGAGGTTTGGAGGAGAAAAGAAAGACAAAGAGATAGAAAGAAAAGAATAATTGTGGGCAGTATTGTGCACTTACCTGTGGCTGTGGTGGTGGAGAGCACTGTGAAGAATTTGACAGAAATAAACACACTCTTGGTGCTTTTAACTTGTGTCCTCAGTGTCTGTCTGTTGGGTTTAAGGAGCCCTCTAGTGCTCACACCATATTGTGAGTCCACCTGTGGTCAATTTCAACTAAGTGGACATGAATAAGAAAGACAAACACGTCTCTATAGATGGTTCTGCAGCTGAGTCAAGTCCAAGCCATGAGGTGGAATGAACTGCCTGCTGAGCTTAGAGACAGGATTGTGCCGAGGCACAAATCTGAAGAAGGCTACAAAAGCTTCCTGCAGTATTGACAGTTCCCAAGAGTATAGTGGCCTCCATAATTCTTAAATTGTAGAAGATGGAATAACCAAAAGTGCTCCTAGAACAGTCCACCTAGCCATACCGAGCCATCAAAGAAAATGGCCTTGATATGAGAGGTGGTCTGATGAGAGAAACTTCTAGAAGGACAACCGTCACTACAAGACTCTACTGATCTAGCCTTTAGGACATTGTGGCCACACAGAAGCCTCTCCTCAGTAAAAGACACATGGGAGCTTGTTTGGAGTTTCCAAAAAGTCACCTAAAGGCCTCTCAGACTGTGAGATATAATTGGCCTGATAAAACCAAGAATGGTGCCATATCTGGAGGAACCAGAGCAGCACTCAGGACCTGCACAATGTCATTCCAATGGTGAAGCATGGGGGTGGCAAGAACTGGAAGACTAGACAGGGTTTCTGGAAACCTGAAAAGAGCAAAATGAGAGATCATCTTACTAATAAACTGCTTCAGAATGTTGAAGACCTCAAACTGGGATGAAGATTCAGCTCCCGATAGAACAATGACCCTAAGTACAAATCAAAATCATATAGGAGTGGCTTAGGGTCAACTCTGGGAATGTCCTTGAGTGTAACCCAGCCAGAACCCAGACTTGACATCTCTAGCTCTGGAGTGACCCTGTTCAGGACTAAGTGGGTTAGAAAATGGCTGAGTGACCAGGAAAGAGCAGTCTCCCTACGATCTTCATCCAACCTGATAGAGCTTGAGAAGATCTGCAGAGAATAATGGCCAAAAATCTCCAAATTCATCAAACTCAAGAAGACTCCTGGCTGGAGTTGCAGCCTCCAGTAAATAACGAGCAAGGCTCTGAATATCTGTGCCAATATGACAGTTCAGTTTTTTTTAATTTTTAATAAATTTGCAAAGATTCCTAAATCCTGTTTTCACATTGTCATTCAGGAGTTTGAGTGTGGCTTCATGGGAAAATGAGTTTAAATGACTTTAACACAAGGTTGCAACATAACAACATGTGAAAAGAGTGAAGGGGTCTAAATCCACACTGTGTTTACCTGCCAACCATTTATTTTAACATTAATTTCAAAAGTTTATTTTCATATTTGATGGATGTAAGTTATTAAGTTCCTGAAATGTAATGTGTGAACTCCATTTAAACTGTAGGAAGTTGAGAGAATTCAAACTTGGTTAGTTAATTATCAGTTAATTATCTCTATCTTCTATCTTTGTGAAAAAAGAAGCATCTCTGTACCTGTGTGTCTGTCCAGTTGTTATGTCTCTGTTATTCCAAATGATGGCACATCCATATTATATTATCTATATATATTATGACAGATGGCCAGGGGCCATGCCTGGCCGGGACGCCTCTTTGGCACTGAATCCGGGGAAGCTACCATGGGAGGCTCATTACGTTCCCCAGAACACTTGGTGGCAGGCCCCCTGGATGGTATCGGGGCCACAATCGTCAAACAACAGAGCTAATGCCTTTTGGGCTCCGTGGCCAGGGGGAGTGAAACGACTTAACAAGTCAGTTTGGGCTGTAATGCAGCCACACCCGGAAGTGCAGCCTAATTAGGCTAATTACCACCTAAAGCACTTCCAGGTGGGCTATAAGAGGAGCCTGCAGCCACCAGTCAAGGACCCAGAGTCGGGAGAAGGGAGACGAAGCTGCCTGAGAGGAGTGGAAGAAAGGAAGAGTGTTTTTGTGCTGGTGTTATGTTTGGTGTGTCTTTTGGGACTGTGTTGTGCCTGTGGGACACGGGGAAGACGTGCCCAACAGGTGAAGAAAATAAAAAGTTAATTTATTTTATGTGTGCCTTACAGTGTCAGTCTTTTGTCGGGTCGGCGCCCATAGAGCACCTTTTCATGATATATATATATACTCACCTAAAGGATTATTAGGGACACCTGTTCAATTTCTCATTAATGCAATTATCTAATCAACCAATCACATGGCAGTTGCTTCAATGCATTTAGGGGTGTGGTCCTGGTCAAGACAATCTCCTGAACTCAAAACTGAATGTCAGAATGGGAAAGAAAGGTGATTTAAGCAATTTTGAGCGTGGCATGGCTGTTGGTGCCAGACGTGCCTGTTCTGAGTATTTCACAAACTGCTCAGTTACTGGGATTTTCACGCCCAACCATTTCTAGGGTTTACAAAGAATGGTGTGAAAAGGGAAAAACATCCAGTATGCGGCAGTCCTGTGGTAAAATGCCTTGTTGATGCTAGAGGTCAGAGGAGAATGGGCCGACTGATTCAAGCTGATAGAAGAGCAACTTTGACTGAAATAGCCACTCATTACAACTGAGGTATGCAGCAAAGAATTTGTGAAGCCACAACACGCACAACCTTCAGGCAGATGGGCTACAACAGCAGAAGACCCCACCGGGTACCACTCATCTCCACTACAAAGAGGAAAAAGAGGCTACAATTTGCACGAGCTCACCAAAATTGGACAGTTGAAGACTGGAAAAATGTTGCCTGGTCTGATGAGTCTCGATTTCTGTTGAGACATTCAAATGGTAGAGTCAGAATTTGGCGTAAACAGAATGAGAACATGGATCCATCATGCCTTGTTACCACTGTGCAGGCTGGTGGTGGTGGTGTAATGGTGTGGGGGATGTTTTCTTGGCACACTTTAAGCCCCTTAGTGCCAATTGGGCATCGTTTAAATGCCACGGGCTACCTGAGCATTGTTTCTGACCATGTCCATCCCTTCATGACTACCATGTACCCATCCTCTGATGGCTACTTCCAGCAGGATAATGCACCATTTCACAAAGCTCGAATCATTTCAAATTGGTTTCTTGAACATGACAATGAGTTCACTGTACTAAAATGGCCCCCACAGTCACCAGATCTCAACCCAATAGAGCATCTTTGGGATGTGGTGGAACGGGAGCTTCGTGCCCTGGATGTGCATCCCACAAATCTCCATCAACTGCAAGATGCTATCCTATCAATATGGGCCAACATTTCTAAAGAATGCTTTCAGCACCTTGTTGAAACAATGCCACGTAGAATTTAGGCAGTTCTGAAGGCGAAAAGGGGTCAAACACCGTATTAGTATGGTGTTCCTAATAATCCTTTAGGTGAGTGTATATATATATATATATATATATATATTGTCACAATAAGAGTTGAAAGACATCAAAAAGGTTTGGGGCAGCCACCTGTATATTGTGCCCTGGCTGCAAATGGGCAAATTAGATTGTGAGATGTTCAAAGTCCAAATAAGAACTCATCTTAAGGTTATAAAGACAGCGGCTTTAAAGGCCGCCACAGGAAGTGACATCATCAGTCACTTTGGCCCAGCCATAGCCCAGTCTTTAAACCCTTAGGTCATCTATGGAGAGACCTGAAAAAGGCCATTTACAGACACAACCCTTCCAGTCTAATGGAGCCTGAAAGGACCTTCCAGGAAGAATGGGAAAAACTGCTCAAATCCAGCTGTGCAAAACTTGTAGAGACGTACCTAAGAAGACTTAAAGCCAGACTTGCTGCCAAAGTATTCAATTAAGAGTCTGAATATTGATATGAATGAGAGATTTCTGTTTTACATTTTTAGTAAATTTGCAAACCTTTCAGAAGGCATGTTTTCACTTTGTCATTATGGGTTATTGAGTTTAGAATGAAGGACAAAAATGGACAAATTCTCAATTTAAAATTAAACCTACGACACAATAAAGTGTGCAGAAAGTGAAGACATTGGAATACTTTATGAATCCACTGTATATGACTGACAGGTGCCAGTGTGTCTTATTTAAAAAAAAAATGTGTCAGTAGTTGTCTGCTGCTATATTTCAGCTCGTGTTAGGTATATGAATGTTATTTAAGGCCATCAATAAAACTGAGTTTGACATCCCTGGATCTGACTCTCATATGCCAAGGTTAGCAACTCAGTGGCTGTAGGTTTTTAATTTCATTTTTTTAAAAATCAGTTAACGACTGATGCCATTTAAATAGGTTGTTTAATTCTGTCTTCTTCTTGCCACAACAGAAATTTCAATTAGTTTCTATTTCTTCTTCTTAAAAAAAATTATGAAACATCCTTGTGAGCCGGACATGACTGCTTACCCAGATTCTTTCACTTTCGTTTCTATCTAAATTCCTCATTATACAAATTGTGTTTCATGAAAAACAGTAGTAGTTTGGCTCTTGGCTACTGGTTCACGTCACATTGTATTACATTGTGACGTGGCTGTGGGTTAAGGAAATAAAGAAAAAGAAATAAGCTGATAAAAAGCTAAACTAAAGTAAAAATGGGGGAATGAATAGATTTCTGTGCACTAAAATGTGTCAAACCAAGAATCATCTTTCTCAATGCAAATGAACATGCAGATTTCTTTCTGTTTGTGCATAAATCAGTCATTTTCTGCAAAAGATGATGGAATGAGAGGATTGCCCACCCCATGACTTATAGCATTATAAACAAGCCGTGGGCGCTTGCTAAGCCCATCACAGCAGCTCCAGCAAAAAAATGAAGATCTCTGATTTTATGCACTACTTTAGCCATGTACTGTAGAACCTATGGATTAACTTTACCTATTACAAACCATTCTTTGCACTAACAAACATATAATTCTGATGGTCCTGGTCAGCTCTTTGCTCTTTGCATAATCCCAACCACCTGCCTCCACACCAGTCCTGTAACCCACCCTCTTTCCTTCTCTCGTTGATCTGATCTGTTCTACCATGCAGGCTGTGTTTATACGCACGATTGGTTGTAGGTGCTGTCCTCCACCTATTTTCACATAAATGTGTGATCAGCCAAGCACCCCAATCAGCCTCAGACTGGCACCTTTATGCACACAGCTGCACCCGT